>NC_090442.1:438208502-438511532 GCF_031143425.1 Pleurodeles waltl
GAAATAAAGATATTTCTCCTTGTAACGCCTCCCCTGGGGAGGTGTAGCATTCTGATACATTCCCAGGTCTACAAGTGTCAATAAATCTATGATTTCTTTAGAATGCATGGTTGGATGCATGGGAACACCTACACTCCTCCCATGGGACACATCAATGGGACAGAGTAACACAAGGCAATGACTTGCACTGCCTTGCATTATTCCAGATTTACCAAGCCACGTAGGGCCACACACAAATGACTTTGTGTGGCTTGGAAATCTCATTTGGGTTTTGCTTTGCCCAAGCACCCCTTATGTGAAACAAGGGCAATGCAAAATGTTGATAAATATGCCCCTTGATTTATATTGCTCATATGTGCCCTTTTACATGACAATTTGTTTACAGTTTCAGCAACAGAGAAATGAGTAATGTTTCCAGAATCAAATCTGTTTTCACCACATAGTCCTTAAAATGGGATTAGAACACAAGTTGCCAGATTCTAAGGTGAACAACGTAACTCCCAGAAATCTTTGACCTGGCTAGAGTCACCAATTTTGGAAGATCAAATG
This sequence comes from Pleurodeles waltl, assembly GCF_031143425.1. NCBI lineage: Eukaryota > Metazoa > Chordata > Amphibia > Caudata > Salamandridae > Pleurodeles > Pleurodeles waltl. The sequence continues at coordinate 438,209,052 of NC_090442.1, forward strand.
AGGAATGTTCTACTGGACATTATTCTTCTCAAATTCTTGCGAGATCTGCATTCTTATCTCATTTATTGGATCCAAGCGACAGAGTCGTTAGGGAATCAAGTATAAAAGCATTGATCTGCACTTTCTCAACCTCGCTCAAAAGTCAATATACATTTCCTTTCACAAGTGTATACAGATATCAGGAATGTGTGGTATAGTCTTTGCACTTTTAATGCCTTGCTTAAGACAGCACATGTGCTGTCACTTACTAGACCTCTTCTTGCATTGCGCAGAGGTTAGGGATGCTCATTGGTTTCATTGTCATTGTCATTTGCTTATTTTGTATTCTTCATCTTTGGTAGGCTTTCTTCCTCTTCCTGTGTTTGTTTCTCCCCAGAGCACAGATGCATTACTTGTATCATCCTATTGTTCATTTTTTCAGGTGCTACTTTTTTCTTTTTGTTTCAGAACCCTACAAGAATGCATGTTTTTCAGCTGTCTCCCTTGTAAACATTTCCAGTGTGCTGTCTATGTGGTTGCCCTTGCCACTCTCATCCACTCTTCGTCATTTGTGTGGATGCCCCATTCTCTGCCAATGCTTATTCATTGACTGTGGCAGGTTTCTCCAATATTTCATAGATTTCACCAATGTCATTAAGATTTCAAATGTGGAATAATTTAATTCATTTTTTGGTTAGTCAAAAACGTATAGAATGTTGTTAAATTGCCTTAATGCAGTCATTTTTCATTTGTTTTGAATAGGTATTTCCTTCAAATTGCCACTAGAAATTTAGTTTTATGATATTGTATTGTAAATTGCTCTGTGCAGCTTGTTCATTTACGTTATGCCTTCGTGTTTTTTTCATTATATATAAAATGGTAACAATGTATATAATCTGGAATCATACTATTTTCTGTTTTTGTTGCATTATTGCATTTTGTTATAGATGGCATACCAAAAACCTCCTGGACAGTTATGCAGATGTTTCTACATGTTTGTGCATACTCATCTATGCCTTTCTAATAAAGAGTATGTGCTAAATGGCCAGAACGTTGATGTTCACAATACCAGATATTCACACATATTGTGTATGCATAATTTGTTGTCCTGATATGGGGGCAAAGAGTGATGTCTTGTTTCAGCTTATCCTAATGTCCTGCATTCCAAGGACAATACACCTTGGTGCCCTCAATTAATCTATTTGACTAGGAGGTTTGCCTAAGTTGTGGGTCAGTAATACCAAAAAAACAAAAGTACACAGTTCCAGCAATAGACTCGTACAAATGTATACAGTAAGCAATAGAGTCTATGAGTCTGCTCTTATTAGAACAAGTAATAACTTGAATCAGTAATAACCTTAGCTTTGATGTACCTGAGTCCTATAGGCCAATACCATTGCACACTAGGAATAGTGTTGGTTTCCATAAACAGGATTGTCAAGCCATTAACCACCTTATAAGCTTTTTAGCATGACTAGGTCATAGTATTGTAGAGAATAGATCCACCTTGCTCTTTTACATGTGTAAGAGCAGGTAGGGTAACAGAACCTGTGAAATGCACTGCACCCTTTAAATGATATTGCACCACAGACAATCTCTAAATTGCAAAAAGCATTAACTTTCAAAACAGTATCCAGTTGTGCAACAAGTGTGGTATCATTATATATTTATGGGAACCCATTCAGTGCCAGCACAATGTCAACTGTAATCCCCCACAAAATGGAGACATTTGTCACCCGGATAGGAAGAGGTCACCCTGCGCTGCATGTTTAAATAGAATGTTTTTACCATAGCATGTCATATCACCTATTTGATGCCTCTAAAAGTCTAAGGGGGTCATTCCGACCCTGGCGGTCCATGATCGCCAGGGCCGGGGACCGCGGAAGCACCGGCAACAGGCTGGCGGTGCTTCCAGGGCCATTCTGACCGCGGCAGTAAAGCCGCGGTCAGAAAAGGGCAACCGGCGGTTTTCCCACCGGTTTACCCCTGGCCCAAGGAATCCGCCATGGCGGCGCTGCTTGCAGCACCGCCATGGGGATTCCGACCCCTTCCCGCCATCCTGGTCCTGGCGGTAAATACCGCCAGGAACAGGATGGCGGGAACGGGTGTCGTGAGGCCCCTGGGGGCCCCTGCACTGCCCATGCCATAGGCATGGGCAGTGCAGGGGCCCCCTAACAGGGCCCCATAAAGATTTTCAGTGTCTGCTGTGCAGACACTGAAAATCGCGACGGGTGCCACTGCACCCGTCGCACCCCTTCAACTCCGCTGGCTCCATTCGGAGCCGGCTTCATTGTTGAAGGGGCTTTCCCGCTGGGCCGGCGGGCGGCCTTCTGGCGGTTGCCCGCCGGCCCAGCGGGAAAGTCAGAATGACCGCCGCGGTCATTTGACCGCAGTACGGTCTTTTGGCGGTTCCCGCCAGGCGGGCGGCTTCCGCCGCCCGCCGGGGTCGGAATGACCCCCTAAATGTGGAAAACACCTACAATTATTATTACCCGGTTTAATGTTACTCACTTTACTGACCACTGAAGGACGGAAGGATGAGGTAAATGCACCAGCACTCAATTTGTGATCTGCAGGCCCCTGCAAATGTCAGCAGCAAACATTTGACTCATAGAGCCATGTTGTTAGTATTGCAAACTCTTACAAATGCAATAGCAAATAATAAAGTGCTGAAAATATGTATAGGAAGCTAGCTTTCAAGCCATATCTCTCTCTAGTTCAACTTGTGCTGTTCTTTCATTTCATGTTTTGATTTATATGGCTTTATCAGTCCATTGAATGCACAAAGACACGCACATGTCCACCCTAAAATGAGGTCAAACAGTAATTAATACAAGCATTTTCAATGCAACGGGTCACGCATTAGCTCTAGTTAGAGATATTAGCATTGTAAATAAAAAAAACGCAGCACGATCGCACTATGTAAAATGCAGCGCGATCGCGCTGCACGGAAAATAAACAAATAAAGCAGTCCGGAGACCATGCTGAAAACATTGAGCCTCATATGTTTTTAGTAGTCTTTGCGCTCGCCCATAAAAACTATGCCATTACCATGGCACCGGTTCATGTACATCCTAGCAGGCAGTAGTTGGGCAAATTATTGTAGAATGGGGCATATTTAAATTATGGCTTTGGTTCGTGCACATCTTAACAGGCAGCAGTTCAGTACATTATTTTGGAATGGAGCATACTTTTACTCTGCTTTCCCTCCTCAGACTCTGCAATTGGGCTTCACAATGCATTCAATAATGTCAAGTTCTTTAAATTCATGTCTTTCTTAGGGTTCCGTGTAATGTCCCTTGCACCATTCATGGATTCAATGTATTCTATACATACTCTGTGGACGGTGGTTCTGCATCCTTCAGCAATTAGCTTCTTTGCTTTGAGGCACTGTCAGTCACATCTTGGATCAGCCCACAGTTCCATTGTAGCATCACCTGTCTATTGGCTGTATGGATCTCTGCACATGCACAAGGGACTTTTTTACGTGTAATTTGCCGTCACATATTTAATTCTTCATCTCATTTATGTAGTGTATACACAATGCAAACCTGTTTTTGTCATTGTTATGCACAGCTGCAGGCATTTTCGTTTCTTCTTTTTGAATTGTCGTTGCAACAGTCAAACGCATTGGCTTGTTTATAATCTGGCCATAATAAGTGATGTCAACTCCCATAATTGATAAAGGTTCCCACAGAGTACCTTTAGGCATTCGTTCCACTGTAGTGTGTTTGCACATAACACCGGAGGCTGTTTGCCACCCATATCGGTCACCCATATCAAAACCAGCACGTCCTCCCTGTTGGGGCCTGTTTAGGATGAATGTGTTGTTTGGCATCTTACTGTTATGTCACACCTACTTTAATGTTCAAAAATACTCCACAAACGCAATTGACTATTTCTTCAACATCCCATTGTTTATGGTATTGCTTACGGTGAATTTCTCTTTGTAGTATCCATTTTTTTAATGGTTGTAATTTTTGTATTACTTTCTAAAATACATTTTGTTTGTTTGACTACTTTGATGTCAGAGCAGTGAAATGGTGGACCCTGAAGCCCTGCACTAATTGATGGCGATACACAACCGCCTTCCCCAGTTCTTCCGAAACCCCAGGAAGGTAGTGGAACGAGGGCGGTACCATTGTGCTATCAACCATAATCTCTCCATTCAGGCAGGAGTCTCTGCTATCTCCACTAGTAGGGAAATGCAGGCTAGACTGAAGAGCCAATGAGGTGCCAGACACCCATTCTCAATGTGGGAGAGTTGGGTTGGGTTGAGCTTTAGGCTGGGGAGAGGGTGGTGCTGGGAGGTGGCAGGATGCTAGGCATTGTCTTATTCCACTACAGGGGTGGGGTCTCAGAGTTCTCGAGGGGAGCTGGGAAAGGGAGAGGACACCAGGAAATTCTCTTTTAGAATATTGGGATAGACCAGGAGGACGGTTATCGGTTGGCAAAATGGCAATATTTGTTCATGCATTAAAAGAAAGGTTTCATTTAGTTGAATCCTTGAACGAATAAACAGCATTTGCTTTTACCTTTTGGACATCACTCCAGATGGATAGTAGCGGGAACATGACACGCCATCCCAAGCACAGTAAGGATCTCTCGCCAGGCAGCAGTCCGCGCAGGCAGAGCCATATATGTGACACTGATGAAGCTTTACTTGGGCTACACCTGACTCAGAACCTATGTACAGTTGTTGCTAAGAGAAATACGTGAAGAAAAAATGTCACTAGGAATGGTCATTGAAAGGGGTGTTCATTCTGAAAAGCATCACATCAACACTGTTGTACAGTTGAAAAGTGTAAAACCTCAAATAATCAATGTCTTCCTATTTAAACATCTGCGAAGGCTCTATGAGGAGTGTAGGAAAGAGTAACAACAAAACACGTCACAAAAACGTATTTTTGATATTAACTGTTTCCATTAGGTAATAGAAAAACATGTGTATGTGTGTCCGATGTGTTTTATATGCACTGATTTAAATTGTACCTCTAAATCTTTAAATAGTTAGTTGCACATAGTCGACGGGAACAGGGAAAGTGTTTTCCCAAATGCAAGGAGAAACCTCCCTTTGTATTGAGGCCTTTTATTTTTGTTCGAAGGACATAGCCCCCCCATCCCGAAGTGTGTCTATTCTGAAGAAAAAGCAAGCCCAGAGGGCACTTTAAACATGCTGACGGCTGGGCAAACCTTCGTTGCTGTAAAAGGAGTCACCAGGATCTAAATAAGGCCCCTAAGTAATGCTCATCCTGAATTTCTTTCCTTCTCCACTGCTCATAAATCCTCAGGTTCTATGATGCATAATATAACCATTTTATTGCCAAGGTTAAAACCTTAGAGTGGGGAGATCTGCATTATAAGTAATCTATGAACGTGCAGGTAAATTCTGATATCATTGCTTCTGCTTACCACCTTACAGAGCAGATTTATGAAATGTGGCACTGCACCTAGTGCAGCACCACTTTTGTAGCTCCACTAAGAGCCCCCCCTAAAGCCACCATGGTATTTTAAATATGGCACACCATGGCGGTAGTTAGGGTGACTAGCGTCATCATTTTTCACGCTAGTCCAGCACTTTGCAGGATTAGCATAAAAATTCTGACACTAATCTTGCAAAGCACCCAGAGGACCATTGTAATAAATGGAAGCCTCTTTTTAACGCCTTCGTTTAGCAGATGTTAAAAATGACGATATAAATGGTGCAAAGGAATCTCATAGAGATTTCTTTGTGCCGTTTTTACACCCTCCCGGGCCGGAACGCCCCCCTTGCATACATTATGCCTGGTGCAGGCATAATGTGGCACAAGGGGTAGCAAAGCATTATAAGCATAGCACCACTTTGTAAATAGAGTGCAGCATTTTTCCCCTTCCAATGCCACATTTGCGTAAAAAAATTACGCTAATGTGGCGTTGGAACGGCTCAATGCAAGCATAATAAAGTTCTTTCACGAGATAAGCCTTGTATGCGACTAGAGAAAATAGCCACTGTGGTTCAAGGAATAAGCAGGGCCATACGGAATAAGGCCTGACATTGTGGTCTAAAACTATCATAATTTTTCATGATGGGTGATAATATTTTTCTTTTCTTTTCAAGACAAATTCATTAAAAACAAAATTGTAATTCATTGTGGCACTGTGTAACATTGTTTTCTACCAATATTTTGCAAACATTCACAGCGACAGTCATTCTTTGCTGATTCAGACGCTTCACTATTATAGACCTTGATTGATTTGCTCAGAATAGCTGTGAAACTGAATGAGTTCTTATGTTGGTAGAGGGCACATTGGTTATTATTTGCAGCACTATCGAATCCAAATTTGTAGAAAGACTACACTGTGGAAGATGTGAGCAGCAAATGGGTACATGGGAGAGGAATGACACCTAGCAAGAATTCTCTGTTTCCGTATCTCTAAAAATTAGAATTGCATTTTGGTGCACAGGAGCTCTATCCTTGTCACATTTTTATGAATGTGGGGGTAACATTTTTTTATGCACAGATCCCAAAAAAATCACAAAACCTATAAGCAAGACTGCTAATGATCCATGCATTATCAGTGAGGTGGTCTCTTACTACTGTATCTTGAAGAGGACGATGCAAGTTATATCGTCTATTTTAAATTGCCAGATGCTGAATCACAAAGTGGTCTGCAATCTGCTGTCTTTACAAGTTATGAAATAGCGAATTTAGTACTGTAGATAATCGAGCCCATTTTCCAAAATGTGTGGAAAGTGTATGCTATTTGTGTGCTCATGTGATTACGTGGATATATTGTTTCAATCACCTTTACCTGTGGAGGTCATGCCCTGATGGGCACAAGAGGCTGCCTTTTGGCTACGCATGTTGTGTTAATCGAGCAGCACTTCTACCTCTTAACTTGCATGTAGACATTTTGATAGTAGGGATGCATTGTCTATGTCTAACTAGCCTATGCATGGGTGCAGTATCAGCCCTAGACCATCAAAAACATGGCCACTATTTTCACCTGTTTGCAACTTCTCGATGAATGTCTATTGAAGTGTAAGCAGGGACAGCACTCAGGATAATTGTCGATATACCTTAGTACACATTTGATAAGATATACACACAGATATGTAATGCACAAAAGTGATAACAAGACTTTAATTAAACAGTTCACATACACATCACTTTACTACAATTCTAACAAAGTTAAAATGGAAAGCAGGCATTCACATTTTAGCTGCTCATTTAAGTCCATAATTCTGCAGCTGCACGATACGATGAAAATAGTACACACTTACTCTTTTCATTGAAATTTCCATAGAAATTATGGGAACTGGAGCCTAGAAAATAAAAGGGTCGTTCAGAACACACAATCATTGTTGTAATGACTTTACAGTGCAACAAGAACCTTGCAGCCTTGCACAACCACAACAAACGAAATATGTTCTTGACTGAGAAGGCATGCCTGATGAAAGTCTGCCTGTGGTGTACAAACTACATTTAAATATATATTGTAGTGCATTGCTTGAAGTCGTACACGCTGCAGATATTCGCACCGGAAAGCAAGCACTCCCAGCATTCCCACTGGGACATTTTCACAACACCATGGTTGATTGTCATGTCCTGCTAAAGTCCCTTACACATAGCTCACATGTCAATTTTCAAATATAGCACACCATTAACAAATGGAATATATCAATACGTATTTTAGCTAGATAACAACGACTTCCGATCATTTCCTTTTTCAAACGAATGTGATACGTTAGTGATATGCCAGTGCTCAGACTTGAAAGTAGGTTTAATTATGTAGTTTTGAAAATATATACGTTGAGATAGGAATATTAAATCTAGTTGTGGCACTAATTAGAAAAAAATAATTTATGCCTCAAATTATTGATTCTATTCTGGTAACGCCTTAGGAAACACCGGCTTCAAAGCTCTTATGGCATAAGTAACTGAAGAAAATTAATTATCAGGGAAAAAGGTACAATGCGAATTCAATGAAATGCACAATGCGTTTTTTCATTAAAAAAAAAGAATATTGGTATGGTTATATATTTGTTAGAAATGGGGTTTTTGGTTGGCAGTTAGGTTGCCCTCTGTCCAAGCAAGAACCCTCACTCTAGTCAGGGTAAGTCACACACAATCCCAAATCAGCCTGTGCTCACCCTCCGGTAGCTTGGCACGAGCAGTCAGGCTTAACTTAGAAGGCAATGTGTAAAGCATTTGTGCAATAAATCATACAACACCATAGCATAACACCACAAAAATACACCACACAGTATTTAGAAAAATATATAATATTTATCTGGGTAATTGTAGGTCAAAACGATCAAAGTTGCAATACGAATTTGTGAAGATATCACTGAAAAGTGATATTAAGTGTCTTTGAGTCTTTAAAAAGCAATAAAGTGTCTTTCAAGCACAGAGTACCTGGTTTCTGGTGGGAAATCTCCTCAGAGGGCCACAGGAGAAGAGATGCGTAGAAAAAGGGGTGTGTGCGTCGATTTCTTCTCAGCACACACAGACTTGCGTCGTTCTTTTCCACGCGGGGAAGTCGGGCGTCGTTTTCCGGCGCGCAGACAGTCTCTTTTTGTGGATCGCGGGGATTACCAGATGTCCCGGGTCTGTGCGTGGATTCTCCTGCTTATTTTCCGGCTGCGCGTCGTTCTGCGGGGCTGCGCGTCGAAGTTTCGATCTCACGGTAGGCGTCGCGTCGATTTCTCCTTGGAAGTCGGGCGGCGTTGTCCTTGCGAGGCCGTGCGTCGAAATTTTGGTCTCACGGCAGGCGTCGCGTCGATTTCTCCTTGGAAGTCGGGCGGCGTTGTCCTTGCGAGGCCGTGCGTCAAAGTTTCGCACTCACGGTAGGCGTCGCGTCGATTTCTCCTTGGAAGTCGGGCGGCTTTGTCCTTGCGAGGTTGTGCGTCGAAGTCTCGATCGTCCCGAGGGCGTCGCGTTGATCAGCGTCGGTGTGCGGCGTTTTTCTCGCCGCGAAACAAGCTGTGCGTCGAAATTTTCGGCGCACGGAGCGTCCACGTGAAAGGAAGAAGTCTTTTTGGTCCTGAGACTTCAAGGAACAGGAGGCAAGCTCTATCCAAGCCCTTGGAGAGCACTTTCACAGCCAGACAAGAGTTCAGCAAGGCAGCAGGGCAACAGCAAGACAGCAGTCCTTTGGAGAAAGCAGACAGGTGAGTCCTTTGAGCAGCCAGGCAGTTCTTCTTGGCAGGATGTAGTTTCTGGTTCAGGTTTCTTCTCCAGCAAGTGTGTGATGAGGTAGGGCAGAGGCCCTGTTTTATACTAAGTTGTGCCTTTGAAGTGGGGGTGATTTCAAAGAGTCTCTAAGAAATGCACCAAGTTCCCTTTCAGCTCAATCCTGTCTGCCAGAGTCCCAGTAGGGGGTGTGGCAGTCCTTTGTGTGAGGGCAGGCCCTCCACCCTCCCAGCCCAGGAAGACCCATTCAAAATGCAGATGTATGCAAGTGAGGCTGAGTACCCTGTGTTTGGGGTGTGTCTGAGTGAATGCACAAGGAGCTGTCAACTAAACCTAGCCAGACGTGGATTGAAGGGCACAACAAGTTTTTAGTGCAAAGAAATGCTCACTTTCTAAAAGTGGCATTTCTAGAATAGTAATATTAAATCCGACTTCACCAGTCAGCAGGATTTTAGATTACCATTCTGGCCATACTAAATATGACCTTCCTGCTCCTTTCAGATCAGCAGCTGCCACTTCAACAGTGTATGAGGGCAGCCCCAATGTTAGCCTATGAAGGGAGCAGGCCTCACAGTAGTGTAAAAACGAATTTAGGAGTTTTACACTACCAGGACATATAACTACACAGGTACATGTCCTGCCTTTTACCTACACAGCACCCTGCTCTAGGGGTTACCTAGGGCACACATTAGGGATGACTTATATGTAGAAAAAGGGGAGTTCTAGGCTTGGCAAGTACTTTTAAATGCCAAGTCGAAGTGGCAGTGAAACTGCACACACAGGCCTTGCAATGGCAGGCCTGAGACAAGGTTAAGGGGCTACTGAGGTGGGTGGCACAACCAGTGCTGCAGGCCCACTAGTAGCATTTAATCTACATGCCCTAGGCACATGTAGTGCACTCTAATAGGGACTTACAGGTAAATTAAATAGTCAATCATGGATAAACCAATCAATAGTACAATTTACACAGAGAGCATATGCACTTTAGCACTGGTTAGCAGTGGTAAAGTGCTCAGAGGTCAAAAGCCAACAACAACAGGTCAGAAAAAATAGGAGGAAGGAGGCAAAAAGTTTGGGGATGTCCCTGTCAAAAAGCCAGGTCCAACATGACCCCCCACCAGCCTAAAGCCAGGGGAGAACAATCACTATCCTGATGTACTTCCCTGTTTGAGGCGACAGAACAAGGACCCAGGCCCACAACAGCAGGGGCATGCTCCAGTTCTTCGCCTTCCTGACTCCAATTGGATCCCTCTGTCCATACTCTCAGGGCCCACTAAGCCCATCCATGGGGAACCTTTCTCCTTTCCTGCGGATCCCATCTGTGCAGCACCTAACCTTACATTGCTCACAGATGTATCCCAGGAGCAGGATAGTACCACCAGGACCAACACAGTGGTGTTGCCCATTCTATCCCCGGGGTGGGACACTTGTCCCCTCCCCAGGGATAACTCTGTCCACCCGGACAGCAAGCCACAGTGATTACTGACAGCTGCCAGGGATGAGAGCCAGGCCCCAGGCCTCTCAAAGCTCTCCAACCACTGTGGCTGTGGAGAGTGGGGGGCGGTAGCCCCAGGTGCTGGGCACCCTTTAACCACTCTCCCTTCCACCAGGTCAGGGATGACAGCCTGAACCTGGTCCTCCCCTCTGGAGCTTTGTACCCTCCCTCCTGGAGCGGTACCCCCAGAGTCCAACATGGCCAGGGGGCTTACAGAAGTCGCCCTGTACAATTCCTCCACCAGTGCAGGGCTGTTAACCTGCCACTGGCCCTCCAACCTGGGGTCTGTACCTTCAGGTTGGACTAGGGCCCGGGGTGAGGCTTCCCTCCCCCTGCCCTCCCTTCTGGGGTCCAGCACCCTCCAACTAGGAGTGGCCTCCTCAGAAGACAACATGGTAGGGGCACTGTTATCAGTAGCCCGTCCCTCCAGGTCCGGGGGGACACCCTGAACCTGGTCTTCCAGCCCAGGGTCTGTACCCTCAGACTGGATCACCGCCTGGCAAACCAGGACTTCCTGGGAGGCACACCTACCCCCCACCAGGTCAGAGTTTAACCTCTGCACCTGCCCATTCAACTCAGAGTCACCACCCTGAAGTTGAACAATTGCCTGGCACGCCAGGACTTCCTGGAGGGCACACTGACCCTCCACCAGGTCAGAGTTTAACCTCTGCACCTGACCATTCAACTCAGAGTCACCACCCTGAAGTTGAACAATTGCCTGGCACACCAGGACTTCCGGGAGGGCACACTGACCCTCCACCAGGTCAGAGTTTAACCTCTGCACCTGACCTCTCAACTCAGAGTCACCACCCTGAAGTTGAACAATTGCCTGGCGCACCAGGACTTTCTGGGAGGCACACCTACCTCCCACCAGGTCAGAGTTTAACCTCTGAGCCTGGTTCCCCAACCCAGGGTCACCACCCTGAGGTTGGGCAATTGCCTGGCACGCCAGGACTTTCTGGGGGGCACACCTACCCCCCACCAGGTCAGAGTTTAACCTCTGAACCTGGTCATCCAACCCAGAGTCAACACCCTGAGGTTGGACAATTGCCTGGCACAGCAGGGCTTCTTGGGAGGCACACCTGCCTCCCACCAGGTCAGAGTTTAACCTCTGAACCTGGGTATCCAACCCAGAGTCAGCACTCTGAGGTTGAACAATTGCCTGGCACGCCAGGCCTTTCTGGAGGGCACACTGACCCTCCACCAGGTCAGAGTTTAACCTCTGAACTGGGCCATTCAACTCAGAGTTACCACCCTGAAGTTGAACAATTGCCTGGCGCACCAGGACTTTCTGGGAGGCACACCTACCTCCCACCAGGTCAGAGTTTAACCTCTGAGCCTGGTACCCCAACCCAGGGTCACCACCCTGAGGTTGGGCAATTGCCTGGCACGCCAGGACTTTCTGGGGGGCACACCTACCCCCCACCAGGTCAGAGTTTAACCTCTGAACCTGGTCATCCAACCCAGAGTCAACACCCTGAGGTTGGACCACTGCCTGGTACACCAGGGCTTTCTGGGGGGCACACCTACCCCCCACCAGGTCAGAGGTTAACCTCTGAACCTGGATATCCAACCCAGAGTCACCACCCTGAGGTTGAACCATTGCCTGGTATACCAGGACTTTCTGGGGGGCACACCTACCCCCCACCAGGTCAGAGTTTGACCTCTGAACCGGGTTAGCCAACCCAGAGTCACCACCCTGAGGTTGGGCAATTGCCTGGCACCCCAGGACTTTCTGGGAGGCACACCTACCTCCCACCAGGTCAGAGTTTAACCTCTGAACCTGGCCATCCAACCCAGAGTCGACACCCTGAGGTTGGACAACTGCCTGGCACGCCAGGACTTTCTGGGGGGCACACCTACCCCCCACCAGGTCAGAGTTTGACCTCTTCACCTGGTAAGCCAACCCAGAGTCACCACCCTGAGGTTGAGCCATTGCCTGGCATTCCAGGACTTTCTGGGGGGCACATCTACCCCCCACCAGGTCAAAGTTTAACCTCTGAACCCGGTTATCCAACCCAGAGTCACCACCCTGAGGTTGAATCTTTGCCTGGCATGCCAGGACTTCCTGGGGGGCACTCTCACCCCCCACAAGGGACACGCCGTCCCCAAGGGCCACACAAGAGTCTGGTTGGCGCAGGTCTCCCGACCTCTGCCCATCCGGCAGAGTCTGGGTTTCCCCCAAACCAGAAACGGTCTCACCTGGGTCATTCCTGGGGGGCTCTGCTCTCAGAGCTGACCCCTGACTTTCAAGATCCTCCACTGGGGTCTGCCACCCCCTCTCAACCCTATGTCTGGACTTCTGCACCCCCTCACTAGGAGTGGTACTGCCAGACACCAGAACTGTTGGGATGCTGTCTACAGTCATCCCCCCAAGTTCTTCTGACACTGCGGGGCTTCCCTCAAAAGGTGGCCCTACGGTACAGGTTAGGCTCTGAGACCTACCTGGGACACTACAATCCTCTCCCACCTAACTTGGTCGGAATCCACCTAGACCACTCCCTTCAGGAGCACCCCCAAATGCCTCTTCAGACTCTCTGGTACTCACCCAAAAGTCTGCCTCCACTGTAAGTTCCCTGGGGTCAGAGAACTCACACTCCACCTGGTGTTGGCGTAGCTCTGGAAAATAAGGACCAGACATATGCTCTCCAGCAATTACATCACTCTGCCCTTCACATGTATTAACCACAGTACCCTTCACCCAACCACCTAGTAACTCAGCCTTGGAAAAGCACTCTACATCACCCTCTTGAGACTGGTGAGACAGTTTCTGTCTGTCCCTGACACTCAACCCAAACTCTTCTGGGATGTCTCTACACTCTATATCCAGGACGTCCACCAGGGGGGAACCCTTTTCTCTGTCACTCTCTGCTAGAGTCAGTAAAGTGTCCCTCCCCCCAGTAGGAATATGACTCCCTGTGCCAGTTCCCCAATCCTTCTCAGGGACCCTGTGCATAACGGGAACTACCTCATACCCTTGAACTGCCTGGGGTGTGTCAACTTCCTTCTTCAAGTTGGGCACCACATCTCTGGGCTTGTGCCCTTCTTCAGCAGTACTAGATGCAAGATTTTTGCTGCCACCATCTGAACTGGACTCAGCCCTTCCGGCCTCCAGTTTCAGCTCTTTACAGCTCAGCTCTTGAGCTGCAATCTTTTCTTCTTCCAGGGCTAAAAGTCTTTTTGCCTCAACCTCTGCAAGATACTCCTCTAATTGTTGCTCCTGTCGCCTTTGACTTCGGAGCCATTCATCTATTTCTGGGTCACTGTCCAACTCTGAGTAGCCTTCCTCCTCATCTGAGTAGTCTTCCTCCTCATCTGAGGGGTACTTAGTCATTTGGTTTCTTGCTGCCTCTCTCTCTGCCCATCTTTCCTCCCCCCAGACTATGTAGTGATGGAGCATCTCCGCTTTAGTAGATCTCCTTGCTACAGGAAGGCCCCATTGTCTGCAAAGCTTCCTTAGGTCAGCCTTAGTGAGGTGGTCAGTACGAACAAAGAATGAGTAGGTAAGCAATCCCATTTTGATAAGATCTTATCAGCAAAAACCAAAATCCAAAGTCCAAAATATCAATAGTATATCCAGGAGGACATCAGAGAACCAAGAGCCAAAAAAAGATGAAAAATCAAGTTGACCTTCCACTGTGGGTAGGTAGTGAAATACTTAGCTACTGTATGTCACTGCACAAACACCAGTCCTATCCTCACCGCTGATCACCAATGTTAGAAATGGGGTTTTTGGTTGGCAGTTAGGTTGCCCTCTGTCCAAGCAAGAACCCTCACTCTAGTCAGGGTAAGTCACACACAATCCCAAATCAGCCTGTGCTCACCCTCCGGTAGCTTGGCACGAGCAGTCAGGCTTAACTTAGAAGGCAATGTGTAAAGCATTTGTGCAATAAATCATACAACACCATAGCATAACACCACAAAAATACACCACACAGTATTTAGAAAAATATATAATATTTATCTGGGTAATTGTAGGTCAAAACGATCAAAGTTGCAATACGAATTTGTGAAGATATCACTGAAAAGTGATATTAAGTGTCTTTGAGTCTTTAAAAAGCAATAAAGTGTCTTTCAAGCACAGAGTACCTGGTTTCTGGTGGGAAATCTCCTCAGAGGGCCACAGGAGAAGAGATGCGTAGAAAAAGGGGTGTGTGCGTCGATTTCTTCTCAGCACACACAGACTTGCGTCGTTCTTTTCCACGCGGGGAAGTCGGGCGTCGTTTTCCGGCGCGCAGACAGTCTCTTTTTGTGGATCGCGGGGATTACCAGATGTCCCGGGTCTGTGCGTGGATTCTCCTGCTTATTTTCCGGCTGCGCGTCGTTCTGCGGGGCTGCGCGTCGAAGTTTCGATCTCACGGTAGGCGTCGCGTCGATTTCTCCTTGGAAGTCGGGCGGCGTTGTCCTTGCGAGGCCGTGCGTCGAAATTTTGGTCTCACGGCAGGCGTCGCGTCGATTTCTCCTTGGAAGTCGGGCGGCGTTGTCCTTGCGAGGCCGTGCGTCAAAGTTTCGCACTCACGGTAGGCGTCGCGTCGATTTCTCCTTGGAAGTCGGGCGGCTTTGTCCTTGCGAGGTTGTGCGTCGAAGTCTCGATCGTCCCGAGGGCGTCGCGTTGATCAGCGTCGGTGTGCGGCGTTTTTCTCGCCGCGAAACAAGCTGTGCGTCGAAATTTTCGGCGCACGGAGCGTCCACGTGAAAGGAAGAAGTCTTTTTGGTCCTGAGACTTCAAGGAACAGGAGGCAAGCTCTATCCAAGCCCTTGGAGAGCACTTTCACAGCCAGACAAGAGTTCAGCAAGGCAGCAGGGCAACAGCAAGACAGCAGTCCTTTGGAGAAAGCAGACAGGTGAGTCCTTTGAGCAGCCAGGCAGTTCTTCTTGGCAGGATGTAGTTTCTGGTTCAGGTTTCTTCTCCAGCAAGTGTCTGATGAGGTAGGGCAGAGGCCCTGTTTTATACTAAGTTGTGCCTTTGAAGTGGGGGTGATTTCAAAGAGTCTCTAAGAAATGCACCAAGTTCCCTTTCAGCTCAATCCTGTCTGCCAGAGTCCCAGTAGGGGGTGTGGCAGTCCTTTGTGTGAGGGCAGGCCCTCCACCCTCCCAGCCCAGGAAGACCCATTCAAAATGCAGATGTATGCAAGTGAGGCTGAGTACCCTGTGTTTGGGGTGTGTCTGAGTGAATGCACAAGGAGCTGTCAACTAAACCTAGCCAGACGTGGATTGAAGGGCACAACAAGTTTTTAGTGCAAAGAAATGCTCACTTTCTAAAAGTGGCATTTCTAGAATAGTAATATTAAATCCGACTTCACCAGTCAGCAGGATTTTAGATTACCATTCTGGCCATACTAAATATGACCTTCCTGCTCCTTTCAGATCAGCAGCTGCCACTTCAACAGTGTATGAGGGCAGCCCCAATGTTAGCCTATGAAGGGAGCAGGCCTCACAGTAGTGTAAAAACGAATTTAGGAGTTTTACACTACCAGGACATATAACTACACAGGTACATGTCCTGCCTTTTACCTACACAGCACCCTGCTCTAGGGGTTACCTAGGGCACACATTAGGGATGACTTATATGTAGAAAAAGGGGAGTTCTAGGCTTGGCAAGTACTTTTAAATGCCAAGTCGAAGTGGCAGTGAAACTGCACACACAGGCCTTGCAATGGCAGGCCTGAGACAAGGTTAAGGGGCTACTGAGGTGGGTGGCACAACCAGTGCTGCAGGCCCACTAGTAGCATTTAATCTACATGCCCTAGGCACATGTAGTGCACTCTAATAGGGACTTACAGGTAAATTAAATAGTCAATCATGGATAAACCAATCAATAGTACAATTTACACAGAGAGCATATGCACTTTAGCACTGGTTAGCAGTGGTAAAGTGCTCAGAGGTCAAAAGCCAACAACAACAGGTCAGAAAAAATAGGAGGAAGGAGGCAAAAAGTTTGGGGATGTCCCTGTCAAAAAGCCAGGTCCAACAATATTCAACTCAGACAGTGATTACATAGGAGGTGACATCACTTTTTAACTGTAGTATTAATGATATCATGCTCAGAACTGTGAAATACTAACTAGAAGCTGCTCTCGAATCTCTGTAAAATTATAATTAACACACTGAGCTATCTAACCACTAGCTGAGCTATCTAACCACCTCACAATCTTAAATAGGCAGAATTAGTTGCAGAAGAGAAGCTGGAAGAAGAACAAATATAACTGATTCCAAGAATAGGGCCAGGAATGTCTCAAAATGTCTCAAAACCCTGTGAGTTTTTAAAAACTGAATAGAACTTTCATGAATAAATTCATGTTCTGAGATTTTAGACCACAAAACATATCTGTTCGATTACCAGGAGCCATCTGAAAAACAGCCACAGAAGCTTGCAAATGTATTTTTTATTTTTTTATTTTATAAACTGCTTGGTTAAATATATCAGAAAGGTGTGCCAAACTCACTGCTCCTCAGATGGATAACAACGTGTGCATGCACACAAATTATTTTCTAAAACTGCTCAACTGATTCATGCTCTAAAGTAACTCTAACTTGTGTCCCAGCAATGCAGAGTTTTTTTGTCAAACATTTTGCTTCAAATTTAGGTTGATATTATCAATAATGTTATCAAAGATGTCAAGAGTGCCATAATTTGTGGGTAATTAGCAGTGCATAGCGAGGGTGCAAGTTATAGTTACCTTAGGGCACAGGTTCTAGTTGCTTGAGATAACTCGAACTATAACAGATGAATTGCTATGGCTTTGTATTTTTAAAATGTGAGCCTAACTTTAAGGTTCCTGTAACCTTTGGGTTTTTTAAGTGAATTTCTATGGTTTTTTAATGTTATTTCCTAACTATAACGTATCTAGGACCTTTTTTTTCCAGTGAATTTCTATGTATTTTTTAATGCAAATCAATTTTAATTACTATACATTATCACAACCACCGCCGCTCATGGCCTTTGGCTATTCACGGCGGCAGTTGGCAGCAGAGCTTGACCTGCAGCCAGGGCCTGTGGCGAACCTCCTATAACTGCCCAACCTTGCACTACGCATGGCCTTCGCTCATGAGTGGGTCGGCAGCAGGGCCTGTGGCTAGGCCCTGTGGCCAACCCCCTAACCACCCAACCCTAAGAGAGCGAGAGAGAAAGTAGCATATTGAGAGAGAGAGAGCGATTTAGGCTTTGATGATTGATATACTTAGAACGAGATATTTCCAGACAAATTGAAAAGAAAAATGTTTTTGTCAGTTAAAAAGAATGAGCTCACCTTTCAGCATGTAACTTAAATATCTTTAGTTGAAAAGAAACGAAAGCATGAAATGAGCACAGACTCATCTAGACTAGAACCTTAACCTTTAGTGTGCCTGTCGGAGACCTTAACCACTAGGCCAGAGGTGGTGTTATATATATATATATATCACATATTTAAAAAAAAATAAAACATGTATTTCTTTCCTGCAAAATACTTACATTCTCCTGTAAAACTTTTACAAAGACTCTGCCTTTACCCTTGACTCTCTAAAACCCATACCCGCCCTAAACCCTAAGAATACCCTTGCCACTCTAAAACCCATACCCACTCTAAACCCTAAAAATACCCTTGCCCGCTAAAGACCCATACCCACTCTGAAAATTATCTTACCACCCTAAACCTGATACCCACCCATAGACCTAAAAAAAAACCTTGCCACCCTGAAAACCGTGGCCTCCCTTAACCCTAAAAATACCCTTACCAGACAAAAACCAATACCCTCCCTAAACCCTAAAAATTCCTTGGCTCCCTAAAACCCTTACCCACCTTAACCCCTAAAAACATCTGAAAATATTTTTTTAAATCTCTCTCTCTCCATATATATATATATATATAAATATATATATATATATATATATATATATATTTTTATTTTTTATTTTTTTTAAATAGAACACATATTTTTACCTTAAAATACTTACGTTCTCCTGTAGAACTTTTACAGTGACTATGCCTTTATCATTCCTGCCTTTATAACGAAGTTCATTGTAAAGGCATGCATGGTAAAGGCACAGCCTTTGTAGAATCCAGTATTGTAATGGCATGCGTGGAAACAATCTGCGTGGTATTGACCGTGTTGTAATGACTGTTTCCTGGTCAGTATATAACAGTAATGATAAAGTTTGCAATAAAAGCAAACCAACAGTTTACAAAGAAACAGTTAACAGTATATTGTAACTGTGGATGATTCAAGGCTGGAAGATTTAGGATCATGGATTCTATTAGATATTCTGTTCAACGATGGCAGAAATATTTTCAGAGTAAGCAAATGCATTTATACTTTTACAAATGGTGTTCCATTGAGGCATATAGAATACTGGTACATAACTTTCACAACAGTGGCAGATAGTCAACAGATTTACAGCTCTTCAAAGCAGTGTTATTAGATGCCATATCTACCTTGAATACTTGTAGTTCTTCAAGAATTACTTCTTCCATTACTTCAGTCTGTTGGTTGTAGATCGTGATAATTTTAAGAACGATGCCATTATCTACAAGTTAAGGGCAGAACTATGAGTTTTTACCTAGACACTGTTGGTATACACTATACTCTTTTAGATATTGTATTGGTTTACAGGAGGCATGCTTTAATAAATTGATTATACATGAGGGATTGCAACCACATCCTTTTTAAGTCACACTTTGCATAGAGGAACAAAGCATAGATAGCCCTCGCCCTGCTGCTACATAGTTGGTAAATTTTAAACATCTTTATCCATTGTTGTGCTGTACAACAAGGGCATGTGAGTCTTCATCTCATTACTACTCTTAGACAAGATTAAACGCTTTGAATTCTTATGTGAGTTGTGGCCACAATTGGATCCCTGCATCAAGTGGAATTGTGATGAGAAATAATATTTGTGGCTGTGGTGCAAGGTCGTCAATGTCTGTAGTCACGTCTCTGGAGCAATGTACAATATGTGACTAGAAGTGCTGCGCATACTAGAGCCTTTGAAAGAGCTGCTGCTGAGCCTGAATGGGAACGTAACATCGAAGACAGAAAGAGCTACCTCTTCCCCAGCCTACCCCACTCAGTCTCCTATTCTTCAGTTTGTTGCTGACGGACAAAGTTCAAATACACCTCCTCCTCCTTCATTACTAAAACACTTTCTTGTTCATCATTTTGTTGTGTCTTTTGGGTGTACACCTTTTGATTGGTTACACGTCTCAGGGATAAGAAGACGTTAAGTGAAGTGGTGTGATCAAGCTAAACCTTTTACCAACAATGAGGTGTTAACCATACAAGTGAGCAAGAAAGAACTAAAGCAAAGGCTAGCAAAGAAGGAAGATGAATGCTCAGGACCATGGAAAGGCCAGTTCAAGTAAATCAAAACAAAAAGCAACATCAATCCAAATAATTCGTAAACATGACAAACAAGGTTGAGCAAAAGCACACAAAAACATCTAAATCACCTTCCTTCTGATTTCCTCTCGAACTGTATGCTAACCATGCAAATCGACCATTTGGAACTTCCAGACAACCTGCTATTCTATTTCCTTACCTTCACATTTCTTTGCACCAATAGCCCAAGAGGATATGTGGATAAGGGTTTTCAGACGGCAGTATTTTGTTGCACTTAGCATTCTTTTGAACAAATGATAGATTTCTCTGCCTGAAAACTGTTTCAGAAGGCAGTAATTTTGTGGATTTACAATGATGCGGATAAATTATATTATTCCATTGCCCACGGATAACTTTTGTACAAATAAATCGTAGTTATTTACACTGCACACTTTTAGTTATAATTTTTTATGCCACCTTTAAGAGAGTGGTTGAGTAGTTCAACAGTTCGTGATAGGTAGAGTAACAGAGAGATGGACCTTGAAATCTGCATTGACTCAAATTTGTATAAGTAAATTTGTAAGGCGCGCAAAGATGTAGCATTACGTTATCCACGTTGCTTCACACGATGGTCCATCCTCTGTCACATATAAACCACGCTGCATAAACCTCTGCTATGTTCTCTTAGATAGTGGCCAGCTAGTAATATAAATGAGAACAAATGCTTCACCTGTTCCAATAAACAGTACATCATAGGGCCCATCTTCTGCTTCCACTCGGTCCACAGCTATTTGCTTCACGTTGTATTTTCCATCTGTCTTCAACAGAACAGGTCTTCTATGAACGGGCTTTATAGGCTCATACATCAGTGGATGGCTTCTCGCGAACCGCAACACATCATCGGGATAATCCCTGGTGGTGGCGTGGCGGCCTCCATTAACTTTGCTGGCACACTGAAAAAGATTTTTTATTTATTGTCAAGAAAACATGCTGATTCTAGTAAAGGTAAAATACAGTGTAAATCTTTTTTCTGTGACACTGCTCCTTTGTTCTTGTGAGAACGACTTTAGGGCCGGATGTAGCAAAATGCAAAATTGCGACTTGCAATTTGCGAGTCCATCCGACTCGCAAATTGCAAGTCGCAATTTGCTATGCAGTACGGTGTCTCAGACACCGACTGCGACTCGCAATGGGGTCGCAATGACCCACCTCATCAATATTCATGAGGTGGGTCGCAAATTGCGGCCCCATTGCGAGTATAGGCACTCGCTAACATGGAGGCCTGCTGACGTCAGCAGACCTCCATGTTCGTGACCTGCTTTTAAATAAAGCAGTTTTTTTTTTTTTTAAGTGTAGCCGGTTTTCCTACTGGAAAACGAGCTGCACTTAAAAAAAATCCGAAACCTTTAGTTTCGTTTTTTTTTTCAGGGCAGGGAGTGGTCTCTTGGACCACTCCCTGCCTTGAAAAAATATTTTTGGGTCCAGTCACAAACTGGAAGGGGTCCCGTGGGGACCCCTTCCAATTTGCGAGTGGGTTACCATCCACTTGAAGTGGATGGTAACTGCGATGCCATTTGCGACCGCGTACGCGGTCGCAAATGGTATTGCATCCCACAGCGACTCGCAAATAGGAAGGGAACACCCCTTCCTATTTGCGAGTCGGAAATGCATATTGCGAGTCGGTAACGACTCGCAATATGCATTTCTGCATGGCAAACCCACGTTTGCGACTCGCAAACGGCGATTTTCGCCGTTTGCGACTCGCAAACGGTTTGCTACATCTGGCCCTTAGTCTATTAAGTTGCTAACCTCTTCAATTTCTAAAATTCACACTTACATAAATGTGCGGAAATGCATACAATTTCTTCCTCCCCTTTTCCCTTATGTATGTATTTATCTCATACCCGTGCTAGCCTGTCAAATATTTGGAGATATGTGGAGGTTTCAGTGACTATTCAGAATCTAATTAATTCTGAGTGGATGGTTGTTGCCTTACAACCTTGATCTCTTATAAAAGTTTACACTTTTTTAATGTTAGAAAAGAAAGTTTAGGTTCATGTATTTTACGGGGAAGCAATATTTTTTCAAATAAAAACTGGCAACTGAGTTTAACTCAGACATCCGGCATTGGTTGTGAATCTCGTTTCATAAGAAGCCTAAACTGATAATGGCACATTCTATGCATTTGAATGTTAAGAGCCTGGGCCCGGAACGTATGGCGGGTGCATCATTTCAGCTGAGTGACTAACTTCAGACATGTCTGCCTCATAATAGTTTTGACAAGAGGAGCAATAATCTCTACAGTAGCAGCGTTACACTTAATCCTTAGGTTGGAGCGCTTTATCGATTACCCGGCCTTGAAGAAACTACTAATTGAAATGTATGCAAATTACGTGACGTCGTGAGATAAGGGCGCGATAGTGGCACTCACGTCGCGCTGTGAAAAGCTACCAGGATAGCACGACAGCTCACCAGGAGAGTTCTTTTTTTCAGTCTCACCCTTCAAGTCTTGGCCCTAAGGCTAATCCCTTCCCATGACGTGGCCGGTAACAGTGCCTCCATTACATGCAGCATTGTATGAAGGCGATAGTTTTTCTGTAGAGGTTAGCATTACTGCCAGCTACATTGTGGTAAATCACCCCATCGCAAATGAAGAAAAATACTTTTTCATCGGGATCAATTATTCCTGCTTAAGTAGAACTTTCTAGTAGATAGCTCTTTACATGAGTGTTTCAACCAATGAAAGAAGATGCAATCTTTATGAACCTATTGTGGCCCGTTTAAGTCCTGTCCTTACAAAAAAATAAACCTCAGACTTGTTACCATAAGCCATTCCGCGCACCTGTGGATAACTCCTACAAGTTTACTTTAACACTATATGTAACTCATTAAAGTTTTTTAAAATCAAGGGTATTATGGGCCAGATGTAGGAACCATTTTGCATGGCGCAAACTGTGCCATGCAAAACACGCATCGCGATGCACATTCCCATTTTGCGAGTCGGTATCGACTCGCAAAATGGGAATGCGACTCGCAAATAGGAAGGGGTGCTCCCCTTCCTATTTGCGAGTCGCACCGCGATGCACCGCGATGCAGAATTGCTTTGTGACCGCGAACGTGGTCGCAAAGCAATTCGCAGTTAGCACCCATGTGAAGTGGGTGCTAACTCATTCGCAAAAGGGAAGGGACCCCTTACCCTTTGTGAATGGCACCAACAAATATTTTTTCAGAGCAGGCAGTGGTCCAATGGACCACTGCCTACTCTGAAAAAACGAAACCAAACGGTTTCATTTTCCCGAGTGTATTGCAACTCGTTTTCCTTTAAGGAAAACGGGCTGCAATACAAAAAAAAAAAAAACTGCTTTATTAAAAAAGCAGTCACAGACATGGTGGTCTGCTGTCTCCAGCAGGCCACCATCCCTGTGAGTGCAGGGAATGGCAAGGAGGTCGCAAATTGCGACCCACCTCATTAATATTAATGAGGTGGGTCTTTGCGACCCCCTTGCGATTCGCAGATGGTGTCAGGGACACCATTCTGCATATGGGCTTGCGACTCGCAAATTGCGAGTCGCAAACCCTTTTCTACCTACATCTGGCCCCATATCCCTAGATAATGCCATTATCTCTGTAGTGAAAGGCCAGATGTAGGAAAAACCGGCATTGTGACTCGCAAATTGCGAGTCTGAGTGACTCGCAATTTGCGAATCGGAATGCAAGATGGTGTCCCTGACACAATCTGCGAGTCACAAGGGGGTCGCAAAGGCCCCCTTGCAAATTGCAGCACTCACAGGTATGGTGGCCTGCTGGAGACATGGCTTACCACCAGTGTAGCACTGGTGGTAACTGCGATTGATTTGTGTCCGCGTTCGCAGTCACAAAGCAAGCTTACATCACGCTGCGACTCGCAAATAGGAAGGGGAACACCCCTTCCTATTTGTGTCTCGCAGTCCCATTTTGCGAGTCGGTAACCAGGTTACCGACTCGCAAAATGGGAATGGGCATCGCGATGTGGGTTTTGCGCCTCGCAAACAGTTATTTTCGCTGTTTGCGCGGTGTAAGAGCCTTGCTACATCTGGCCCTTAATGCTGCTCTGTTGCAGCTAAGATGATGATAACTGCAATATTGAAGAATATAAGGATAATATAAGTATCTAATCTGAGTTTCAGACTAATAGTTCTCTCGTGTTGTACTCTGCTCTGCACTCTTTGCGTATGGTTCCACTGTGATGTACTTTCCTATGTTCAATGGTGTAATGCAACATGATGCTCTCCCGCGGTACGTGATGAGAGGCCCTGAGTATCCCATATGCCACAGTTATTCATTGGCATTAGGCTGAATAGGGGACCTAATGGTTTGGGGTTCTTGAAGGGTTAGGCATCCCCCTGCACAACAGGGGCTTCTGCGGCCTGTGTAAAACCCATGACTATGCCTACTTCCACTCTCCTAGAAAGCCACATTGGGCAATGTTTTGATATCCCTTTTCAAAAACTAGGCATCACTTCCAACGTGGAGTAATAAGAACCCGCCTTAGACTAACTGGGAATGAGAGGTGGCCACTTAGCCCCAGCTTTCTTATAATTCCAGACAGAACATAATTTAAAGTGTTGTGATGTACACAACATCTTCTGATGCTTATTGACAGAATGTCCATTGACAAAACGAACAGTGCTTTCCATCCGAATTACAGGAACACACAAATAGAGGTTTGATATTAATTCCGAGTTTTAGTAGAGGTGCCACTGATTAGTTATGCGGCTATGCTAACTTGATTCTTAGATATTCACTGTCCTCTGTAGGAAATTTTACTAACAAATGGAAAAATCATGCAATATCGTCTTGAATTACAAAAGTGAAAAAATATGTAATCTCTGCGCTTTCATTTTATGATTTGACAGGCTTACTCTTCTAGCCTAACATTGTTTCCACTCCAATACTGCTAGAAAGTTACAGTCAAAGTCTACTTATCTATTTTAAATGAAATGCACATCTGATAAAAAAAATAAAACATGAGAGTATATGTTTCATGTACTTACAGAACCAGGCCGTGGATATGGTACTTTCCCTTCATACATTGACCAATGATATTCGGGTCCATCTTTATGAGCATATGGTCCGTTGAATGACTCCCGGACACTTGACATGTGGTACATACATATTGCATATCCTTTAAATATATTGCTATAAAACAAAGATATTATTCTAATGTTTATTTTGGTTTACGGTACAAACGTAGTCTCACCACAACAAACATTTAAACCAACTCTGGAAATCTTACCACTGGGAATGTTGTGTTTTTTATTCAGTTCAGGTGTAATGGAAAATCTATCACAGGGGGACATCTGCCTTATGTTGAAATTACCACCCATGCACAAAAGTAATGCCATCAGAAAATGTGGTGGCCTGACCATCCTAATTTAGAATGACAGTCTCTTCTGTGCATCGGCCAAAACAGCCTGGGCCACATGTATAACCCCCTAGCGCCACATTGTGCCACATTAGCGTAATTTTCTGCTACATTAATGTGGCCCAACAAGGCCATAATCCTCACACCACATTTACAAAGTGGTGTAATGCATGCATTGAGCCACTTTGTAACTCTTTGCGCTACATTATACCTGCACCAGGTATAATGTATGCAAAGGGGGTGTTCCCCCATTAAGGGGGGCCGAAGAAATGGCACAAGGAAATCTAGCAGATTTCCTTGATCATTTTTATGGCACTTTTAATGCCTGCTCAGAGCAGGTGTTAAAAGTGGGCTTCCATTATTTATAAAGGGCCCCTATGTGCTCTGCAGGAGTAGCGCCAATATTTTGTCACTACTCCTGCAGAGTGCCTCACTAGCGTCATAAAAAATTACACTACTGTCCCTTGGCCTGTACCAGGGTGTACCATATTTTAAATACGGCACGCACATGGTGGCGGTAGGGGCACGGTAAAGGGCGCAACAAAAGTGACCCCTCTGACCATCGGAGCTGGGATTAGTTCCCCTACTGAGTACACCACTGTCTCCGTCATCTCAGTTGAGTGTGGGAAAGTACGGTTTTGCCATCTCTAACACGGAGCCTGGAATCTTATTAGGAGCTGATATAGAGCATATAATCAGCCCTTGCAAGAGTTACTTCTCAAAACGGCCTGGACTGTAGTTGATGATACCCAGGACAAGACTGAAGGAAGTTACAGAAAAGAGTCCCATTGTTGACAAAGAAATATATTGGCTTTGATTCCTTTGACTTGGGTTATTTTTCCCAGCAGCACTAGACAGCAGGATGACAGCTGGGCAGAGTACTATAACAGCACACGCACACTCCCTTCTTCACTAGCCAGGGCTCCTCAGTAATGCAGAAACAGTCAGAAAAACTGAAGAGTGACTATTAAATAAAACAAAGGGGTCAATTTGCAATATAACAATATTAAATTAGACTCTTTCCTGCCTTGACTTGGACATTTGTAACCTTTTTTCAAGTAGCGCTCTGTTGAGACTCAGCACAATAGACACGCAGCCTGGAAGTGTGTGGATTAACCCCTTGGGTGCCCAGGACGTAATGGTTATGTCCTTATTTGCGCTGCTCGGGTGCTGAGGACGTAACCGTTATGTCCTGCTATGGGCCCTCAGATGGAGCGCTAGCACTCCCACCGATGGCCAAGCACCCCCTTCCCCGGGCCCCGTGTCGTCTGATGACATCAACGCGCGATCGCACGCTGACCTTATCAGAGGCTGCCCGCTTCCAGCGTGGATCAGAAGAAAAATGCTGTAGCATTTCTCCTCTGAATACGTGGAGGGGATGAGAGAGGCATCATTTCTCTCAGCATTATGTCTCTCTCAGCATTTCTGCTTTTTGTTAAAAAAAGAGGGTGGGGGAGCGGCCATACCCCCCCCCCCCAAATAAATGGGGATAAAGTTGTTGTGCCCACCGGTGGGTAGATGGGGCAATTACCTCCGATCCACTCCCCAGGGGAGCAGAAAGCCTACTAGATGCCAGGGTATTAAAAAAAATTGTGGGGTGGTGGCTACCAACCAGTATGGGAATGGTGATGCCCCCTCCCCAACTGAATGGGGTAACAGTCTTTTAGCTCTTCCCCGCACACTAAAATATCTTATCCCACGTCAAGCAAGAGGACATTTGATTATTTTGGGTTTTGGTTGAACATTTGGGCCATGAGAGCTTGGCTAACTCTCAAAATCATCCCACTTGCAATGGTGAGGGCTGCACTTTTTGGACTTTGGCACTCTGCCGTGTAGAAAAATCCACAAGACCTAGACACATCTGAAAACTAAACATCTGGGTGAGGCCAGGGTTGTGTGCTTCACATGCACCCGCACTATTTTCTTACCCACAATGCCCTGCAAACCTCCAACATTCCTGGAACCACATTTTTGTGATGGAAGCTTCTGGAATCTGCAGGAATCCACAAAATTCCTACCACTCAGCATTGCCGCATCTATATCGATAAAAAATCGGCCCCACTTGTCAGTCTAAAAATGTTTTTTCTTAAACTGCCCTTTTGGACCCGCTTTGGTTCCGCCTCATTTTTTACATGTTTTTGGCTTTTCTTTGTCACAGGCACTTGCCCACCTACACAAGTGAGGTATCATTTTTACTGGGAGGCTGAGGGGAACGTTGGGTGGTAGGAAATTTGTGCCTCTGCGCTGATCCCACACAGAAATGTGGGAAAAATGTCATGTTATAGGTAAATTTGAGGTTTGCTGAGGATTCTGGGTAAGAAAACATTAGGAGAGCCATGCAAGTCACACCTCCCTGGATTCCCTTGGGTGTCTAGTTTTCAGAAATGGTCAGGTTTGCTAGGTTTCCCTAGATGGCTGCTGAGCCTAGGACCAAAAAAGCAGGTGCACCCCCGCAAAAACAGGTAGTTTTGTATTTGATAATTTTGATGTGTCCACATAGTGTTTTGGGGCATTTCCTGTTGCGGGCACTAGGCCTCCCCACACAAGTGAGGTACACTTTTTACTGGGAGACCTGAGGGAACACTAGGTAGAAGGGAGTTTCTGGCTCCCCTCAGATTTCAGAACTTTGCAGCACCTAAATGTGAGGAAAATTTGTTTTTTTGTCAAATTTTGAGGTTTGCTAAGGATCCTGGGTAACAGAACCTGGTGAGAGCACCACAAGTTACCCCATCCTGCGTTTCCCTAGGTGTCTAGGTTTAAGAAATGTACAGGTTTGCTAAGTTTTCTTAGGTGCCGGAGGAGCTAGATGCAAGAATCCACAGCTAGGCACTTTGCAAAAAACAGGTCTGTTTTCTTTGGGAAAATGTGATGTGTCCACGTTGTGTTTTGGGGCATTTCCTGCAGTGGGCACTAGGCCTACCCACACAAGTGAGGTACCATTTGTATTGGGACATTTGGGGGAGCGCTGAGTGGAAGGAAATTTGTGGCTCCTCTTAGGTTCCAGAACTTTCTGTCACTGAGATTTGATGAAAAAGTGTTTTTTTCTCTAAATTTGGAGGTTTGCAAAGGATGCTGGGTAACCGAACCTGCTGAGAGCCCCACAAGTCACCCCTTCTTGGATTCCCCTAGGTGTCTAGCTTTTAAAAATACACAGGTTTGGTAGGTTTCCATAGGTGCCAGATGAGCTTCAGGCCAAAATCCAGAGTTAGGCACTTTGCAAAAAACAGCTCTGTTTCTTTGGGAAAATGTTATGTGCTCACATTGTGTTTTGGGGCATTTTCTGTCGCGGGCACTAGGCCTACCCACACAAGTGAGGTACCATTTTTATCGGGAGACTTAGGGGAAAATAGAATAGAAGAACAAGTGTTATTGCCCCTTGTCTTTCTCAACATTTCTTCCTCCCAAATGTAAGCCAGTGTGTGAAAAAGACGTCTATTTGTGAATTGCACTGTAATTCAAATGCTAGTATGGAGACCCCAGAATTCAGAGATGTGCAAATAGCCATTGCTTCTCAACACCTTATCTTGTGCCTATTTTGGAAACACACATGTTTTCTTGATACCTATTTTTCACTCTTTATATTTCACCAAATGAATTGCTGTATACCTGGTATAGAATGAAAACCCATTGCAAGGTGCAGCTCATTTATTGGCTCTGGGTACTTAGGGTTCTTGATTAACCTACAAGCCCTAGATATCTCCACAACCAGAAGAGTCAAGCAGACTTAGCGGTATATTGCTTTAAAAAATCTGACATCGCCAGAAAAAGTTACAGAGTAAAACGTGGAGAAAAACTGCTGTTTTTTTTACCTCAATTTCAAGACTTTTTTTTTTCCAGCTGTTATTTTCTGTAAGAAAACCTTGTAGGATCTATGCAAATAACCCCTTGGTAAATTCAGAATTTTGTCTACTTTTCAGAAATGTTTAGCCTTCAGCATTGGTTTCGCACCCATTTCTGTCACTAACTGGAAGGAGGCTAAAAGCACAAATATGAGTAAAAATGGGGTGTTTCCCATCAAAATGCCAAAATTGTGTTGAAAAATGTGTTTTTCTGATTCAAGTATGCCTGTTCCTGAAAGCTGGGAAGATGGCGATTTTAACACTGCAAACCCTTTGTTGATGCCATTTTCAGGGGAAAAAAATCGACATTTTTGCTGTATTTGGTTAAGTTCTTGGTCTCCTTCAGGGGAACCCACAAACTCTTGGTACTTCTAGAATCCCTTGGATGTTGAAAAAAAAGGACGCAAATTTGGCATGAGTAGCTTATGTGGACAAAAGGTTATGAGGGCCTAAGCGCGAACTGCCCCAAATAGCCAAAAAAGCCTGACACTTGAGAGGGGAAAAGGCCTGGCAAGGAAGGAGTTAATGCATAAGTATTCCTCCAAGTAGATGATCCCTCTCCAACATAAACAGCCGACTTTGAACTCAGAGAACACATTACCTTTTCTAACAAATACAATGGTTCGTACCCAGCTGCTCATCCATACAGAATGAGCGTCATATTTCCCCTCTTTAGTAACTTAAGCATGGCTCATCCCCATATGTTTACCCAGATCGGGACACAATGAAGAGAGCTCTCAGATGCATTATGTCATCTAAGTAGAAGAGCCAAATTCTGCTAATCGATGATAGGCTGCAATATTTCATAGCCGAGCCAGTGTTGTTTATCACACTTGATAAATTCCGAACCTCACAGCGTTTTATCAGGTGCGATAAATAGCTCCCACTCCTCTGACACACTCAGAATCAGTTACTTTGAGTTTTATGTCAGTGAATAATGTACAGTAAACTATTATACAACATAAATGATCAATTTATAATAAGAATCGACACCCTTTAAAGGTGTAGATAAATAATTATAAACATTACTTATTTTTTAACAACATTTTATTGATTTCCCCAAACAAGCAGACTGACAGCGTGGATACAATACATGCCAGTACAAGCTCCAAAGCATCAGCTGGGTCCTCATATGGAAAAACTAGACGTCTCTATAAAAACAACTGTTGTTGCCCCCTTGCAGTTGAGCTGTGAGTCTGCCAAATTACCAGCTGAGCACTCCTACCATTCTCTATTAGGGCACACTGGAGGACCGCCAGACCAATCCATGTGTCTCCCTGCGGTTTAGCAGTGGGGCAATATGTTCAGTCCTGTTCTTGAATGCCTTGCCATGAACCCGAAATCTTATTAAAAAAAAATTGTGGCAACCTTTTGACCTGTAGACCACTTCCTCAACCAACATACACAAATCCATGTTCTGAACCCTATGTGACACCCGTGTTAGGTCCTCACTCTTCCATAGCCTGATAACATCTCTTTTGGCCACAATGAGAACAGGATTAAAAAGCATGATGCAATGTCTTAGCAGCATCTGATCGCCCCAGATATGCAAGTTGCTTATTGATTTCCCAGTCTGTTCCAATAGCTCTTGCAATGATCCTATGTGCTCTCAACCAGATGTGCACCAACCTCGGACAGTTCCACAGTGTATGTATCAATATGCCTCTGTGATGGCACCGCCTATAGCATTTATCTGTGACTACCATAACTATCCTAAAAAGTTGAGTGTGGGTGTACTACTCTCGGTGAAATATTTTTGCCTATATCAAGTGAAAGCCCTTCCATGTTGTGACTTCCCACGGGTATTTACAGGCCTCTCCCCAGTCTGAATCATCCAGGATCTTGGCCTTGCACCCATTTATTTCTTAGTCTGTCAAGCGACACCTGTCAGTTACTGAGCAGTGTTCCATATACGTGGCATATCACATGTCTGTATAAATGAATCACCAGTATACTATACTCCAAAGGTTATTCGTTCGGTAAATCCTGCAGTAGTGCTATATATTTGATGAGACCTTTAAATACTTGCAGTAGTGAGAATCTGCAAATTCGTATCGACGCTGGATTTTATCAAACCGGATCAACTCTGCATTACCTGCTTAGTGCCCATGCTTATTTGCTACACACAGTAGGGTTTTTGGTAAACACTTGGGAAATTCTCTTCTTTTGGGACTGGTTGACCAAAGGGTGTTGTTTTATTCCCTAACTGGATTGATGATGGATACATTAAAGGTACCCAGACTAGGCCTTTTTTCAGGCAATTTGTTCACTGTATTGCTGTTTTCAAAGGGATCTTCTATTTCTATATAAACAGTACTGTCCTGAGGATGGGATCATGTACTTGTTAAGACAATTGGAGTCAGAAACTTTGACGGATTGACCAGAACTGTGAGTTTTAAGGACCTACAAGACCATCCTTAAAGAAACGTTATAACAAACATGATAAATAAGTTGGGTAGTCATCGGCTTGCCAGAGGGTCACTGTTGGGGCTATTAATATTTGTTGATGACCTATGTTTGGCAGCAGAATAGTACATTTGTTGTGGATCCTTAATTACATAATTTTATTGAGAACCCCACATAGGCATCAAAAGTTATGTCAAGTACATCTATGGGGCATAAAGCCAGACAGACCTGCCGCAATCCATTTTTGATGACACATAGTAAACAATTGCCCAGCACCTTGGCCTATATTGTGGCTTCTATATTAAAAAGTGAAATGGGCCTATATGAGACCCAGACCTCTGTGGCTTTGCTCATTTTATGATTATGGAAAATATTTGAGGTCCTAATGGCACATGGAAAGTATCCGTCCATCCACCCATTTTTGTGCATTTGGAGGAGAGGCCCACTAAGTGTACTACTCAAGATTTAAAAAAATTCAGGTGAGAGCGTGTTGGGACCAGGGGCCAGATGTAGCAAAGGCTTTTACCCATTCTGTATCTATGGGAAAAAGTGTTTGTACATATGGCCCCAGGTGTTTTCACCAACTTTAATTGTCATATGGCCTCGACTACTTCCATCCCTTCCAATTTTTGTTCGAACTCCTCCCTGTCTTTCTAGTCTAGTCTAGACTAGTGATAGGAATATCCCTAATCAGTTCCAAGAACTCTGCCTCCATACATCCATCAATGGAATGATATAAGTGTTTTAAATGTATTGCAAAAGCTTAATAATGGGTGCAGATTCAAGTACTTACCCAGTGACGGTTACAATGCTTTGAACTCAACTTTGGCTCTCCTCTCTGCAGGCCAGCCAGGCCAGCAATTTACTCGCCTTATTGCCCACCTCCTATAACTTATGGCATTTCACACAATAGAGTTGCTTGGTTTCATCTTTTAATATCTGTCAATATTATTCCCTGGCTATGTGTATTGGGTGTGCGGGGTCCACATTTGGACAATGTATATACTCAATATCCCACTGGGTCAATTCAGATCCAACTCTGTTATAGTGTTCAGGTTGTCTCTATGTTTACCAGCATAGTATGAGTATAAGTTGACTCCTAACAATTGCATTGTAAACCTCCCAGACTGTTACCCCTGATGGTACTGATCCTACCTTTTCAGACAAATAAGTCTCATTTGCCTCCTTTATTATCCCAGGAATCTAGCCTCCACTCTCCATTCACAGTATTGCCGCACTGCACTGTCTAGTACACAACCAGGCATGATCGGAGAATCCTCTCAGCAGAAATAATGTATCTCAGTATCTGCCTCCTGCCTCACTGAGACTAAAAAGAAATCAAGCCTCAACATTGTTTGCCTTTTGTTAGACATATGAGTATTGACTCCCATTGGGCTGTGCCTATCTCCAAAGATCTCATATCCCCCGAGCAGGTTCAATGCCCCTGAATCAACTGTCTGCACTCCTCTGCTTTTTGGTTCTCATAACTCTGTCTATGTCTGGTTGCATTGTCTAATTGAGGTCCCTGCTGATAAACAAGAGGATCCACCTCACCATTCTGTCTAGCACTTATGTTTGAAGCCCAGGAGGGACATATAATGTCACTGCCAGTATCCTAGCTCTGTTCCAGTGCTCCAATATGGCTGCATAGCAGCCTTCTGGATCAGTTGTTTTTATGCTATGGCCAGTGGGATTGATCTGTGTGCTAGGATTCCCACCCCATGGGAGTATGAGGTAAATCACAAGTGGACCAGCAATTTATACCTACCCTTCTTTAGGTAATCAGTTATTACCCACTGTGAGAAATTGGGTTGTTGGTTGACAGGGGTGTGAGCCCTGGTCAAGCAACAGCCACAATCCCTTGCACAATGAACCACAAAATGTCACTAAATTAACCTGTGTCTAACTCTGAGCAGTGTGGCACAAAAGCATCAGGCTTAACTTACAGGCAATGTGTAAAGTAATTATGCAGCAAACAAACAGAAATAATGAGAAGACATAGCACAAGAAAACTCCTAAACCAATTTAGAAAGAGAGAGTAAATTTTAACAAACTAATTAAAACGAAAAATAAAAAAGCTGTCAGTAGAACCAGAATTATGAATTTTTAAAGTTTTAAGTTCAAAATAGTGCATAGAGGATCAAAGTGCAAAGTGTGGACATCTAGTCATGCAGGAACGAATCAAAGTCAAAGTTAAGGCTGACGGCGATGGAGCACGGTTCAAATACAATGAGTGGATAGGGGCTGGTCAGTGCTTACCTTCAGACTTTGAAAAATATCTGAGAAGGTAAAGTTCAGTGGGGCAAGGCTGCCGGAGGTCAGGGAGGAAGGAGCTTTGTCATCGTATGGCCTTGGGTCAAAGTAGCTGCAAATATTTCTATGTTCAGACTTAGCTTCTGAAATGGAAGTAAAAAGACTACAGCAGGACAATGCAGAGTACCGAAGAAAATTCCTCGAGCTTGGATACTCTTTTTGTCAAAGGGCCGCTGAAATGGATTTGCTGCTGCCAATTAGATAAGAACGTAGCAGTAGAAGCCACAAAGTAAATCCAACTGGTGAAGCACCTCAGGCAGATAGGTGAACAGATTGGTCCTGGTCTCCTCCTGGTTCCCAGAGCACTTTTTGGGAAAATGTTGTCCACAGCTTTAGAAACTGCCCATCTGGACACCTTTATCACCACAAGCAAGGGTTCAATACTGGTGGGGCACCTCTTGGTGGTTCAGGACTCACTCAGGCTGGGTCCAGGTAATGGTTCACGATAATGGGAGCCTTTAATGTTCAAACTAGCCGTTGGAGTCACATCTGGGAGTCCTGGGTACAGGTGAAGATGCAGGCTCAACGGCATGGCTAGCCTCTGAGGCTTCAAGGCAGGCTCCAGGCAGCAAAACAGTCATTCCAGAAACAGGGGGCAGTTTTCCACCGGTTCAGTAGTGAATTAAAGAGTGGGTCTGAAGGTCCTACCTTTTTATCCTGTTGCCATTCTCTTGAAAGTTGGGAGAAGCTTCTGGCAAGGTTCTCTGAAGTGCATGAAGTTTTATGACTCCCCTAACCTAGCTCCAAGCTGGCTGCAGTGATACTACACGGCCATCACGTTAGGCCCTTTGTGTGGAGGCAGAGCAGAGGCTATTCAGGTATAAGTGGGGCTGTACTTAGCTCCCCCACCATCTTGCCAGCAGAGAGCACATTCAGGAACACCAAATCCGTCTACTATGTGACTGTGACTGCCTGGGAGAAATTCACAAAGTGTAACTGTCAGCTATACACAGTCATGTGATCCAAGAAAGGTTGCAGGCACAAAGAGTTAAGGACAGGAAAATGCTAATTTCATATAAGTGGTATTTTCAAAATTGTAATGAAAAATTTGACTTTACCATTAGAGAGGGCTTATCATTATAATTTCATAAGTACCAAACATGACATATCTACCTCCTCTCAATTTAGAATTTTAGCTTGTTAAATGTAACACGGAATCACAAATATGACCCTATTGGAGGGGTAGGCCTCACAGTATTGAAAAACACATTTGTGAGTTTTTTATTACCAGGGCATGTAAAACTTAAAAGTACATGTCTAACCTTTCAGTTACACAGCACCCTGCCCTACGGGCTACCTGGGGCCTACGTTAGGAGTGACACATGTGTAATAAAAGGGGAGTTTAAGGCTGGGCAAGGGGGTTTAATGGCAAGTTGGCAGGGTAGTGGAACTCTGCATTCAGGCTGCAGTGGCAGGCCGGGACATGTTTTAAGGGGCTACCTAATTGGGTGGGACAATAAGTACTGGAGACCCAGAGGTAGCATGTCATTTACAGGCCCTGGGTATATGGTATACCCCTCTATAAGTGACTTTTAAGTACATTAAATATGCCACTTGGGTATAAGCCAATGTAAACATGTTTTAGGGGTGTGAGCACACGCACTTTAACACTGGTTAACAGTGGTAAAGTGCAGAGAGTCCTAAGGCAAACAAAACAAGTTCAGCAAAAAATGGAGGGGATAAGGCAAAACGGTTGTGGGTGACCCTGCGGAAATGGCCAGGTCCAATACCCACTAATTGTTTTTTTGTGTTTAAAAAAAAAAAAAAAATCAGGTTTAGATCTTGTCTATAAATGAACTTTTGCAGGATTATTCTTTTAGTTTTATGACCAAGACTATTGTTGATCCACTTCAAAATATTCAGGACGAAGGAACTAGGCCTGTTGTGCTGCATCACAGGAATGTTGTGAACCACCCCCTCTTCCACCCTCCATGTCAGATCCATCGTCCATGTATTTGCTTATTGTGCTACAGCATGCTCCCAGCTAACCCAACTCTCCTTCCTCACAACTTATGCTGCAGGTTCGGAACTCTCCACTGCTCCAATGCTTGAGGTGTCCGTCGCCCACTTACCAAATTCATTAATTCAGAAACTCACTCTAGCAACAACAGACGTTAATACAGGTCCCACATATTGGAGACAGGGGTTGGCAAAGAAATTAAGGTCTTTTGTTTCCTACCCCCAGCAAGATTCACTCAGTTCATGTAGAATCCAGCTCCTCCAAACCTATGTCTTCTTGTATGAACGCAGTGGCTTCCTGCCCCAACTGACTTAGTCTCCCAGGTGTCTCATTTGTCATATCTGAGACTTCTGTGTCTGCTGTTCATGGTGATAATCTCCACCCCTGTTTCTGCTTGTGGTCCAATGGGTACCAATCCGCTAACCAGTTCCAAACATCAGAAGATGTGATGAAGAACCACGATTTTCAATTCTTTTGGGATTTTAAGTTACACCGGAAATAGCATCTTATATTGTATGCTGTGCTTCCGTAGTTCTATTTTAGATTTATTGAAGGTTTTAGCCTGGTCTTCTTGTGTGTAGTTGGAGAATATTAAGACAGTGTGTTTTTTAAATGTTATTGGGTCATGATGTTTCCCCAGAATGATCAATTTTCTCAGGAGGCCTTCAACAGAATTTTCCACATTTGTCCTTCTACCTTTTCAGGTAAGTCTACCAGGAATACATTATTTTGCCTCATGCCACCCTCTGCATTTTCAGCCCTAGCATGTAGGCATCGAGTGGTTTTGGTGGGAGAGAAAAACTCTGGTCTCAGGTGTCTGATGGCCTCTTTGTGTTCCCTGAATATATATTTTCCATGATGCCCACCCTTGTGGACATTTTCTAGAAGTCTGCATGCATGAGTTTAATATCCAGAGCCACCTGTGTTGATATTATGTTTTAGAGCAGACCTAGAGCCTATTGCCACCTGCATTAATTCCTTTAGAGATGGGTCTTACTACCTGAGGACTAGTCATGGTGTTTTTGCCCTTGCCTTTTTGCTCTATGTGGTGCATCAAAATGCATAGTTCTTCAACTTGGTGGCAGTCAATTTAGGGCCTTTATCGTGGACCATTCTCAGTCCTGGGGATTGAGCTGCCATTAAGCAATGTCTTTTGTAAGGTCAACTGTCAACCTCATTTCCACCGTGAACACACCTGACTCCCTGGGTGTGGCACAAGCAGATTGGATTATGACCACAATAGTGGCTGTGCAGGGGTTTTAGTTCAGTAAGCTAAGTCAGTCGCTATTTTGAGTGCTCGGTTTCCTTCCTGTTGTGTTTCTTCAGTCCCCCACCCTTGAGAGAGCAGGCTTACATTATGGTCTGCCTTCGTGGTGTGCCCTCTTCCATAGACCAGGACTTCTAAGGGTCCCGGTGGAGCTTGGAGTTTGTAATGGTTGGAAGGCAGGGGAAGGTGGGAATAGAGCAGTGGCATAATGAAACGTGCGAGAGCTCCCCTGCAAACTACATGGATCCCCCCCACACTCAGTCAGGAGCTCTCAGGCCAGGGTACTGTGTTGACACAGTCTCCTGGAGCTAGAGTTCCCCCTGCCCTGCTGGGTGCGGTGGCTAATGTTACATCACTCGAGTGGCAGTTTCAAGCGCCAAACAAGAGGCAACTTTACCTGCCTGCTTTGCTTCTCCTACCCTGCCAATAAGAGTGCAGGTTTCAGCCTGTGAGCGGGGCCTGAACACAGCCACAGGGTGCTGCCAGCAGGATAGCCCTGATCCGCCAACCGTGCGGCTCCCCCATACCTCTGTTGGCTTGGACCAACCTTCTCTCAGCAGCCACTGCATCACTCCTCTTACCTCGCACTGGCTGCCATCTTGCAGCCGCCGAAGCAGGGCCATTGTGCCACCTCCTGTCATTGTTCAGGCTGCTGTATGCTTGCTACAGCCCTTCACAGCATGCCAACCATTATCTTCCACCTCGCTGGTATCACTAGGTCCCTAACACTAAGAAAACAGGATTATGAATGTAACAAACCATTCCCAGTTGGAGCTTCAGTTTAGTGCGCCATCTTTCTCCAGCAATTGGCCATGTCCCCCTCTGATATAAATATTTTTTTGGTTAAATTAATCAGCGTGCATTATGACCCACACATTTTGTTTAAACTTCATAGAAGTTCATACTTTGTTCTTCTTAGACAGAATCACTTGGCAGGAGTCATGGCCTGTAGTTGTGACTACAGGCCTAAGTTGATGCCGAGTTTGGTGTAATACCATTCAGTAGTTTTTGCAACAACAAAAAACAGATGATCTGCACAAAATTCGACATGCTAGCTTTAGCTGAATGCTATAATTAGGTACACATGAATTTATGTAAGTATATTTTAAAGTGATATGTATTTATTACATTGCTGATTTGCCCCTAGTTACCTGGTTGTGGTGAATAATCCAAACATTTCTGGGTTCTTGCTGTCTCGAGTCTGTAACAAAAATATGTCTTCTGCAAAATAAAAAAGAAAGTAGAAGTAGTAAAAAATATAGTTCAGTGGTAGGTGGCCAGGCACAATATGCCTATAAAAGTCTTAAATCAGAACCATACGTGTTATTTTGCAATTTTAAAGACAAAGGTGGTCATTACACATTACAGTTTACCTCCTATCCTGAGAGATTGGTGGAGGCTGTGACCTGCACTCCCCTGGCATGGACAGCATTCCATAGTTAGAGATCCTCGAATGCCTTATAGAGATCTGTGTCTTTGGTGCATTGGTCAGTCTGGCGAATGCACTGATGGCAGAGAAGTTTGACAAGAGGACCTCATGTTTTCCCGAAACAAGAGTTAGCTTCAGCACTACAATAAAGCACTGACTCACAGGCCCAGGGATTTTCCTAATTGTGGGTCAGGACCGTTGTTTGCGCCCCTGCCCGTGACCACGAAGCTTGGCAAGGAGATCCCCTACACGGAAATCCAGTGTTGACATCGAGGACATAGTAATGATTTCTGCCTCTGGAGCACCCAAAATTCTAACAAAAAGCCACGTTCATAGTCGAGAAAAATCATCCAGCTCGAACAAGAAGCTGTCATTGACCACGAGAGAAATGAAAGATCTGACAATATACAGACTGAAACAGCTACCTACATGAAACTAAAGAGTCATTGATACATTATGACCAGGCCGCCCTCCACGGTGAATCATAGAGAGAAAAAGGATAAGTCAAAAGGTACTGAAGAAAACACCCCAATGAATTCAAATGAAAGACATAAAAGCTCAAAGAACTGAAACTATACTGATTGAATTGAAATTGTAAATTTATTTCCAGCGGAAACCTTGAAGAGACTGACATCACGCGAGACCTCTCAAATCAAGAGTATTTTAAACCAAAAGAGTTCAGAGATTACAAATTAAACATCATATAAAACCACAGATGGAGGTACACCTCAGCCCATTATCATAAGTGGGATGCGAGTTCTACAAAATATGCAATTAAAGCAGCAAAATACTACTACCCAAAAAGTATTTATGCAGTACTCAAACAGTAATGAAGTCAAAACACAACACAAGAAAAGTCCCAAATCAATTTAGAAAATTAGAGAATATTTTAATAAATAAAATTACACCACAACAACAAAATTCAATTTCACAGAATTGCAGATATGAAATTTTAAAGTTTGAATTAAACATAGTGCCGTAAAGCAAAAAGTGGCAACTGCAGTTCTCTGTTTGCGGTAGACTGTGTCAAAATGAAAAGTTAACTTTGACCACAATGGTGCGTGAGTCGGGTATAGGACCTTGGCTTGTCTTGGTGGAAAGTTTACCTTCAGACACAGAAACTTTTATGGAGAAAAAGTGGGCACTGAGGAGTTGTTGGCAGGAATCAACAACAGCTTGTTGCTGAAGAGCAAGGTCTTGATGCAGTCGTCAATGAAGCCGGGACTGCTCCAAGTGGGCAAGGTCCAAAGTCTGTACAGAGGAAAGCACTGATGTTGGGTTGCTGCTTTGTGTCAGTCCTGAGCAAGCTCTTTATATTTGGACTTGGAAACATTTTTATGGAAGTGAGGTCCCCTTCAGTGGAGCAAACCAGCTAACAGAAACGAACCGGCGATTGAACAGTTGCAGCTTTGATGGTGATCCTGGTCTCGTTCCAGGGCCCTGCATTCAAGCACGTAGATCCCATCTTCTTTCAGGTTCTTCAGGCAGCAGGGCAGTCCTTCCTCTGATTCTCACTACATCCAGGAGTGTTCTGAGGAGGGTACTCAGGATGCCACATTTATGCTTAGTGCCAGCCTGTGGGTGGGACAAAGTCCTGGCCACTCCCTAGCCAATCAGGTGAAGGTTTCTAGGGGTGGCCCTCCATACTTTTTGATCACTTCCTGTGTGTTTTACTGTAAAGCAGTGATACTCAAAGTACAGCCCGGGGTTTAGCATGCAGCCCTCCTGACCTTTACATGCAGCCCCCTGTTCAACAGCAGCAGCAAGGGCCTCCTGTGTCCTCCACTCAGCAATAACATAAAAATGTTAACTACACAGGCTAAAGTTTTTTTTTTTACAGGTTACCTGAAGTTAAAAAAAGGATATAACTAGGTTATCCTACACCACTTAACTTTAGGAGGACTTTCATTGTTAAAGACATCTTCCTGCAAAAGTGTAAATATTTGATGTCTTTAGAATTAAAAAAAAAAGTGTACTTTTTAACATGCAGAACCATTTCACCTTAGTAAATCAGAATACATGAGTGCATTGAGAAGATTTTTTTTAAGTAATTATTTTTTTAACATGAATCTAGAAACATTAATTCCTCCTTCACCCTGGCAACAATGCTAATAGTGAACTAAGAGGCAAGTCCTGTATTTCAAGTCCTCTTGTATGTGATAATGGATGGAAAGTGGAACAAAACAATTGCATAGGATCACAGAATCTGGTAAAGTGGGGAAACCAGGATTAATCCCAGGTGTTTTGGCTTCACATTGTGTAATTCAGCCACAAGATGTTTATGCTTTGCTTCCCTAAATGCACCTTACTTCCAACACACTCCTGAACCAACCCCCAACTACGAACACCACCCCGTTGGCATCAATGCGGCCATCGGTCATCCCACGGACCAAATGTTGGCCCCTAGAAAAATCTTTGTGAGTGCCCATGCTGTAAAGTATCCCACAGTGACCCTCTCCCCCTAAAACCAACATAGCAGAAACGTCCTTCCCCTGGATAGAGCTCCCTGTGTCCACCCAGAGATGTGGCTTTAATAATGGGCAAGCACCCCCTTGTGGCCACTCCAAACTAGGTCTAGGTGTTTGGCAGATGTCACCTCCCACTGGGTTTGGAGGCTAGCAAGATAAAAAGAAGGTAGGCCTAGGTGTGACAGGGTAGACATTCTTTGAAGCTCAAGAAGGAGCTGGGCACAGGGTCCCAGGCCATCCTGCTCTGGAAGGTAAATGCCTCTTCACACCCACGCCCTGTGTTCAGTGTCTAAGAGCAATCAGCATCTCACCAGAGTCATGTTACTCTGGGCACTGGCAGAAAGACCCTTTTTGGCTTAGGCAAGATAATGGCACTTTCTGAGAGTATCATTTTCAAAATAGTTACATAAAGTCTGACTTGACCATTAAGTTGGATTATAAAACAGTATTGAAATTAATCCTTGAACCATTTTTCTAGCAGATTCTAAACTGGAACTAAGTTGTGATAGTGTTACCCAATATCTTCCTAAGAGAGAGGTAGCCTTGCCACAAGGAAAACAGACTTTCAAGGTTTTTCATTGTCAGGGCATATAAAACATTACATTTACATGTGTGTGTAGGGCCTACCTTAGCCTTAGAGGTGATGTATAAGCATTAAAAAGGAAGATTTAGGGCTGGCAAAAGGTCTGTTATGCCAGATCAGACTTGAAGCTTCTAATCTGCACACCCAGGCTGCAGGGGCAGGCCTGGAGACATATTACAGTGCTACTTTAGTTGGTGACACAATGAGTGCTGCAGCTCAATAGCAGCATTTAATTTACAAGCCCTGGGTGCAGATAGTACAATGTACTAGGGACATACTGTATAAGTAAATAAAACTTGCCTATTGGGTACATGCCAATTTTACCAGGTATAAAAGGGTGAGCACAGTCACTTTATCATTGGTTACCAAAAGTAAAGGGTGCAGAATCTTATGGCCAAGAAAAATGGGTTCAGCAAAAGAAGCCAAACGTCTGGGGGAGGATCTCACAGAAGATGTTCATTTGCAACAAACTGGTATAATTAAGGTGATATTTGGTGAAGAGTTTGCACAATTTTACCCCTTCACAGTGGGCTTTACAAGCTGCTTGCTTTCTCCCTCTCTCTCTCTCTCTCTCTTTCTCTTCAGTTCTGAGTTAGCACTCATTTTACACATTGGTTTCTTTCAATTGTCACAAGTAACAGCTCTGTGGGTGCTGGCTGTTCCACTGCTTGCTATCTGCTCAATGGTACATACTTAAAAGAAACTCCTCGCCCCCCGTTCACCTCTAATTTTATTGAGTTTCATCTTGTAGGGCTCTGCAAGAGACAAATAAGCTCTGTTACTGCATGAAAGTTTCGATCTTGCCTACGCAGTGCTAAGGTGATTCGTAGCTTTTTGAGTAGATTGTGACAAATCTTTGTTCTGAATTCTTGTATCCACCTGCAAACCACTCTTTAGTGCCTCTTAAGTGATCCATAATGCCTTTCTATCTCTCTTAATATGCATTCTAGACCTTTAGCTAAAAATAAACATCTTTATGGAACAAATAACTGTAACAGTGCTCTTGATTTTTCCGTCTGGCATTGATTAGGCCTTACGGTGTGATCGTCTCTAGAAAGTTCGCCGCACAAAGATTCATTTAAAGGTTATTAGAGGCATGAGCCAATTCATTATATAGCATTCAGTTTATGTATGATCGACCTTATATCACTCCTGCTGCAGTTGCCATATGTAGGCGCGCGCGCACGCACTCTTTCTCTCTCTCAGCACTGCTTGTATTAGCTTGGAATTTCAACATTGAGGGACAGGCTCTATGACTTGCAGGCATTTCATGGCCTACTTAGTAGTGCCAATGTTTTTTAAAAGTTTACATAATCTTTCCTTGATAAGTAATGAGAAATCTATAAACTATTGAAGCGCACAGATATTTCAAACAGAGAATGAAAAATGATTGTCAAGATCTCTTGATACCTACGATATATTTCAAACAATTCGAATGCAGCTCACATAATTAAATTCAGGATGTTAACATTCAGTAGGTTATTTTTCAATTTATCTATTAAGTGAACAGTCCCTCCTAATGTTAGAACAACTCCCACACAGGATAGCACCTCGCCCACTACATCCCACATTTCTTCCACACAACACATTGTGATAATTGCTCTATGTGTGTGTCTGGAATTTTTAAGTTTCTAAATCTCTTGCTATAGCGGGCAACGTATAGACAAACCAAACTAGAATCCACAGTACGCGGTGCATTGCTAATTAACCATTTCCACCGTATAAAAGATCTCTCTCTAACTGATTTTAGAAGAAATTGCAATATCAATTCGAATAGCAGTCATTGCTCTTTAAAAATACTTAATTAAAAAGAAATACATTTTCTCGAACAAGCTATAGACGTTAAAGTCAGAGGTGTTTTGGATAGAATGGATTTTTAACATAATGATGTTTTACAGTTCCTAATAATACTTACCGAGTTCATCAAAATATGTGTCAATTCCATTTGGTCCTGGAACTGAGCAAATGAGCCTTGATTTAAGAAAACTGCTCCATTTATTAATTAGCATTCTCTGACCACCTACATCATTCTGAAAACAAAACAAAGAAAAAAGCAAATTCTTATAGTTTGAAAATATTTTCAGCAAATTACCTTGCAAGATAGTTTATTGATATCATTTTTACTGGATAATTACAGACTAATGTACTGTGGAAAATATCGTATAATGGTTTTGCCTAGGTTGAAAGAAGATTACATTTATTTAATTTTAGGAGTTTTGTTTTAATGTATTTTTAAGCACTATTAAGCACCTATCAT
Source organism: Pleurodeles waltl (assembly GCF_031143425.1). Lineage (NCBI taxonomy): Eukaryota > Metazoa > Chordata > Amphibia > Caudata > Salamandridae > Pleurodeles > Pleurodeles waltl. Next base: position 438,252,925 of record NC_090442.1, read on the forward strand.
AGTCTGCACAACACTTTCAGATAAGGTCACATATGAAAGCAAAAAGGGAGTTTGCATTTTAGTACATGAGGCATAACCGGAGTCAGAGATCCAGTTGATGATCCAACAGCAAGAGACTATTCCTGTAGATGTCTAGCATCTCCACACTAGGCTGCTGGTTGATGATTTACTCCATTTAGTCCTCTTGATATCCACTAATTGTTTCCTAAAAACTTGTCCAGTCCTGAAGAAGACTTTGGGCCAGATGTATGAAGGCATTTTGCATTCGCAAACGCTGCGAATGCCCATTTGCGAATGCAAAATGCCATTTAAGAATGTATGAAATACATTCTGAACGCAATTTTAAGGAGTTGCTAAAATAGAGATTCCTCAAAATTGCGACCCTGTTTAGAGAGTCGCAAATTGTGACTCTCTAAATTAGAAATCGCAAATAAGGAATTCTTATTTGCGATTTCTTAGCACATGTATGAAGCCATTCCTAAATGCGATTTTGGCATTTAGGAATCGCTAATTACCACCAAGTTGAACTTGGTGGTAACCATGTGCAAAATTTAAAAATGCATTTAAAATGCATTTTTAAATTGTACATGTAAAGCACACATGCCCTTTTGGCATGTGTGCACCTTACATGTTCCCCCAAAAACCTTTGGGGTGCAGCAGAGGGGGCCTTAGCCCCCCAGCACCCTGGGGTTTTGCATTTCCAAAATTGCGATTTCTGGTTCAGAAATCGCAATTTTGGAAATGCAAACAATTTGCAGTTATGGGCCAACAGGCCCATAGCTGCGAATGGGGCAGGTATCGCAATTTGCGAATCGGTAATAGCATTTGCGATTTTTAAGAAATCGCTATTACCGATTCGCAAATGTGATATATGGCACTTTGCGAGTCGGAAATATCGATTTCTTAAAAATCGCTATTTCCGAATCGCAAAGGGCCGTGATGATGCATCTGGCCCTTTATAACTTAATCACAAGGTGGAAATGTTGTTATCATTACTACTAACAGATTTTAGTACCGCTCTCGCTGCTCTGTTTCTAATGATCATGGGATTAGGAGTTTGCTCTTAAATGTTTTAAAAGTCAGGAACTGTTTTTATAAAGATTTTAGAAGTTTGTTTTTTGCACTGCTGCCGCAATTTGCACTTCGTGCTCGGCTGTGAAAGATGCTAGATGCGTCCAGGGGGCCATTGATTGGTTGGTGGGGAACCAATTGGACACACGGGGGCCAAGCTTGTTAGAGCTCACGCCCCTTCAAATGGTATCTACAACAGGGACGTACAGCAGATGGGTGCAGCAGGTGCGCCAAAAGCGCACCAAAGGCATACCAAAAGTAATCCACTCTGTGACCACGGCACCTGGACGGCACCTGGGACCAGGACCCCTGGTCCTGCTAGGTCAGAGAACCAATATTACTCTGCTACTGATCTGAAACACTTAGCAACTCTTTTGTCAAATACATGCTGTTACATGCTCGACCTCACGCAAGCAGAGAGTTGCTGTGGAAAGTGTGGTTTCCTGGTTTTGACTGAACCACCTCTGAGCACAAAGTTTAGTGCTTTGCCACAGTCTGTCTGTGTCAAAGTTCTTCTCTCTGAACTGTAGATCACTGGTCAAACATAAGCAGGAGATTTATGACTTTCTGGGAGATCATATGCCAGACACAATGTTTCTGACAGAAATTTGGTTGACTGAAAATTCTTCAGCAGATATTTTACAGGCATTCCCCAAGGTTTTGCAATTGTGAGACTTGATAGACAAACACAGACAGGGGGTGATATTGCCATACTTTTTAACCAGTCTTTGCACCCTTCCTTTTCTGAACTTTCCATTGCATGGTGTGAAGCTGATTTTGTCTCTTTAAAGTTCTTGAATAATTTTGTTCTAACAGGAAACTAAACCTACCTCCCTCCAGGCTCAGCCTCTAGTTTTATAATGTCGTTAGCCGATGTGCTGCTACCTTAAGTCTTGCGTTATTCCAATTTCTTGCTTATTGGAGATTTCAATTTGCATTTTGACGACCCTTCGTACTTAATGGCAGTGGCCCTAGTCACTGACTTGGAGAGACTACAGATTTTCCAATCTGATGTTTCCCCTACCCATAGACATGGGCACATCCTCAATCCTATTTTTTTTAACGCGGTTCATTTATCTACTGATCCCCCTTTTCCGCACACCTGGTGTGACCATCTCACTATTCCTTTTTTCATTCCTGTTGCCAAACCCCCATCCAGTCTTTCCACTGCTCAAGTATTTTGGACTTTTAAGTGGGCTAAGGTGACTTCTACATGTTTTACTCAGGTATTAGGCTCAAGTCGCCATTCACTCGATAGTAGCATTGATGTAGCTAACTCCCAATTGGAATGCTGAATTACAGATGCTTTAGGCCAAATAGCTCCTTTGGCTGGTTGGATTCTCCATAGACTGAAACCATCAGCCGAGTGGTTCAGTGGTGAGCTACTCCTACTTAAAAAGATTTGCAAGTGTTTGATGCATTTTTTGCATAAAGATTATTACCCCGTTGGTTAAGCCAATTATTGGCTTGCCCTTAAAGCTAATCATGGCTGTATTAGACAATGTTTCTGTGATTTCTATGCCAATAAAACTTTTTTGGCCCAGAACTCTTCTCAAGACATATTTTCCATTGTGAAGTCCATGTCCTCATTATCTCAAGCCTCAACCTCTACTACACCTTCTGAGGAGGAATGTCATGCTTTAGCTTAGCTCTTCTGTGAAAAGTGGCAACTATCTACGCCTCCTTTCCACAGCACCTTAGAGAGGCACCGTGTCTTGACTCTTGGTTCAAATTCTCGGAGGCCTGTTCTAGGTTACTTTACATCAAACCTACTGAACCTGAGAAATTGTTTCCTCTCATCATGTCAGTTAAGTCTGGCTTCCCGCTTGACCCAGCTTCCCTTCCATTTTGGAGTGAGGGGTAGAAGCTGTACAGCAGGTGTTTCAGGAGCTACTTAACTGTTCCCTGGCATCAGGCCAGATCCCATTGTGTTGGAAGCATGCAATGGTGGTCCCAATGCATAAAAAATCTTTTTTAGAGCCACCCCCTCAGCCTGAAAATTATCAGACTATCTCGCTGTAACTTTTTCCTCCAAGGAAGCAGAAAAATATGTCAATCAGCATCTTTCACCTTTATTGAGGCTAATACCTTACTCCATCGGATGCAATCAGGCTTCCACTATTCCTACATTACAGAGTCTGCCTTACTGCTTGTAGCAGAATCCATGTGTCAGATTTTGGACAGGGGTGACACTGCATCGCTGTTAATGCTAGATCTCAGTGCAGCTTTCAACACCGTATCCCACAACGTAATGATTGAATGTTTGTGAAGTTGCGGTGTTGGCTACAAAGCCTTGCAGTGGGTTGCTTCATTTCTGCTGGATCGCACCTATTAGGTGTTTCAAAAACTCTTTCATTTGCACATTTTTCTACTGCAGCAGGGAGTGCGTCAGGCCTCTTTGAGTCCAGCAATATTTAACTTATATATGTGCCCCTCTGGTAGAGGTCATCAAGTGTCACAGTTTTAACATCATTTCATCCACAGATGACACTTAGCTTATTATCACCCTGGCATAAAAGTCTATCAATATGGCCTCCACGTTCAGTTCTTGCCTCACGGAGTTCACCCAAATGGATGGATATTAACTGTCTCAAATTGAGCGCAGGTAAAATGGAGGTAACCATACTGGGCAAACAACCCTTCACCTGGACCACTGCATGGTGACCGAACTTTCTTGGCCCTTTGCCGATACCCAAGCCCAAGGTCAAAAACCTGGGTGTTTGGTTTGATGATCAGCTCATTTTGACTGCCAAATTACAGCTGTGGTGGGGAAATGCTTTGGGGTATTGAATACCTTTAAAAAGATTTTCTGTTTCTTGTCAGAGTCTGCAAAGAAAACAGTAGTCCAGGCACTGGCTATTTTCAGGCTGGATTGTTGTAACAACCTGTACTTGTGGGTGTCTAAAATCCGGCTGAATAGACTGCAGCAGGTGCACTGGTTGCCTTTGAAACAACGAGTTTCCTTTAAAGCATTGTGCATTCACTACAGGATTTTTTCAAAAAAGGGCTCTTACTATTTACAGTATTTTATCCAACCTTACTTCCCCGCCAGGAATCTTAGATCTTCTGGAGCACTGCTGGCTAGCATTTCCATTGTAAGTAGAGTGTGTATTGGGGACACCTCATTTAGTTATCTGGCACCAAACTTGTGGAATGCCCTGCCCCTCCTGCTTTGGCACACCCTGTTGGAATCTCTTTTTCAAAAGAAATAAAAAACCTGGCTTTTGAGCTCGGGCTGATCTCACGATACCTTGGCAGTGCTTGTGGATCATTGTGAGTTTGTTTTTTCAGCATTGGGGCACTTTGTTGAAGTGGCGGTGCGCTTTGTAAGTTGTATTACTATTATTATTATTATTATTATTATTTTAACTTATTTTGAAATGTGCCATAGTGCAAATAGACTTACTACAATACACAGCCCCATTCATATTTTGTGGGTGGTTTATGCATCGTTGCACTGTCAACCTGTAGAGGACATTTTCTCATTTTCATGGGGTGAGAGGCTAGCATTTCTTTTTTTAGAATATTCTCATCTGGCTGTACTCCAGCAGCATGCTTTGCAAATAACCTAACCAGACGTAAAAGTTAACTACTTTAGGGATGCCTTAGGCAACAGACCCACAGCGCTCAATCCATTGTGCCCTGAGAGGACTCCCGACCAAATGCAACCTAGGATTAGGAATGGACATTTTTTTAAGAGTGAAAAACAATTAAGTTTACCAGTTTCACAAGATTTCACTTCCAAAAATTGCATTTATTGTTATGTCGTTCAGGATAGTGTTTTGAGCAGAATTGTTCTTCCAACTGTGGCTCTGATAGTTTTTCTCCTTGAACTAGTCTGGGTCCTGCTGATATTAGTATGAATTTTGAGTGCAGTGCAAGGAATGCCCATGTGTTCAGTTTTCACATAATATACCAGCAAGTAGGTTTCACAAAATTTCACCTAATTTCACAGAATTTTTATGAAATTTTACAAAAAGAAATTGTGATTTCTGGCACCTCTTGTTAGGATTGTCTCAATGAGCAACCATGGGGCACATTTGATAAGCAACCTGGACATTTTATTTAATGTTTCTGTAACAGTAACACTGTAATTGTCACAAATACGTTTCAATTGAAGAACACACTATAAACATACTATTAAAAGAATAATCCTTGATGGACGGGGCTCCAGGTTACATGCTTTTTCTTATTTCCAGAATGCTGGAACAATGTTTACTTACAATAAAGAAAATACTGCTGTAGCTAAATATTATGGAATAGGAATACGGATTAGGATTTGTAAAGTGCACTAAGCCCAAAGGCATCTAAGTGCTAAGACCAGTAAGGAAAGCCTTCACAGAGACCAAAGAGCTGCAAACACAGAAGGGAAAAAAGGCAGGCATTAAATTGATTATGGAAAACCACAAAGGAGTCCAGCCTTGCGATGTGTGCCGGCAAGGTGTTTCATAATTTAGCTGCTGCAACCAAGAAAGACTGGCCACCCCACCTGACTTTGCAGAATCTGCTGATAATAACCTTCATAAGAGATACCAATTTTTATGAGTATACCAATGGAATGCTGTTCTCAGAAGCCCAAGCCCTTGATTAGGGGTGGGCAATGAACTCCACTCCACTCGTGGAGTTTGCAGAGTTTTTAAGTTCCAAATAATTCTGCATAGCGTAGTTTTTTTCCTCGGTCGAGTTCACCAATGTTAAGTTGGCGGGCGCGAGTGAGGAAAATCTTACTCCAGAACACCTCCTAGTGAGAGTTCTCAACACGGGCGGTTGCGGATGGTTGCTACCGCTTGCATTGAGAAACCTTCCGTTCGCATTGAGAAAGTTTCCGCTTGAGTAGAAAATCTGGTCTAGCAGCAGAAAAGAAGCAGCACCCTCTTGCCGTGCCATTCTCACTGATTTTTCAGTTAATCAATACTTCTACAGTATGGCTTATCACCCGTGGGGTCTCAAGGCAATGTTGCGGGCTGCTCAATCGAATAGCCAGGTCTTGAGGTCCATCGAGAACTGAGCTGTGTTCCATGTCCGGGCTGCGAGGTAGGACAAGGATCTTCCACCTGCTGTGCTTTTTCAGATTCTGGGAATGGCTGAAAGGGCAAGCTGGGAAGAACGGACTTTTCTGTTGGATGCCTAGAAGGTGAGGCGGTGGTTGAGGTAGGCCGGTCTTATGTTGTGTAGAGCCTTGTAGGTGTGTGTGAGAGCTTGTAGGTGATGCGTTTGTTGACTGGGAGCCACTTTAGGTGTTTGAGGTGGGAGGAAATGTGGCTGTGTTGGGGGATGTCCAGGATGAGCCTGGGTGACTCCACATCTGAGTATGTATCCACTTGGAGAATTTTCAAAGAAGGCAAAGGGTGTGGAAGCATGATGACGAGCCAGCGTTGACTTGGCGGGTCATGAACAGAGAGGAGTCCAGGATGATGTCCAGATTGCGTTCATGGTCGGTGGGAGCGGGGGCGTTTATCAGGGTGGCAGGCCTCCAGGTGTTGTTCCAGGCAGAGGGGGTGGAGCTGATTGCGAGGATATCCGTCTTGTCTGAGTTGAATTTGAGGCAGTTGGCTTCCATCTAGACGGCGACTGCTCTCATTCTGTTGCAGAAATTTCTCTTGGTGTGTGCTGGGTCACTGGCCAGGGAGAGGATCTGTTGGGCATTGTCGGCATAAGAGACGATGTTTAGGCCGTGTCGTCAGATGATTTTGGTGAGGGGGCCATGTAACTGTTGAAGAGTGTCCGGCTGAGTGAGGATCTTTGGGGTACTCCACAGCATGTTTCTTTGGGTTCCGATGTGAACGGTGGTAGTCTGACACTCTGTGTTCTTCCGGTAAGAAAGGATCTGATCCATTCCAGTGCTTCATCGTGGTTGATGGCATTGTGGAGTTTGGCGCAGAGGGTGGAGTGGGAGACGGTGTCAAATGCAGTGGAAAGGTCGAAGAGGATGAGTGAGGCTGTGTCTCCGTGGTCCAGTATGGCATGTATGTCATCAGTGGCTGAGAGGAGTGCTGTTTCGGTACTGTGGTTGCTCTTGCACCCTGATTGGGATGGGTCTAGGATCTGGTGTGTCTCGAGGAATTCAGTGAGTTGCTGGTTGACATCCTTTTCTGTCACTTTGGCTTGGAAAGGGAGCAGAGAGATGGGTCTGTAGTTCTTCACCTCCCTTGGGTCGGTGGTAGGTTTCTTGAGTAGCAGGTTGATCTCGGCATGCTTCCAGTGGGAAGTTTGATAACACCTGAAAGCAGAACTAGCACTCCAGTTTGGAGAGGGGGTGACATACAGGTTGAATAAGTGGGGCTAAGGGAGGATACCTGTGGAACCCCATGAGGGAGCTGGAACACCTCTGCTCTCAAATTACTGCAGCTGACTATTTGGTTCCTATTATTCAAAAAGTAACCTAGGAGGTCTGCAGCAGTATTCCTCAGCCTTGCTTGATGTAATCTTTGAACCAAATGGAAGGCTGATTTTGTGTCAAATGCCACTGACAGATCCAGCATTACCACAATTGCAGTGCCTCCTTGATCTACTTGGTAACAAATGGAATCTGCAGCGGCAACCAGCACCAACTCAGTACTGTGACCACTTCAGAACCCGTTCAGTGAAGGATTCAATAGGTCCTAGGCAGTAATGAACTCAACCAATTGCTGGTTGATATATTTTTCAAGCATTTTTGTTGGTGCAAGCAGTAGAGAGATAGGACAAAGGTTTTAGAGGTCCACTGGGTCCCCATTAGTTTTCGTTTGAAGGAGAATGACTACTGCTGCCTTCCAATGTCAGGGATGCACTCTTGTTGTTAGAATCTGATTGAAGACTTTTACCAGGAATGGCAAATCTGACCTGGGGCAAGTTGTAAAACTCTAGGAGGACAGGGGTCATCTGGTGAGCCTGATTTCATGTTCATGAGAAAATGTTTTAGTTTCAAGAAGGAGATGGGAAGGAATGCAGAGATAACTGAAGAAGAGTGCTGATCAGCAGGGTCATCCACATCGAACAAGGGGAGAAGCCTATCCTCATTGAAGTTGAAGTCAGAATAGATTTTCAAGAACTTATCTTTGCAAGCTCTCCATGGACTGCTGGACAGGAGGAATAGACAGCTATTTAACCAACATAAAAAGTTTTTTTAGGGGCATTGCTGGCAGGCCTTATTTTCTTTACATAGTAGGAAGATTTAGCAGCCACATGGGCCCGTTTATACACATGCATCAGTTCTTTATGTTTTGCTTTCCCCTCTGGAATAGGGTTTGACCTCCATTTCTGTTCTTGCCTCTGACACTGCCGTCTAAGGTCTTTCAGTTTTGTCTGAAAACCAAGATGAGGATGCCTTAGCTCTACTGCAGACTTTTGGTTTAATCAGGGCAACCAGGTCGACTGCGGCCTTCACCCGATCATTAAAATCGTCTGCTGTGTTTCTGTGGGCAAATATTTTTCACTAGGGCCTCTCCAAAAGCTGAATCCATATCTTTAGAGGATATTTTACTTCAAATCCTATATGATTTTGGTTTACATTGCAGCTGTTCTAGTCCCTTCTGCAGGGTAAATCTGAAAGTCACCGCTCTGTGATCAGCCCAACTTAACAGGAGAATATTGCTGTTGGAAATTGCCCTTTCTGCAGGGTCATCTCCAGACTTTTTGCCTTCCTCCTACTCGTTTTCTGACCTTGTATTTGTTGGTTTAAGGATTTTGAGCACTTTACCACTGCTGACCAGTGTTAAAGTGAAGGTGACCCAGTGCCTTGAGACCCTCATGGGTGAGTAGCCACGCATTACAAAAATTGATTGATTGATTGATAGTCAAAATATGGTAACATTGGCTTCTCCACATTAGAATATATCATTTATGTGTAAGTCACTAGTAAAGTGCACTGTATGTGCCCAGGGCATGTAAATTAAATGCTACTAGTGGGTCTGCTGTGAACAACAGGGCAACCCAATATTCCCCCAAGAACTAGATATTATAATTTACAGGATAAACAGGTTTATGGAGGGATTATTTATATTATAAATAATTAATTTGTCTAATGGTCAACATACAAATCCAGCAGCAAACCATCAGGAAATTATACACTGTGTAACCAAAGCACATGAGATCTCCTCCTGGGCATGAGCTCTCCTTTCCTTGACCTCTATCCCTTCTTTGCTAGTAAATACGGGCGTTCCCTGATCAATGGCTAGCACTAGGTGACAGTTACACTATGCATAGTGGCGCACAAATGTGTTAGCTAGGTTGAGTGTACCACAAACCTCCCTCTTATCTTTAGGATGCACTCCAATAATTCAGTCCAAGAGTATAGCATTTGCTTATCCTCAGGAAAAAAATGTATCCAAACGGGCAGCATTCCTGGCTCCTGATGCTGTCCAGGCATGGACGGGCATAAACGGACTTGCCTTTTCTAGTGTGCCCGTGCATCGGGTTGATTTTTATGGGCAACTGGGCACATAGCACAGTCAGCACTAGACTGCTGACCTTCTCCTCTCTGTGACAGAACCAAAATGGCTGTAGGGGAGAGGGGAAAAGACACGATCCCTCTACCTCCAGTGAGGTAAATGTAACTTCTAATAGGGAAAAGCAAGCTTCAACAGACTCAAAGTAAGGTGCCCCACAGTGAATTCAAAAATTTGCTTTAAATGTTAGGTAACTACAAATACAATGTAATCAACATCAGGTGTATTGTGAATTCATCACACTTAAGAATTAATAAAATCACAGCCTAATAAAATCACTCAGAAACTGTGGGAGTTTCTTACCCAATGTTTATATTTGACCTTAGATTTACTTTTTATTTGGTTCATCAATCCAAGCTGTGAAAAGCCCTCCATGACCAAGGGATGGTACATGGCGTAATTGAGCAGACTTGCCTTCTGCATGAGGTTCGTATGGCTCATGTGTCCTATACTTGTCAATATGTAGAACATTCACAGGTTACAATGGACATTAGGATGTGCTGCAGCCTTCAGTGTTATTCACCTTAGTTATAAATGCCACTAAAGCAGATTTCAAAAGAAAATATAGAATGTCAAGAATTTTTTTTTGCTAAAAGCTGGACATTATGATTTACTTAGTAGTGGCAGTAAAGCAGTGATTTTATTTGTGAATTCCTTGTGGCATGTTACATGCACAGAAGACATCTATAAAAACTGGTCAATAATGTCACAATTATGCACAGCAAAATTTGACTAAACTGGACAGGCAAGGCATAGTCCGTCAAGAATACCAAAAGTAAGCCATCATAAATCCACACCACACCTGCACAAGGGAAGTGTTCATGCACAGATTAAAGGCTCTGTCAACTCACTCTATTTTATAAGCTTCCTGAAAGCAGAATATGAATGCCAATCGCATCATGTTATAATAGAAGGCTATAAGTGCAAACACTTTGGAGGATATGGTAATAAAGACCAATGTGGTAGCGAAAAAATATAACCGTTGGAAATCCTGTTGGGAATGAACCTCTCTCACCGATAAGGAAAACCTTAAGGTAATTTAAAATTGCGATGATAACGTATTACATCACTGCCAAGTGGTTATGAGGCCAAATGATGCCTTAATGGCTGCTTGTAGGTGGGAAAAATGAGATAATAAATTCTGCTCCTCACTTTCTCATTTTGTGCCTAAAATGAAAAGCCTTAAACCATTTTAATGCGAATGTGAACTAGGCGAGGGCCCACATGTTATATCATGCTCCCGCCTTGCTAGAATTTGCTAGAATTCCTTTCCCCAGACCTAGGCCAACGATAAGATATCTCTTTAAATGCTTGCCACAGGCTTCAAGACTCATTAATGTAAATGCTCAGACTAGAAACCTGTTATATGGTTGAACATGAAACAATGAAGATAATTCAATATAGAAAATCAGTCTGTTTACTGATAATTTTCCAAATACGTTTAAGAACACTGTTCTAAATTATTAAGAAATATGAGTGGCTTTCAGTCATAGTGTTCAGAAACACTAGTACTTCAGTGTGAAATGCAAAATTGTTGATCTTACCGCACAAATGCGGCCCACCCGGGCATAAATGGCGCCGTTTTCCTTGTCTGTCTCTTGCGCTTTCTCGGTGAAAAAAAAGTAAACCTTGTTGTCATCAGGATCATCATTGTCAGGAATGACGCCAGAGCCAACAAACTTTGGTTCTGTTAAAAAGAAGAAACAGAATTGAATGTTTGTTTTTGATTTAACTCCTTTTCTTGAAATATGTTCATGTGTGTCTCAGTCAAGAGACATTCAAACGTGTTTATCAGGCCTGGCAGTAACTAAGACCTTTTCATTTTACTTGAATTGTATTTATAATATAAATAAATATTGATGGGAGCTTTCACCCAGCCCTCTTTATCCATTGGTCTTTTATTGTGTGGATCACTTTTTTGTTCCATGCAATACAGCAAAGAGCACAGGACAACGCCGTAACTCACTGTGATGCAAGCAGAAGAAAATATTTTATGAAAATTAGTGCTCTCAAAAGATAAGGCACACCTTTTTATCAAGAGAAGCTCACAGGACTTTTTAAGGGCAGGGTGGTGTGCAGGAAAGGGGGGATATTAAAAAAAGACAAAAACACTTACCTGCATCGTTGCTGCCACCGCACTGCTCCATTTGCTCCTCTGCTGAAGGCAGGCTGCAGGTACATGCTCCAAGCCTGGCCTGCAGCCAATTCTGACGCTGCTTAGATAAGCGTTAGGATTTGCTGTGAGCACCCAGCAAGGACGTTCCCAGCCAGACTGAGAGCATGTGCAGGCTCTCTCCAGCCTTGCAACAGAGTGCCAGGCTGGAGACAGCACAATGCGCATTTGTAATTGGCTGGCCTGAGACGGACAAACATACATGCACACTGAGGGGAGTGCTCTGTGCACTCCTCCCCATGACTGTCATCCCCAATGTCCCGCCCCTTTTGCTACAAAACAATAATAAACATAGTTTATTATCGTTAAACATAATTTATTATCGTTTTGTAGTAAAAGGCTTGCAGCTGCTGCTGCTGACGGGGGCAATGCTCCTCCGCCCTAGTGAAGGAGCCGCGCCTGCTTTTTTAAAAAAATAACCCAGATTAAGCACTACTACGCTGCTTAAAGAGCTCTATTTCATGACAATGAGTAATAATAAAACTTTTTTTTATTATAAGTTGTTCTTCATTTCTCTTACTTTCTCCCTTCATTATGGGGCTACCAAGACTCCTCCCTGTCAGCTGATCTATTCAATATCTAAGTCGAGCTAGCGACCAGGGTCATTCACTTTGCTGAACCTGGTTTATAGGTGTACCCAGGTGACACTCACCTCATTATTAAGTAGGACATCAAAGTGTCCAGCTACACCTTTTGATATTTTTAGCAGCCAGACATGGCAGTAGACAGGCAAACTGTGGTTTAAAAATAATTCAGCTAAAACTAAGGTGATTGCGATAGGTGCTAATCTCTGCCCTTTTCTGGAAAGTTACTGGTGAGGTCCTGCTCCTACTAAGACAGACTGATACTTAGAAGTCCATTTTTCATCTCTGTCTTGTATCTTTTTCATTTCTGCAGTAGTTTTGTGTTATGCCTCTTTCTATTTGTAGAGTGCATTAATCACCTATGAGGATATCCAGGTGCTTAGCAGGAGGCTGTATCCACAGAGTTTATTCGAAGAGCCAGGTCTTCAACTTCTTGCAGAACTGAAGAAGGAATAAGGAGTCTCTGATGTAATGTGAAAGATTGTGGTATGCTTTAGTGAATTGTATAAAAAAGTGCAGCCTTTAGTTCTAATTTTTTTGTATGTGAGGCACATGTGCAAGTGACAGTCTGGCTGAACGGAGTTGGCTGGGAGTTTGGTGGAAGAGTACGTGGCTGTGTTAGTGCAGTTTTGCGTGAAAAAGTATAGCGCCAGCTAACACCATTCCAAGACACCGGCCAGGCGCCATATTTATGGAATGTCGCTTGCGGCGCTAATGCCCTGTCAACATCCTTGGAAAGGACACTAACGGCTGGGGAGGCTTACGGGAACCGGGGCTTGTGTGCCGAATTATGGCGCTACACTGTCTAGAGGAAAAAAAATGGCCTCTAAGCAGTTTAGCGCCATATCCTAGCGCACAACCCCCATGGACATTGCTCCTGTCTTAGTAAAGCCAAGAGCCATGCCCACCACCCCAATGGCCATGCCCGGGGATGAATGTCCCCTGAGCATGGCCACTGAGGCCAGTGCCGTGCGGGGGGCCCCAAGTCAGGGCCCCCAAGCGGTGTGGGTGAAAACAAAATACATACCTGGACTTACCTGGGAGGTGGTCTCTTGGTGTTTGTCCCTGAGGCCAGGGAAGGGCAGCTGTGGCCAATGTCCATTGTCTCTGACCATGGAAATATGCCTACAGGTCCCCTTATGCCTGCCCAGACCCGGGTGTTAAATAATGGCGCTAAGCAAGCTGAGCACCAATATTTAAGGCCCCCACCCCGTGCTGGATTTTAGCACAGTGGGACAAATATGGCACAAAGGCCATATCGTCCTTTTCTGGATGCGAACGCCAACCTTGCATGTCATTGACGCAAAGTAGGTTTTCCCCCACAGAAAACAACGTTAACTCCATAACTTTGGTGCTAAACATGTCCAGCGCCAAAGTATATATATGGAGTCAGGTTTGCGCTGAATTAGCGTCATCAAATTTATGCTAATTCAGTGCAAACCAAGTATAAATATGGGCCCTGGTGTCATTCCAATAATACATGTGCTTACCGTTCAGCAACCTCTCATCGTCGTGCTCAGTTCTAATGTGTGGCAGGCGTCCCATGGTACGAAAGATAGCAGCATCTCGACCCCAGTAGTCACTGTAAAGGCCAGTAAATAACTCTCCCCCTAGAAAACAAAGATGGTGCGAAACAAATAATCATGTCATGACATGTATTTTGCAAAGTACACAACAATTCATCACTATTGACCAGCAGTGTCATGAAATGATCTCCTAACGTTACATTATCAGTGCCAACGCTATCATTAAAGAAAATAAAATAAGCAGTACGACGAAATCGGAATTGTACCAGTAGGCCATCATGTGACCATATGCCGAGTCTAGGCTGATAATGGATGTACAGTCCAAGGGGTCTCGGCAAACACATGGCAATATTTGGATAATCACTGTCAGAAATGTGAAGAGATTATACACCCTTATAGGCAGCCAGGAAAATATATATATATATAGAGAGAGAATTACCGAATACCTGACCTGAGATGGTGCGCAAATATAATCAAAAGCGTCCTGTTGCCTAACACAAAGGAAAGTGCCATGTGTTCCCATATTGATACGTTTTGTACAAGAGCACAGATTTATTAAAACAATCTCGAGGTATGGCGTGTTTGTTTTTAATTACACGATCTAAGTGGAAATCTAAATAAAAATCTTGCTTATATTACAAATGCCCATTACTGTGTGTTCTTTGGCAACAGTGTCATGACACTAAAGGCTTCATTTTCAAGGACATTGCACCACAGCTGCTTCATTTGTTTTGACACAATGGTGGCACTAGCAGTGCTTTACATTGCTCCACATTTACAAACAGACTAATTGGACACAATGGGTCAATTTGTGAAGCTGTGCGTCACATTATACCTGCGCCAGGTAAAATGCATGCAAGGTAGGCATTCCCTTTGGAAATGCCACTCCAAACTGACGCAGTGAAGTTTGCAACATTTCACAGCATCGTTCTGCGACTTTAGTGCATCAGAATTTTAATGCCTGCTCAGAGGAGGCACAGGGCTTTTCTCTATAGGATCCTTCCGCCCGCTGCAGGAGTAGTGTCATTTTTTTTAACGCTAGTCCAACAATGTGTGAGTTTAGCACCACAGATATGTCAACATTTCTGATGCATCTGTGAAAACGTGCGCCATTGAGCTCTGTATTGTAAATAGCGCGCGTCCATGGCATCATTAGGCAGTTGTAGGGCAAGAAATCTGACGCATCTTAGGTGATGCACCAGATTCTTGTAAATGAGTCCCTGAAAGTGCATTGAATAGAGGCTGGTTTGAAGTGTTGACCGTAATAATCCAAAGAACACAAACTTTCTATATTTTTTTTTTTTTAAACAAACAATTGTATGGGATAGCTGAAAATGATGTGTTCACATGGGAATCTTCTTCAGCCGAAATATGGCACTAAGTATACTGCTGGAGTGTTTAGATAACTGATGTACCAAGTACTTCTTTGGAACATCGAAACAATCTTACATGAGTGCCCACAAGAGGCTCTGTCTAATGTGCAGAAGTGTACTACTGAGCCAAGTAGGAGTTTTCAGACAACCCTTTGTACCATGTGAAATTGACAATCTATTAAAAAAGAATGAGTCTTTTAGGCTTATTTATGTTTTATTATAGGTTTAAGAACTGAATACTTCAGAAAAATAAGAGAAAGCCAGGTACCTGGACTTTGAGCATCACCTTGACACAAGAGAAAAGTAGCCTTTTGTGCATGTATAAGCTCTCTGCTTCCAAGGTTAAAGCAGAGCATCAGTAGAAGGTGAAAGCTGACTGTTAGAAATCGGGTCTTTGGTTGGCAGTCAGGTTACCCCCTGTCCAAGCAAGGACCCACACTCTAGTCAGGGTAAAAGAGAATCACCCTCATCTAACCCCTGCTTTCCCCCTTGGTAGCTTGGCACGAGCAGTAGGCTTAACTTCAGAGTGCTAGGTGTAAAGTATTTGTACCAACACACACAGTAACTTAATGAAAACACTACAGAATGACACAACACAGGTTTATAAAAATAGAAAACATTTATCTAAGCAAAACAAGAGTAAAACGACAAAAAATCACAATACACAAGTCAAGTTATCAATTAAAAACCCAAAAGAGTCTTCATGTAATTTTAAACACCAAGCTAACGCTGTTAGTGTGGAAATGTACCTGGGTGCGTCAAAAATAACCCCACATGGGTGAGTGTGCGTCAAAAAGGGCTTTCGATGCGTCGATTTCACTCACGACCGAGACCTTGTGTTGTTTCTCCTTCAGTCGAGTCGATGTGCGTCGTTTCGTCTCTCCGCAGGAGAGCGATGCGACGATTCAAACCGCATTTTCTGGTCCGGGCAGGCCTTGCATTGTTTTTACACTCCCAGTGGTGGTTGCGTCAGAAATTCAGCCGCACAATGGTCCAAAAACCACGCAGCGCAGGTTGTGATCTCACTAGCCTCCATCAGCGACGCTGCGTGTCGTTTCCCCAGGTCTGGATGTCGATCTTCCAGTTGCGTTGCAGGTGAGCATCGATTTTCAGCCAGAAGCCAGTTGCGCGTCGATTTTACAGCCGCAGATCGGAGTTGCGTCAATCTTTTCCCGGCACGGCGGTCGGTGCGTGGATTTCTCACTCTTGGGCTGCCAGCTTCTCCTTTCAGGGTCCCAGGAACCTGATAGGCACCACTTAGCAGAGTAGGAGTCTCTCCAGAGACTCCAGGTGCTGGCAGAGAGAGGTCTTTGCTGTCCCTGAAACTTCAAACAACAGGAAGCAAGCTCTAAATCAAGCCCTTGGAGAGTTCTTTGCAAGATGGAAGGCACACAAATTCCAGTCTTTGTCACCTAGCACAGGTAGAAACATCAACTGCAGGATAGCTCCACAAAGCTTAGTCACAGGCAAGGCAGCTCTTCTTCCTCAGCTATTCAGCTCTTCTCCAGGCAGAGGTTCCTCTTGGTTTCCAGAAGTGTTCTAAAGTCTGTAGTTTTAGGTGCCCTTTTTATACCAATTTTCTCCTTTGAAGTAGGCCTCCTTCAAAGCAAATTCTCACTCTTGATTGTGAAATCCTGCCTTGCCCAGGCCAGGCCCCAGACACTCACCAGGGGGTTGGAGACTGCATTGTGTGAGGGCAGGCACAGCCCTTTCAGGTGTGAGTGACCACTCCTCCCCACCCTCCTAGCACAGATGGCTCATCAGGAAATGCAGATTACACCCCAGCTCCCTTTGTGTCACTGTCTAGTGTGAGGTGCAACCAGCCCAACTGTCAAACTGACCCAGACAGAGAATCCACAAACAGGCAGAGACACAGAAATGGTTTAAGCAAGAACAAATGCTCACTTTCTAAAAGCGTCATTTCCAAACACACAATCTTAAAATCAACTTTACTAAAAGATGTATTTTTAAATTGTGAGCTCAGAGACCCCAAACTCCACATGTCCATCCGCTCCCAAAGGGAATCTACACTTTAATCATATTTAAAGGTAGCCCCCATGTTAACCTATGAGAGAGACAGGCCTTGCAACAGTGAAAAATGAACTTAGCAATATTTCACTGTCAGGACATATAAAACACATTACTATGGGGGTTATTCTAACTTTGGAGGAGTGTTAATCCGTCCCAAAAGTGACGGTAAAGTGACGGATATACCACCAGCCGTATTACGAGTTCCATAGGATATAATGGACTCGTAATACGGCTGGTGGTAAATCCGTCACTTTTCCGTCACTTTTGGGACGGATTAACACCTCCTCCAAAGTTAGAATAACCCCCTATATGTCCTTCCTTAACCATACACTGCACCCTGCCCTTGGGGCTAACTAGGGCCTACCTTAGAGGTGCCTTACATGTAAGAAAAGGGGAGGTTTAGGCCTGGCAAGTGGGTACACTTGCCAAGTTGAATCCAATTACATTCACATTTTGTACAGGAGCACTTGCACTTTAGCACTGGTTAGCAGTGGTAAAGTGCCCAGAGTAACAAAAACAGCAAAAACAGAGTACAGCACACATCAGCAACCTGGGAAACAGAGACACAAAGTTAAGGGAGACCACGCCAAGGATGAAAAGTCTAACAGTGACAAAGTAGTAAAATTTGAAAAAGATCAAACACAATAAACACAAACAAAAGATAGCACTTGTTGAACAAGGTTGAAGTACTATAAAGTATGCTGTGAACTTTAAAAGTGCAAATGACCAAAAATATAATCCTAAACCGTACATCTTTGGTGAAGCATTATAACAAAATTGCTGTAAGTCTATTCGGTTAAACCTCAGTCATATGAAACTTGCTTGAGCAGAGAAGATGGTGGATGCTCTTTAACAGAGCTCCACAATGAAACCCTCTTAATATGCACATTATCACCTAAGCGAAGAGACATCTATACCCCTAAACTCCGCACCACATACTGTTGAACAGGGGCAACCCCGTGATCCCATTGCCGATGCTCTACTGTCCTAGAGGACTCCTAAAGGAGACTATGACCTTGACCATCCTGCTGGAACCCATGCAGCAGCCTGGTAAGGGACTTGCTAGTGGCATACTGTTGCCACCTTGGTGCCGGAGCAGAAACCAGAGTCTTCTGTATTCTTCCCTTTCCTTCTCCACCCTTTATCTCCCCAGCAGAGGCCGGTCCTGGCAACAACTGCATCTTGCAGACATGGAGGGGCCTGGCGGCTCTTGGCCCCTTAGGACGCAAGTGAACCAGATGTCCAGTGGTGATTGCAGGGGAGGCAGTCGCCCACCACCGTGTGGCAAAGACCTGGTGCTGCCTAGGCCCATGAACCCTGCGGATCTGCTTTTCTTCCCTGGTGGGCTACTGGGGGCTAGCCTGATGAGATGTGACAAAGTCCCCAAAAAAGGTAATGGAAATAAGCATGATTGCCTGGGAGCTGTGACCAACACTTGGAGAACAATGCTTTTGCAACAACTGGTGACGTTAGAATGGACTTAGGCTAACTCCAATTTAGTCCATAGCCTGGTGCACCACTGCACTGGGGAGAATGTCAAGAGTTACCAGCACCTGCTACCTGCCTGATCCTACCGGTCCCTGCCACTATCAGACCGCTAAGGATTCCTGAGAGACAGAAAAGCTAATTGGCACCTGCCCCCTGCCACACCCTAGTCAAGAATCCCAGGGCAAGGATTGTAGACCAGAGGGCCCTAGGTGTGATGCCAATATAATAATTCACCACTGAAACATTCTTTCTTGGGTCCTGCCCATGCTGCACTACAATGGAGCTGCCTTACAGTGAGTGCAAGTGGGCGCCACATTGTGCCTGGCTCCCTTCCAGGTTAACGATTGTGGGGAACTATGGGAAATACTTGCATGGTCCCCTGAACTTCATCCTACTGCTGGGGACCCACTGACTTCCCTGGGACCCCCATCTCAGACACCAAGAGTGCTGGGATTGACTTATCATCTGGGCTGGACAGTGGACCCTTATGCACTAACCACATTGCCCTGGACAACCAGACTCCTTGGGTGATATAGGGCACTTGTGCTCCAGGACTCGCCTGTGCCATCTTTTGAAGTGGTTATCTCCTCGGGCTGCACTGGCGAATCCCTGGTAATCACAGGTAAATTATGCACTGTCCTGGCAGCTATATAGAAATCTAGGGTTTCCCTGGAAAACAAAATGAAGGCTCTGGCAGTGAACTTAATCCTCCTGCATGATGACCATCAGAAACAGGCAGACAAAGTTCATGTAGTGGAATGAACAAATGCCGTCCTCCAGCCGCAAGCAAGGTCTACTTCACGGAATTCTACGGAGTTTATTTAAAACTCTGTGGAATTCCACATAGTTCTGTGAGCTGTGGAGTGCTGCCTGCCCTAGTGGCACCCTGGCCTGAATGCATCTGATCTTGGAAGCTCTAAGTTGACCTGCTTACCGCTTCCGAGATCGGGCATATGCAGGCAAGGAAGCCCCCACCTAAAGCTACTCCCAGACCACTGATAGCTTGCTTCTCCACTACTGAGACCAGGATCTTATCCTTAATAAAACTCTCACGGAGCCAATGGTGGCCAATGAACGAATCATGATCTTCCCAGGCTATACAATAGGCTGATGTGCCTTCAGAGCACATTCCTTGCTGTTAAACATAGATTCCGGGACCTAAATGTGAGTTGCTCTATCCACTTTCTTGAAGGGCTCTGAGTTATTGATGAAGGGAAGACACATTACTTCAGAGATCCCAAAGAAGGTTGGGACTTGATTGAGCAGTGTGGAATCAAACCCTCCTCTGTCCCTTCACCGGCATTGACAGACTTGGGGAGACTGGGTGGGGGGGCTAGTATCACTGCCATTGCCATTGGGTGGCACACCTCTCACAGTTGCAGACATCACCAGACCTAAAACAGGTGATACAGGAGTGGCGGAGTGCTCTACAGATGGAGTCAGTGATACAGGATTCAGCTCAGTTATCAGACTGGCCCCTCCCAACTAGGCTCCGCCACCCCACCCAGTGTGACTACTCAAGCAGCACACAATGGGTATCATTATGACCCCGGCAGTCAGAGCTAATGTGGCGGTAGTACCACCAACAGGCTGGTGGTACTTACCGCCACGTTATGAAAATGGCGACCCGCCAATGTAAACTCCGACCGCCATGGCAGTAGCAGCCCCCGGGCTGGAGATTCTCATCTCCAGCCCTGTGGCCGCTATTGTGCCGCTGCTGGTATTATGTCCCTGCCTACCGCTATATGAAGGCCACGAAAACCATGGCGGTAGGCCTTATCAGTGAAAGGGAATTCCTTCCCTGTCACTGATAGGAGGCCCCTTCCCTCTCCAAACCTCCCCAGACACTGCACACGCCCCCTACATCCACGTCCCTTAAAACACACACACACTCATCTATACATACATCCACGCACACGTTAATTCATTCACGCACACCTCTGCACACACATCATAACACACACACTGAGAAGAATACACATTTCCATACATACACGCACTCACACACATTCATACACCCACTTACACACATTCATACACGCATGCAAAAAAACACTACACACACACTCGCATTCACGCACACACTCACACATGCATGCACCCCCCCCACACAAACACAACACCCCCAACCCCCATCCCCTGTTGGAAACCCGACTTACCTGGATCCAGGGGACCTTCCGGCAGGGGACGGGATGGGGCGCTGCTACCGCCTGCAGCGCCCGCCAGCAGAACACCACCAGGCTGTATTATTTGTCATAATATGGCTGATGGCGGTCTACTGGCATGGTGCTGCTGGTTGTAGCAGTGCCACCTTACCGCCATCTGCCAGTATGGCCACAGCCGGATTTCCACCCTTCTTGTGGCGGAAATACTGCTGTGGTCATATTATGGCGATGGATGGTAGGCACGGCGACGGTCTTTTGTTGGCTGTCTCTGCGGAAGTAGGTGGTTTGGACCAATGTTGAAAGGAGGGCCAACATCCTTTGAGCCTCATCTGAGTTATCATTGTTCAGCCAATTAAATATCTATTGAGTAGCATTGTCAATGTAATTTTATGTTTTTTTCTAGTTGCAGTTAACCTGGCAGCCTTACTTCTCCAGTGCATCACTTACAACCTGTTTTTCTGCTGCAATGTTTGTGTCCTAAGCGCTTGCCGTATGAGACATAGGAATCACCAGCACACTTCCCAGAGGCCACACACCCATTCCACATGGGGATTTCACATACACGCACACCTCGCCTGCCTACTTCCTCCTCTTTGAAGATATGTCTTACCTGACACATGACGTTAATTAGTTTGGGCGGATGCATGTTGGCCCTCCACTCCCAATGGTATTCTCAGTTTTATCATATTATTTTATATGTGTTTTATATTTGCCACCTGCACCTTCCCACTCACATACTGCTGGACACATGACATGCAGCCTCCCCAGCTGGGATCATAACCTCCCCACTATTAACCCATTGCGATGACTAACACTAACATACTAACCAGGAATGTCTGAGTAATGCAGACTCCCTTTCACAGGTATGCGGTCTAGTCTTAATTGTGACACCGCTATACGCACTGAACATTTTTACAGGAATCACACCTAATATGCAAGGAAGCTGCTTAACTACAGAAGTGCTGAAAGAGGGCAGGTCTAGTCCACTAACTACTCCACTTAAACCTTCACACTTGTATAGCGCACTACTCACCCGTTAGGGTCTTAAGGTGCTTTACGCATACCGCTGTGGAACCCCTCCTGACCTTTCCCTGTGAGGTACCCACTCCTGGGCAACCCCAGGATGAAGCCAGGCATCTAAGAGCTGTCAGGGCCGTTGTGGAGATGAAGCAAGCTATTGCCCAGAGTTACAGAGTGGGACCCATTAATTAGATTAGGCACCGAGGCGAGAATTATCTGGTCCAAGGGAATTGAGTCCAAGACCCACTGAGGCAGGAATTGAACCCTGGTCCCAGGCCAGATCTTTGCATCAGGGTCTGCCGCTCTAACCATTGTGCCACACTTCTCCACTTATGCACATGGCATTCTAGTCCAGATCAAAGCTGGCATTGCCTTTATAGCAGACACAGCTATTGTAGACTCAGAGTGTAGGTATGTATTTATAGAGGGCCGTTTGAAGTTCATTGCATATTACTTGGTGCCATATATGCCCCCAACGCCGATCAAATGGGATTCCAGGCCAACTTGCTTGGGGTGCTCTCACGTTGGAACAGGATCCCTTAGTTATTGGGTGGGGACTTTAAGAGCGTTTTGAGGATTGACCTGGATCGCTCCTTCCCTCCTTTTCCCCACACACATGATGCCTCTAACACCCATGTGCTGACCATCTGGTTGCACCACTGGCAGTTGTCTGATATATGGCTCATGCGTAAGTCTTGCATGAGAGTGTATTCATTTTACTCACATGCACACAAACTCCACGCACCAATAGACCAGCTGGTGGGCACCCTGGACTTCATCCCCCACATCGACTACTTAGGCAGAATGCACTAAGATCATAACCCCTAACACCTGTAGTTGAAATGGGACCATGAGCACCCCCTGTCCCCACTTGGAGGCTACAACTGACAGCACTAGATGACCCCCCATTCTGTGCCTCCCTTAGCACCACCATAGCAGAACACTTTGAAATAATGATAATTCAGCTCCATTCTGTCTGACTGAATGGGATGCATTTAAAGAAATCATTAGGGGCCACTGCTTAGGTGGTACCTGGAATATGCAAACTAGCTAAACAAATATATATTTCCCAGATAGAACAATGTGAGATAGAGATATGAGTCCCATGCACAATCAAACCGAGAAGGTAAACATCACCTTGCAAAGGCACAGTGAAAACACTCTCTAATACTAGAGAGGCTGTGTTGACTTAACTATGTAGCACACTCTGCCAGGTCACATTCTGAGGCTGATAAAACAGGGTCGCTCCTGGCCTGGCTCAGCTGCCAGGAACAGCCAAGGCATCCCTTCCTGGAGCAGAAAGCTGCATCTGGAGCTCTTCAAAACACACTTACTGGGATATCCATGCATTACTAACAAACTATTACATTTCACTGTACATGTTTGTGGCGCCCACATCAACAGAAAGGATTGACTCCTTCCTAGTTAGAATACCCCTTCCCTGTGTGTCACCAGAACAGAGAGCAGATCTAGACAGTCCCATCATGGCCATCGAGATTCAGGAAGTCATCTGAGCACTTGCTACCGGTAAGACCCTAGAGTGGACGGGCTTCTGGCTGAATTTTACAAGGCATATGCTTCTCTTTCAACCCCTCGTCTGAAGACATTATATGAAGGAGCCCTGACAGCCGCCTGCCCACCAGCCTTGCTCTGGGAGGCACTGCTCATCTCCTTCCCAAAACCTGACAGGGATCCCATGGCACTGGGATCTTATAGGCCACTGGGAGTCCTCAACACTGATTACAAAATCTTAGCCAAGATCTAGCTGACAGACTGGCATCTTTAGTCCCACTATTGGTACATTTGGGACAAAATGGATTTGTTCTGGACTGGAACACTTCCCTCCATCTGCAAAAGGTCATTCCAGATCTTAGAATATGCCCCCATGGCTGGCCCGAGCAAGTTGTCTGGTAGTGGATTTAAGAGAAAAAGCTTTTGATTCCCTGGAATGGGCCTTTCTGTTTGAGGCGCTGCCTCGCAATGGTCTAGGGGCTCGATTCATTCAACTGGCCAAACTTCTTTATATCCAGCCACTGGCCAGAGTTAAAACAGGCAACCTTATATTTGATCCTGATTCACAGAGGCAGCCACTAAAGCTGCCCACTTACCCCACTTCTTTTTTTTCGGTCATAGAGCCACTGGCACTTATCCAAGCATGTACAGACAGGACTGGGGAATCCCGTTTGGTGACGGTCTACACTTGGTCTCCTTGCTCCTTTATCTTAGAGATATCCACAATGTCCAGACATATGTCGCTCAGACATGCAACATGTTTGTCAAACCTTCTAGGCTTAAGGTTAACTGGGCTAAATCTTGTTTCACTCCCCTGACACATGATGTAACCCTTTGCCTAATGGTGCACAGTTGACATGGCAGGACGTCATCCTCTGCTACCTGGGTATTGGAATCTATCACAGACCTGCCGACCTCTTAGACAGCAACCTTACTAGGGTGGTGCACTCACTGCAGGCATGGATAGAGTTCTGGAAGTCTCTGCCATTTTCAGTGGCTGGGCGTGTAACTCTAAAAAAATGGTTATGCTATCTTACTTGTTATACTTTTTTGTCATTCCTCCCCTTCACATTATGAAGTCCCTTTCTTTTGGTTGCCTCAGCAGTTGACAAGCACATTCATCTAACATAGCACAAGCTGTAGGGTGGCTCTAGCTAACCTATGCTTACCTACTGACCAGGGTGGTCTTGCAGTTCTGAGTTTTGAGCAGTACTATTTGGCCTCTCAGTTGCAATGGGTTGTCCAGTAATTCTCGGTACTCCAACTTGTAGACACTGCTACAACCTCTTCATGATGGGATCTGCCTTGTATACTGCACCTGTTTCACCTTTGCTCTAAGGATGTGCTGCCCTGCCCCTCTTTTTTATGAGTAGCCTGATGCTGTTACGGGCGGAAACTCTTCTCACAAGGACAACACAGCTATATGTCCCAGCATTACCTCTCCTAGGCACACCGAGGGGGAGATCGCTCACCTCCTTGGCAGACCAGATCACTTGGCATGAGGTAGGTCTCCACAGATTAGGAGCTTTGTCTTGCAATGGTGCTCTTGTTCCTTTTGCTAACTTGATGGAGGAAGAGGGATTCCATCCTGGTCATTTCTTCCTCCACAACTCACTCATTAGTATACTAGGAGTACAATGAGGGGATTTACTGCAGGAGTACCCAATACACCTCATAACCCAATACCAATACCTTCGCGTTATGGGCACAGGTCATCATTTGACACACTGCTTTGCTGATTCTTTGCACACACACATGCAGCGGCACCGCTTACCTCGCTGCTTCGCCATTGGGAGATGGATCTGGGCTGTCCCTGTACAGATAATGAATGGCTCGCTATACTGGAGTAACCTACCCTTATACTGTGCAACGCCTGCTTCCAACTCACACAATACTCCATAGGGCATCCCTGACCTCTAGCAAGATCAACCACCACTTCCACTGCACTGATGCAGTCTGCCCCCACTGTTGCTCATGTGATGCAGGTGATGGAGCAGATATGTTAATTAAGAAATTTCTGATGACTTATGTGTGTGCTTACTAATGAGATAAATGCATAGAGAAATTAATTGTAGAAAAATAATGTGCATGTTTGAAAATGTGCCCTCGGGGAGTGATCACCATGTGTACTAAAAGAACTAAAAGGTGCAAAATAATGAAAAAAATATAAGAAAAATGCATTAATATGTCATAACGAAATGTATGACCTATGTTTTATATTAATTCATATTCTTAAATGAGCCGGACTAAGGGCCTGGCTTCACTGGGCCTCGCTTGCTCTGAACATGGAGAATTTGAATGCCTTGCAAAGGACTGGTAACTGGAGATGGGGACCTTACACCGCTCAGAGTTCAGGCCGCTCAGCTAGAACATTCTGCAAATGTACCAACGGACAAGAGATGATTAAGACAATTTGATACAATTACGTGTAGTGTAGGCTAAATGTACCTTCCCAGGACTTGAACAATAGAGGCACTGACTGAAGACTTGTATGCAACAACTTTGTTACCTGAAGAGCCGGATGATGTTCTCATTGCAAGAAGAACCAATCAGTTTTATGGGACAAAAAACATATGCAAACTCAAAGATTTGGTAAACAAAAACTATAGGTTATAGTCATAACTTCGATAGACTGACCAATTAGCAATTAGTGGGATGGACTGGGAGACCCTAATAAAAAGTCATGACAAAGGGTGAGGATTCAGAACTGCAAGGAGAAAGTTGATGACATCAGAAGACGCTGTCCGAGGTGCTGATATTGGGCTCATACTCTGTAAGCCTGATCTGTAGCTGACTATTGATGACCTGAAGACGAAGACTGACTTGTTGCTAATCCATCCTGGATAGGTAGCTATGAAATGTGACTGACGCTTTTGCGCCTTTTCTTCTAGGTACCAATTGCGCTGTTTTACAGATATTCACTCTTAGGTAGATTTTTCCAAATTAATGTTTTTCCCTAAATAGTTTTCGCATTGTGCTTTGTCGTACATGTTTTCATCAAGAGATAATGGGGGTCATTCCGACCCTGGCGGTAAAAACCGCCAGGGCCGGGGACCGCGGATGCACCGCCAACAGGCTGGCGGTGCATCCTTGGGCATTCTGACCGCGGCGGTACAGCGGGGGTCAGAAACGGGAAACCGGCGGTGTACCGCCGGTTTCCCGCCGCCCTAGGGAATCCTCCATGGCGGCGCTGCAGGCAGCGCCGCCATGGGGATTCCGACCCCCTTACCGCCAGCCTGGCTCTGGCAGTTTTGACTGCCAGAACCTGGCTGGCGGTAACGGGTGTCGTGGGGCCCCTGGGGGCCCCTGCAGTGCCCATGCCAATGGCATGGGCACTGCAGGGGCCCCCTCACAGGGCCCCACCAAGATTTTCAGTGTCTGCCAAGCAGACACTGAAAATCGCGACTGGTGCAGCTGCATCCGTCGCACCCTTTCCACTCCGCCGGCTCCATTCGGAGCCGGCATCCTCATGGAAGGGGGTTTCCCGCTGGGCTGACGGGTGGCCTTCTGGCGGTCGCCCGCCAGCCCAGCGGGAAACTCAGAATTACCGCGGCGGTCTTTTGACCGCGCAGCGGTATTCTGACGGCGGGACTTTGGCGGGCGGCCTCCGCCGCCCGCCAAAGTCAGAATGACCCCCAATGTCTTTTAACTGATGAATTAATAAAGAGTTGATCTGAATAAACTTCGAACTAACAGATGACTTAGAATTGTAAGCAATAGGGAATAGAACTTGTTAACCCTTTCCATGATTAGTGGTTATTTCTTATTAGTATGATTACTATTGTGGTTTCATAAAGTGTTTATCTTGTTTATTGATGTTGATTTTTGGTTCAGTGGTCACTGCATGACAGGATACTCCATGTGATTCAAAAGGTTCATTGACCTATTCGCGTCCCCTTGTAAGTTTACTTACTAAGGACCGGGCGCGCTTGCACAGGTTTTCTTCACATGCTCTGGGCCTGCCCTTCGCTTCATCAGTACTGGCAGGGTATTACTTCACATTTGCCAAGGTGCACAGGGCATGCCCCATTGACTCATCGGAGGCATGCCTATTGGGCATGCAGCACCAGACCAATCAGAGCAGGTTCACTACCCGTTTCATAGACGTAGGTCTTCTGCTGGCCAAAAGCCTACTTACTCGTAAATAGAAATCACATGCTCCCTCTGTGATCACTGCCTGGGAATAGGAAAAAGTGGGCACAGGCTGAAAGCTTTGCTTTGAATAGAGAGGATATCAGAGGTTTGCACAAATATCCTATCTTGATTAGCTGGAACGCTTTTCTAATTGTGTTCCAATCTGCCCTGTCAGACGCTGATGACACTCAAGGGAGCGTTCACCCTATTGGGGCCTGGACCCTCCCGGCAGACCGCCTGACGCAGACCGTATCGGGAACGCCAGATTAGATACTTCTTCCCCTGTCGTGTCAATAACGGACAGTCATTTACTGGCAAGACTGGGAAGGTGCGGGCCTGTTCAAACGTTCAAGGTTTGTTTGCTTTTGATTTTATTTCCTATTGCACTACAAAATATATTTTTGTTACCTCTGTGCGGCCATGAGGCTATGGGTTATATTGTAACTATCTCTATACGGTCTCCTCTATAAATTGGGTGACTTCACCTTCATATTCATATGATTGTAAATGTAATACATACCAAGGAGAAATAAGGTGTTTGATATTGTACTGAACTGCTTGTGAGGATGTTTGTGGGTTGACTGGAGTATGTACGTTCTAATACAAAAAAGATTCAATACAAATGTTTAGGAACAAATTAAACTATTGTGACTGTAAGCGTTGGAAATAAGATGCAAATATGTTTTGTCAAATAAGCTTGTAGCTTATTTGCAGCAGTACTTCTGGTGCTTAATTGAATATGATTTATATTTTTGTGCTATTGTGACTGTCTTTCTCATTCGGTCAGCAGTTGTGTAAATTGGAATGAATCAATGGGAGCTGTGCTGACATGGAAAAAACTCTGCATGCAATGTTAAATCTTTGTTTTCCGGCATGCAAATGCAATTGCAGTCTTTGCAGGAAGGAAATTAATTCTGTCTGAGTTTAAATGATTGTTTACCACTAAGAAATGTCAGTTTATACACAAACTACCTCTTTCTGATTAATAGAGGAAAACACAAAACAATAATCCCCAAATAGGGGTTGATTATTTAGATTTTTGGTAATCCAGATGTAACCGGCACTGTTGTCCTTGAATTTAATAAGATGAATCTTCATGTAAATGTTTTGAACACTTAGCAAGATATAAATAAACCTATGATTTGTCTATTTTCAGTGAAAACCACCGAGGCCGCTATAGTAACCACTGGGTGGCAGCCTTTCATCAGTTAACCAACATAGTAGCGCTATGAATCTTTTCTAAAGTTAAGCATTTCCTGTGCGCCTTTTTCAAGGATAATAACAAGCAACTGGAATCAGAAGAACTTCAGAATAGTAATTTTATACACAAGCAGGTTGGCAATATTTTCATTCAATTGAAGTTCTCTTCGAGAGTACTCGATGAATAAATCCACTTCTACATTTATATACATTAAATTATGTGCACATCTCTCTTTTATCTGCTGCTGTCACTGCCTGCTAGTCCTTTCCGATGAAGAGACGTTTTCCACCTGGCCTGATGCTGCTCTGTAGTTTCCTAATGTAGTCACAAGGCTGGGCGTTCGTCCCTTGCTTCTAAAACTGTGTTTTAACATCACTGCGAGGCTTCTTTATCCAGGAAAAAAATAAAATATTCATAGTTGGACATCAGAATCCTCTGGGTTCAGGACCACCTTCATTAATAGCCTTAATAGCCAACTCATCTAAATTCAAATATATTCACTCAACACAATTTCTTCTCCAAATTTGCTCAGCTGCTATGCACAAAGGAGGACACAGTGAAAACTGTATCTATTAAGATTGGCCTATAGCTATTGTTTTCCCCTGTGCTGGCACTCTTAAAGGATGCCACAGAGGTAAGAGTGTACTGTCATAGGATTTGCATTGGAAGCCTACACTTCCAGGTTTATTCCTATATACAGACAAACAAAGAAGGATCGCACACACTGGATATGTGCTGTGTACTTCAGCACACAAGCAAAGTGTGGATTTTTTAAAAAAATGAAAAGTTTTCGCCTTGTTTTTGTTGTGTAACTTGTGACTTTAGCTTAACTCGGCAAGCGGCATCCACGGGTGACATGGGTGAACTTAGCTCAATACACCATTGCTGAGTGTGAAAGAAGAGTCAGTGTGGCCCAGCAAGACACTATTCAATTTTTAATTGACATAGAAGTTTTGCTTTTAGGTTACTAACAACTCCATGAAGGGATCAGGGGCACTGTGTAAGCAGCAGTAACCTCATTACATTATGTGCAGTACCACACACACAGTACTAGGAACAATTAATGCTTTTATGCTAAAAGTCTTTATTAATACAGAAAGATTCTGTTTCTAAGCGCATCTAAAACAACCACACAGAATATTTAAAAAACAGCCAGGAGGTGGGTTAACGAGTAATGAGAATAAAATGAACATTTCAGGGATTTCTAAAACATCATTAAAAATATTATCTAGAACCTAACACCATATTGTCTGTTTCTATGTGCTATACCCTGAGAGCATGAAAGGTAAAGAAACTTGGGGGGCATATTTATACTCTGTTTGCACCGAATGTGCGTAAAATTTTTTGAAGCACAATCGGCGCAAACTCTGCCCCATATTTATACTTTGACGTCCGACCCCACGGGCGTCAATATTCCACCATGTGCGTCATTTTTTGGAAGGGGGAACCAGCCTTGCGTTAATTATATGCAAGGTAGGCGTTCCCTTCCAAAAAATGACTTTAAGGCCTGTGCCCCATATTTATACTCTGACGTCATTTTGACGCACAGGAGGGGGTGGGCCTTAAAAAACGGCGCACAGCCTGATGGGCGCCGTTTTTTAACGCCTGGGTCAGGGCAGGCGTTAAGGGACCTGTGTGCTCCGAAGGAGCCCAGAGGTGCCCTCCCCTGCCCCCAGGGACACCCCCTGTCACCCTTGCCCACCCCAGGAGGACACCCAAGGATGGAGGGACCCATCCCAGGGAAGTAAAGGTAAGTTCAGGTAAGTATTTTTTTCCGATTTTTTTTGTGGCATAGGGGGGCCTGATTTGGGCCCCCCTACATGCCACTATGCCCAATGACCATGCCCAGGGGACATAAGTATCCTGGGCATGGCCATTGGGCAAGGGGGCATGACTCCTGTCTTTGCTAAGACAGGAGTCATGTCAATGGAGGTTGGGTGTCAAAAAAAATGGCGCAAATCCGGTTTGAGGCCTGAATTTTGCCTCAGACCTGACTTGCCTCATTTTTTGACGTACAACCCCCATTTTCCCATACGCCGGCGCTGCCTGGTGTGAGTCATTTTTTTTGACGCACACCAGTCCGCAGCGCCGGCTAACGTCATTCCATAAATAAGGTGCCCGGATGGTGCGTTGGAATGGCGTTAGCCGGCGGTAAAATTTTTGACGCACAACTGCGTTGGCGCAGTTGTGCGTCAAAAAGTATAAATATGGGCCTTGCAATCTAGAGTTTCTTAGGGAGAAGGGGTACACTGCATACCTTGTTGAGAGCAAAGGCTGTCTTTATCAGCGGAAACATAAAGACAGGGTGCCCCACGAAGGGTGAATACCCACTGCAGTAGCAGCCAATCAGTCTTCTTCTGGGACTGGACTCTATCAGCTTCAGGCGAGATGTGTCATCAGCAAAGTGTGAAGTGAGCTGGCACTTGGTGAGATCGTCTCTCCCAGAATCCCGGGTGATAATCTGGGTGAATGACCTCCCCACCAAGTGGGCAAATGACAGCCCTCATATTCTAAATCTTATCAGAGACTGGAATGTTAGTCCTAGACTATGGACATAAAAGTATAAATTCCTGACATTGGTTTTATCAACACATAAGGGAAAAATACACCAATTCAGACTAAACTCTTTTGATTGAAAATCTATATCAGTTGGTATGCATCCTTGATTTAGGGGGGGAATCAACATATGACCCAGGCGAATGTTGTCTTAGAGTTTGTAACTATGTCGCTGATCAAAGAACTGGACAATATCACATTTCTTAGATAGATAAGGTCTGGTGACAATGGTGTTAACATAGAGACATGACATGATGGAGAAGGTGCAACACTCATGAACTAAGATGGAGTTGGGACATAGCTAAGATGGAGACAAATGATAGGGGCATTGCGTCATAGTGCCTTCTTCAATGAAGCATACATTTTTGATGCAAAGTCCGGTCTGGCTGTTTTGGTAAATAGGCATGACATCAAAACCTACGGATGATAAACTTCAGTAATGACCCCTTGACATAAAGAGACTGAAAGCAGTACCAAGTGTTTTTGGACAGAGAAAATTACATCTATGCAAGAGTCCCTTCTATTTTCAGCCAAGAAACTTAAAGCCAATGGTTTCTAATTCTTGGGAAAATCTAACCATATTTGTCAAAAAAGTTTTTGGGTACTACAACCATATTTCCCAGTCACCTCATTATGCTTTTTCGTATCATGTGTGTCTCAACTACCAGGGCCTGATTTTCCCTTTTGGCAAGTTGGGTCCAGGCCCAGGGCACAAAACTTCAGAGGGGTGCAAAAAAACATCTGCACAAATGTCCTGCAGATATCAACCCCCCTCCTTGGCTCCTGTAATTCTGTTTAAAGTTCTTCTGATTGTTTTAAAAATGCCATAGTTGCTGTTTTTAGCACCATATCAGCCTCTTAGGTTGGCTTCTATCTATTTCTCACCCCTACGCACCACCTCCCCAAAAACAACTTGGACCCAGTTTGAGAAAGCTAAATTGTGGGTGATTAAGATGAGCTTGTGGAGGTGCTGAGATGTGCCTTCAGAATCAAGTCGTTGCCTTGATGTAGAAAGCCAAGGACTGGTCTGTGAAAAGGATCTACTGCCTCATTTTATTCAGCAGCAGAAGCTAGGGTGGTAAATTTTTCTGCCCAGGACACGAATGGAGCAAAGGCTGGCTCTTTTAACTGCAAAAGGAGACATCATAACTAGCTAAAAAGAAGCCCGAATGTTCTCCTTTGGTGGAGTTATGCTTAGGGACTTGGGGCCAGCATTGATGAGGATTTTACATAGGGCAGGATTGTGCAGTATTTATGCAATACTGTGCATTTCTGTCTTTTCCCCCTGCACTGGCACCATTTCTGCAGCCTAGTGCCAATGCAGGCACCATTGCACCATGATGCAGAGGCACAAAATACAGTGGTGTAGAGTGCAGTAGTGTAGAGTACAGTGATATAGAGTGCTGCAGTGTAGAGTAGTGTAGAGTGGTTCATAGTAGAGTAGTGGCACAAAGCAGAGTGGCATAAAGCACAGTGGGATAGAGCGGAGTGATGCAGAGTAGAGTGGGGAGAGTTCAGTGACAGAGAGTGCAGTGATGAAGAGTAGAATGTCAAGGAATGCAGTGGTGTATAGTAGCATGGAGTGCCATGACATAGAGTAGAGTGGCATAGAGAGCAGTAGTTTAGACTACATTTGTGCACAGTGCAGTGCTGTAGAGTATAGTGGTTTAGAGTAGAGCGGCGTAGAGAGCGGTGGCATAAAGTGGTGTGGCATAGAGTGCAGTGGCATAGAGGGCAGTGGCATACAGTAGAATGTCTCAGAGTAGAGTGAAGTTGCATGGAGTGGAGTGGTATAGAGTAGAGTGCAGTGGTATAGAGTGACTTAGAGTAATGGTGAAAAGTGGTGTAGAGTACAGTGGCATAGAGTGCAGTGGTGCAGATTAGATTAGAGTGGTGTACAGTGGAGTGGCATAGAGTGCAGTGGTGTAGAGTGGAGTGGTAGAGAGTAGAGTGAACTGGTGTAGGGTATATTGGCATAGAGTTCAGCAGCATAGAGTGCAGTGCTGCAGAGTGGTGTAGAGTGACGTAGCATGGAGTGGTGTTGAGTAGAGTGGAATGGCCTAGACTAGAGTGGTGTAGAGTAAAGTGACGTAGAGTGTATTGGTATAGAGTAGAGTGTTGCAGAGTTGAGCAGAGAGGCATAGAGCGAAGTGGCATAGAGTGGAGAAGTGCAGTATGTAGTAGAGCGCAGTGGCGCATAAAGCAGTGGCATGAAGTAAAGTGGAGAGGTACAGTATAGAGTAGAGCGCAGTGGCGCAGAAGGCAGTGGCATGGTGTAAAGTGGAATAGTGCAGCGTAGAGTGGAGTGGGGTAGACTGTAGTGTGCATGGCATGGTGGCACATATTTCCAATTGAAATGACCATTCCATGTGCACAGATATACAGTTTTGCTAATAATACTATACAGTTCACAAATGATAAAGTGTGGAAAAAGCATCACTTAGTGTATTGATTTGTTTTGATCACAGTAAATTAATTGTCCTTTAAAATAAACCAAAAATGTACTTAATTTGTGCTTGGCTAATTCTAATATATTATATTTGCGCAGTTCATTTAAATGTTGTGTGCAATAAAAAAAAAACTTTGTTCTACCTCTGGTATGCAGCAAGATTGTCACATACAGCCTATCACTTTAAACTCAGAGAAAAAAAAGTAAACATCAAGATCCCTCAGAACACAGAGCCTGACATTTGACCTCTGCTTTGAATGAACAGCAAATGTGACTCGATAAGAAGAGGATTTACAGGCCTGTTTACAGAAAGGGGCACTCATGGAACACATAGCTGCCAGGTTTACCAGGTCCATGCATGATGTGCTGCTCCATTCCAGGTTTTTTCTTTGCATTCTGTGAGTTGCAGTCCTCTTTTATAATGGACTAGAAGTGTTAGAATAAAAAAAAAAACTAGAATGGTGCAGCACATCAAACGTGGATCTGGGAAACCTGGCAAGGATGGGAACAATAGAAGGAGAGGAGCCCTGGCGGCTGGGGAGGGATGAACTGAACCCAGACAGTCTAAAACAAATAAAGACAACAAATAGAAAGCCAGAAAATGTGAGTTACAAAGCCAATGGTAAGCAATGGGTGGAATGCATTCCCAGGGAAGCTATCTGAATGCCCCCAAGATGTCTTTAGCAAACTAGACACCTGTGCTGTCTGGTAGGCTATGCCCTAAAAAGCATATTGACAGACACAAAACCCTTCATCCTGCTGCTTCTAATGCCAAGAGGGCTGGACTTACATGATGACCAGTTCATCGCTGCACACAAGGACAATGTAACCTTAAGATAACCTCTGTATCAAAAGGCAAATACCATTTTAATGAGTAGGTGCAAGAAAAACATATTGCATCATCATGTTCACTCATTAATAGCCAGGCAGGGAACCTGGTGGATTTTACCACAGAAATGGACGAAAGCACAACGTTAGATCTGCTATTTATGTAGACAAAAAAATAAACCATCTGCATCTCTCGGTAGAAATATAAAGGTAATGCAAATACATATGTAGTGTCTCTAATTGGAAATTCTTAGGCTTTCTTTAACAGGTCTGTGCTTACTCCATAGGTAATACCATAGTGGCAATAATGTTACTGCTTGCTATTACTACAACATTTAGAGATTTGTGTCTCTGTAAGGGTAAACAGCAGTAACAATGTTACCACACATTTTTCACATGTATTTCTTTTAGACCTTCTGACCCCTTTGCTTGCAGAAAACGTTTTATTCATTTTTTTGTAATACATTATTACTGTAAATCCATGGGGTTAGATATGTCAGTCTTAGGGTGATCTTCCCCCAAACGTTTTGCCTACTTGCCTCATATCTTTGCTGATTCTTTTTGTTGGGCTTTGAACACTGAGAAATTTACCACTGCTCACCAGTGCTAAAGTGCATGTGCTTCTCCCCCAAAACATAGTAACATTGGTGTATAAACAATTGGCATATTTAATTGACTTGTAAATCCCTTGTAAAATGGTATACCACATACCCAAAGCCTATACATTAAAAGCTGGTTGTGCTGCCCTGCATCCCTGATTGAGCCGCTCACTTAAGTAACCCTTTAAACATGTCTCATGTCTGCCACTGCAGAGCCTATGTGTGCAGTTTGACTGCTACTTGGACTTGGCATTCAAAACCCTTTCTCAAGCCTTAAACTCCCCTTTGATTATGCCAATTGACCCCGATGGTTGGCCCAAAGTAGCCAATAAAGTAGGGTGCTGTGTAAGTATACGGTATGGCATGTGCTTTGAATTTTGCACATTCTAGAAATGAAATCCTTCCAAATGTGTTTTTCACTGCTGTGAGGCCTACTCCTCTCATAAATTAACATAGGGAATTTCTTAATACATTTTTAAGCTGTAATTCCTAATTATAAAGTAATAGCTATGTCATGTTTCACACCTTTGGAATGGTAAGGATAAATCCTCTTCACTGGTAAAGTTGGATTTAACATTACTAATAAGTGGGCATTTCTCTTCTCTTACAGGTCTGTGTACCTGCAGCCCTGTCAACTGGAGTAGGTGACAGCTACACTTTGTGCATTCCCTGTAGACAGCCAAAAACACAGGAAGGGTAGGTGTGCCTGGGTGCTCATCTGCATTTATCTGCATTCTGATGGGCAGGAAGGTAGGAAACGTAATGACACACCTGAATAGGCATTGCCTGTCCCCACACAAAGGGCTGATTACCCCCTAATAACAGTCTGGAGCCAGGGCAGAGGAAGAAAGAATACTTGTGTGCTATAAAGACCCTTCTTTTAAATCACTCCCACTTCAAAGGCACCTTTTTGATATAAGTACTGGGTCTCTGACCCCACCAAATCAGACACTTCTGGGCCTACAACTGGAGTGTGTCAGAAGAACTGAAATGCTGCATCAAGCACTGCTGACCTGGAAGGACTGCTTTTCTGCTGTGCTGCCCCTGCTGTCTGCTACTCTCTGGGCTTGTTGAGGGAGAGCTGGACTCTGCCTTGCACCACAAAGTGATCTCCAAGGGCTTGTTGACTTGCCTCCTGTTGCTACAGACTCACAGATATCAAAGTCTCTACCCATGCTCCTGTGCCTGGTTCAATGGAAGTTGGACACAGATACTTGCACCAGTGATATCAATGCATCTCCTGCCTGTTGGAAGAGGCAACCAGCACATCGACCGTGTTGCAGGAGTAAAACCAGTGCACCACACTTGGGGCCCAAGCAGCACCTTCAGAATAGCTGCATCGATTGACGCATTCCCTGCCTGCTGGAAGTGGCACCTTAAGCATCAACATCACTGAAACCACTGCATCACCATTATCGCTGAAGGAAGATCAATGCATCACTTTGACAGTGTGGAGAAATCTGGCGCATTGGCTTCCAAATCAACACATCGTGGCTTCGACGCTCATCTTCAGAAACTAGGGCATTGCCATCAATGTGCAGAAAAAATCAACCCATCCCTCAATTGCGGGAATGACCGATGCATTTATCGACTCATCGACCCCGCATCTCGTGCGTGCGACCAGGATCAAGGTATTCTGTTCCCCAGGCTTGTGTGGCTCCTGTACCTGGCCTGTTCTCCATCACAGTCAGGTTGAGCAGTTGACTTTACCCTAGTCCAGCACGACCTCAAGTAACCCCTAAAGCCTATTTGCTTATGAATGCTAGAACTCTTTTATTCTTCTGAAGTTCATATCTTGACTTCTACTCATTGGATGTTTGTTGTATTGGTATTAATTTTTTTATAAAATCATAATCTATCCTGGAGTGGAATATTTTTGTGATGTTTGCATTGTGTTACTATGCATGTGTTACACAAATACTTTACCCATTGCCTCTTGGGGTAGGCCTGACTGCTCTGTGTGAAGATAACAGATGGTGAGCACAGGTTATCTATTATTGTGTATCTGACTTACCTTCACTAGCATGGAGGTCCCTACTTTGACTGGGTGCATACCCTTGCCAACTAGCGACCCCATTTCTAACACACGGTCTTACCAAAATATGTTGTAATGGGCTGTAATAGAGCATAATGTTTGTCAATATAACTATAGCTAAAAGACATAGGTGGTCATTACAACATTGGCGGTATAAGGCACTTACCACCGTGCAGAAGACCGCCAATACACCGCCCCGGCAGCGGTAGACCGCCACAGCTATTATGACACACATCACGGAATCTGCCGAAATTCACACACCCACACAATACCGCCACACCAAAGGTCAGCGAGAAACTGGCGGAAACACATCCTCCACCTCCACGCCAACAGAAACACGCCCATGCCATTACGACCCACGAATCCACGCAGCGGTCTCTCAACTGCGGTATTCCATTGGCGGTACACACCGCTGCGCTCAAAATACACACACATCTCCAAAACACCGCCACATTGGTCAATTTGAAATACACACACCTGACACACATACGCACACCACTCCCACACACCCAATACTATATAAAACACACCCACATCACCCACAAACCACTACGACCAAAAATTCAGAGAGAAGGCCAGAGAGACAGGACAGAACAGACAACCCTATCACACAGAGGCACACAACACCATCATCCACGCAACATCCAAGCACAAAACACCACATACCACTACACTCACCACATTCATCAACACATACACCACCCCACACATCACACACACCACCCCATGTCACGCCAAAGACACCCCCGCTTCTCCGAGGAGGAGCTCAGGGTCATGGTGGAGGAAATCATCCGGGTAGAGCCACAGCTATTTGGCCCACAGGTACAGCACACATCCATAGCCAGGAAGATGGAGCTATGGCAAAGAATAGTGGACAGGGTCAACGCTGTGGGACAGCACCCAAGAAATAGGGAGGACATCAGGAAGAGGTGGAACGACCTACGGGGGAAGGTGCGTTCCACGGTATCCAGGCACCACATCGCGGTACAGCGGACTGGCGGCGGACCCCCACCTCCTCCCCCACAACTAACAACATGGGAGGAGCAAGTCTTGTCCATCTTGCATCCTGAGGGCCTCGGAGGAGTCGTTGGAGGAACGGACACTGGTAAGTCTAATCTTAACCATCATACCCCCCACCCTACCTGCATGATATCACACACCCCCACCATCACACCCTCCCCTATCACCCCAAATCCTCACCTATCTACCCATGACACGAACCACCCATCCCAACCCCAAGACCTGCATGACATAACTAAGCATATGACATAACTAAGCATGGACACCCATCACCAAAGCATGCCCACTGCACAGACCCACAACACCCCCCAACCATCAGCACACAAGCCCCCACACAGGAATGCCTGCACTGGGGTTCACGAACACCCAACCATTGCACTCCATGAAACACACACATGCAATAATCATGTACTTATACCCCCGCAGGAACCCGAAGGAACGTCACCACACCAGAGGGTCCAGACAACACCACTCCACCCCCAGAAGATGCCCACAGTGACAACAGCAGCTCTGCCCCACTGGATCTTGATGACCAGGCCGGACCATCGTGGGCCTCAGGACAGTCGGTTCCCCTTGCCCAGCCACAGCCCAACACCGAGCTTACACCCTCTGGTAACACCAGCACAGCACCCACCCAGTGGGCCCAAACCTCCCTACCCAGGACAGGTCAATCAGCGGTGTGTCCACCACTACAGGGCACCCAGGCGAACCCACCACCCCAACAACAGGGACCTGGGGGCAGTGGTAGTGGGCACAAGGTCCAGGGGACGGATGCACAGGAACACAGGGGAACTGGGAGGGCTACTGTGCGACAGAGGGAGGACAGGCCAAGGGAACCAACTCTCAACGAGGCCCTCTCCTCCATCATGGGAGCATACCACCACTCCCAGGAGACGATGGCCATGGTCCTGGACAAGTTGCAGGAGACCCTGCGTCTGCAGGAGGAACAATATTTTGGGTTCAGGGAGGAGCTCAGGACCATCGGCTCCGCCCTGGGCACCATCGTAGGGGTGCTGACGGACATTCAAAAGACCTTGAGGGACACCGTGGCACTCCAAGGGGCCCCTGCCACTAGCCACGACGATGAAATGCCCACCACCTCCGCCGGCGCTAGTGGACATGACGCCCCACCACAGGACCAACACACCAGCACCCCATCCCCTGCAGACGGACAACCACCATGCAAGCGGGCCTTGAGATCCAGGAACAGGACAGAGCAAGATGGCAAGACCCCCGCCAGGAAATAAGACCACCCTGATTGTCCCCCCACTGTCCCACTTTGTTACCCTGTCCAAATCGGAACTGACCTAGCTCCACTTCCAATGCCCAGATGTGCAATGTACCTGTGAGACTAATAGACTGGACTCTGCCATGGACATTCCTCCCCCCATCACCCATCACCAGTTTACAACCCCCCTTCATTTTTTGAGCACTTAAATAAACACCCTTGAAACACTAAAAACAAATGGAGTCAGACTATGATTTGTAAATCTGTATTATAAATTACAGTTTCATAATGGGTTACCCATTGGAAGGCTAACATACCTATGTCACACATCACAAGCCCTTCAAGGATGCAAACAGTTGACACGTAGGTTACCACACTTGTGAAACTGAAATCGAAGGGTACAACTCAATTAACAAATAGTGAGTGAAATGTAGGTACAGGATAGAGGTAGATGTGTGAAAGTTAATATAATGGTAAAAATGAAAATGTTCTCACCTGTATTGCTGTATGACTGACTCCCTGTTGTCGTTTTCGTCTTCCTCAGCTTCATCTTCATCACTGTCCACAGGCTCCACAGACTCCACAGCTGCCACAACACCGTCATCTGGATCATCCTCCTGCAGAAAAGGCACCTGGCGTCGCAATGCCAAGTTATGGAGCATGGAGCAGGCGATGATGATGTCGCACACCTTCTTCGGTGAGTAGAATAGGGACCCACCTGTCATATGGAGGCACCGGAACCTGGCCTTAAGGAGGCCGAAGGTGCGTTCGATAACCCTCCTAGTCCGCCCATGGGCCTCATTGTAGCGTTCCTCTGCCCTGGTCCTGGGATTCCTCACTGGGATCAATAGCCAGGAAAGGTTGGGGTAACCAGAGTCCCCCAATAGCCATACACAGTGCCTCTGGAGTTCAACCATCATATCAGGGATGCTGCTATTCCGCAGGATGTAGGCGTCATGCACTGAGCCAGGGAACATAGCATTTACCTGCGAGATGTACTGGTCTGCCAAACAGACCATCTGGACATTCATTGAATGATAACTCTTCCTGTTCCTGTACACCTGTTCATTCCTGCGGGGGGGACCAGAGCTACATGGGTCCCATCAATGGCACCTATGACGTTGGGGATATGTCCAAGGGCATAGAAGTCACCTTTCACTGTTGGCAAATCCTCTACCTGAGGGAATATGATGTATCTCCTTACGTGTTTCAGCAGGGCAGACAACACTCTGGACAAGACGTTGGAAAACATAGGCTGGGACATCCCTGATGCCATGGCCACTGTTGTTTGAAATTACCCACTTGCAAGGAAATGGAGCACTGACAGCACCTGCACGTCAGGGGGGATTCCAGTCGGATGGCAGATTGGTGACATCAGGTCTGGCTCCAACTGGGTACATAGTTCCTGGATTGTAGCACGGTCAAACTGGTAGGTCACGATTAAATGTCTCTCTTCCATTGTCAACAGGTCCACCAGCGGTCGGTACACCGGAGGATTCCACCATCTTCTCATATGTCCCAGCTGACGGTGCCTAAGAAGGACAACAGCGAAGAACCAGTCACTATTCCTCCAGGTATGTACCCACAGTTACACACAAGACTACATCAGACACAAAACCCTTCCTGTATGTGTGTTGAGTGTAGGCCTCAGTATGTGTGACGCAGTTGAAAATGATTCCATGTGGGCCCCTGAAATGGCGGCTGCCTGACCTCTAAACTGGGATAATGGGATTGTGGGGTAACAGCGCTGGCGTTGCACACCGTCGCGGTAGGCGGTAGGCGGTCGTAGACCGCGGTGCAATGCTGCATTGGATAACATTGGACCCTATGGGTCCCAGGAGCCAATGAACAGGTGGAGGTCACCACCATTTTCTATTTGTTCGATCACTAGATACCTGACCTTCGACAGGAGAGGACCTACACTGCTAGTGCTGCTGTGACCTTGGTCTGGAAGCGACGATGGCTGCTGCGTCTGGGGAAAGGGCCCCTGCCTTCACTGAACAAGAGTTGGAGAAACTTGTGGATGGGGTCCTTCCCCAGTACATGCTACTCTACTGCCCTCCAGACCAACAGGTTAGTACACAGGGAGCACGTTGTAGGGGCTAGGCCTGGGTGGACAGGGCTGGGTGCAAGAGGGAAGGGTGGCAGAAGTCATACTACAGTAAAGCATGGGAATAAATGGGACACATGGTCAGAGTAGGGAGGGGGCCACTCACATTGATGGTGCAGTTGGTGATGACTGTTCCTCTTTCCTTGTGCATGTCATGTAGGTCAGCGCCCACCAGAAGAGGGACATTTGGCGTGCCATCGCCAAGGAGGTCCAGACCCTGGGGGCCCACCAGAGACGGGGCACCCACTGCTATACGAGATGGGAGGGCATTCGCCGCTGCAGCAAGAAGACGGCGGAGGCTCAGCTGGGTATGGCCTC
The DNA here is from genome assembly GCF_031143425.1 of Pleurodeles waltl. Classification (NCBI taxonomy): domain Eukaryota; kingdom Metazoa; phylum Chordata; class Amphibia; order Caudata; family Salamandridae; genus Pleurodeles; species Pleurodeles waltl. Next base: position 438,294,772 of record NC_090442.1, read on the forward strand.
CCAACGTGGGAGGGGTGCCCGTCGTACCATGACCCCCCTGATGTTCCGGATCCTGGCGGTAGCCTACCCGGAGTTGGATGGGCACTTAAGGACATCACAGCAGACACAAGGGGGTGAGTACACTCTCATTCTGCGGACTTTGCGTGCAGTGGAGGTGTCTGGGTGGGGGAGGTGGGCTCTGGGTGTCCCTAGGCCAGGGCGAGTTAGGTAGGCAAGGCCCCTCCATAATGTAGGCCATGTGGCACTCTACCCCACCTCAGTAAATTATCAAGTTGAGGTATAGTTTCCCCTGCGGCATCCATGTGCGCAGATTTCCACCAATGGCATGTAGGCAATATCCCAGAAATTGCATGTGCAGAGGGCAGGAGCGCGGCGTTGTGCATGAGGCTGCTGCGTCTGTCTTGTCCGCCAACGGTAGGGGTATGCCATGCACTAAAACTCTCTTTGTTCTGTCTCCCCCCCTTTTCCTGCTCTCCCTGTCCTTTTGTACATCAGCATCAACAGGCGGAGGTACAGTGGCACCGGAGCACGAGGGAGCTGCATCCCACATGGCCATGGAGGGCCACACCACAGACTCTGAATACACCAGTGGGACGGAGGGCGAGGGGAGCTTCACGTCGGCCACCGGATCACCAACCAGCGACACAGACTCGTCCGCCAATGTGAGCACCCCTGTGGTGGGGGCACCATCTGTGCGCCCCACTTCTACAGGTACAGCCGCCACCCCCCCCTACCAGCACTGCCCTCCCAGCAGCCCCTCAGCGTTTGCCCCGTGCCCGCTCACCCAGGAGGGTGGGCATCACCTTCGCCCCAGGCACCTCAGGCCCTGCCCCAGTCACCCCTGCTGCCCTCAGTGCGGAGGGCATTGACCTCCTCAGGTCACTCACTGTTGGGCAGTCTACCATTGTGAATGCCAACCAGGGTGTAGAAAGGGCGTTGCAACACGGTAATGCTTTCCTGGAGGGCATTCATTCTGGTCAGGCTGTCCTTCAGTAAACCCTGCAATCTCTGGCCTCAGCAGTGATGGCAGCAATTGTCCCTGTGTCCAGCCTCCCCCCTCCAACTTCCTCCACCCAGACCCAATCCCCTGTACCCCAGCCCATCCCAAGCACACCTACAGACCAGCATGCACACAAGTCAACACCCAAAAGTAGCTCAGGCAAACATAGGCACCACACATCCCACAGGCACTCACACAAGCATCACACCCATACAGACACAGCAACATCCACTGTCTCCACTGTGTCCCCCTCCTCCCTCCCAGTCTCGTCTACACACACCTGCATGCACCACATCTACAGGCACTAGGACTCGCACCAGGACACACAGCACCACACGCCGCTCACCTGCACTCACCACCTCCACTGCCATTTACACGTCCCCTGTGTCCTCTCCCAGTGTGTCTGTGACGCCCCCTCCCAAAGTACCCAAACGCCGGCAATCACTCACCCAACATCCATCCACCTCACGACAGCCTCCAGTACCTGCACCTGCACCCAAAACAGCTAAAGTGACACCTCCTACAACCACCTCCTCTTCCTCCACTCCCAGACCCCCTCCAGCTACCCATCCCAGTGTTCATCAGAAACTGTCCCTCTGTCAAATTGACCTTTTTGCCCCCCCCCTCCAATTCATCAGTCCCGTCGTAGCATCTCAGCCAAAAAGCCACCAGTACCAGTGGTGTGTATTCCAGGTTTTTGGAGTGCACCGTCCACCAGGGCAGGCAGTAGGACCCGGAGCCAAGGCACTGGCAGCCCACCCCCTGTAAAGACTCCGAAATTGGAGAGTGGACGACGGGACCGTGTCAAGACTCCTGGTGGGACAACAAGCGAAATGGGATCGAAGGCGATTGGTGAGTCAGCTGTAACTCCAAAAAAGGTGGGGAAGGTCCCAGCCTGTTGTGAGTGTCACGGCGGAGAAGTGCGCCATCATTTCCGGCGGTCCAGACACAACCGCCAGCGCCGTCGTCACTGGTCCAGAGCCCACCGCCAGAGTCAGTGCCCAGGAGGGCCCAAGTATCGTAACAGGTCCAGAGACCACCGCCAGAGTCAGTGCCCAGGAGGGCCCAAGTATCGTAATGGGTCCAGAGCACACCGCCAGAGTCAGTGCCCAGGAGGGCCCAAGTATCGTAACGGGTCCAGAGACCACCGCCAGAGTCAGTGCCCAGGAGGGCCCAAGTATCGTAATGGGTCCAGAGCACACTGCCATAGTCAGTGCCCAGGAGGGCCCAAGTATCATAACGGGTCCAGAGACCACCGCCAGAGTCAGTGCCCAGGAGGGCCCAAGTATCGTTACTGGTCCAGAGACCACCGCACAAGACACAGCCCAGGAGGGCCCAAGTATCGTCACTGGTCCAGAGACCACCGCACAAGACACAGCCCAGGAGGGCCCAAGTATCGTCACTGGTCCAGAGACCACCGCACAAGACACAGCCCAGGCGGGCCCAGGATGCCACAGCCCCGCTGGGCAATGATGGAACGTCATGCCACACACCAATGTCCAGTATGGAGATCGTCATGCCACACACCAATGTCCAGTGTGGAGATCGTCATGCCACACACCAATGTCCAGTATGGAGATCGTCATGCCACACACCAATGTCCAGTATGGAGATCGTCATGCCACACACCAATGTCCAGTGTGGAGACCGTCATGCCACACACCAGTGTCCAGTATGGAGACCGTCATGCCACACACCAATGTCCAGTATGGAGATCGTCATGCCACACACCAATGTCCAGTGTGGAGATCGTCATGCCACACACCAATGTCCGTATCAGAACCGCCATGTCAAAGCACCGCTGAACAGTCCAGAACCGCCATGGCAAAGCACCGCTGAACAGGGCAAAGACCGCCATGGCAAAGCACCGCTGAACAGGGCAAAGACCGCCATGGCAAAGCACCGCTGAATAGGGCAAAGACCGCCATGGCAAAGCACCGCTGAATAGGGCAAAGACCGCCATGTCAAAGCACCGCTGAACAGGGCAAAGACCGCCATGGCAAAGCACCGCTGAACAGGGCAAAGACCGCCATGTCAAAGCACCGCTGAACAGTCCAGAACCGCCATGGCAAAGCACCGCTGAACAGGGCAAAGACCGCCATGGCAAAGCACCGCTGAACAGGGCAAAGACCGCCATGGCAAAGCACCGCTGAACAGGGCAAAGACCGCCATGGCAAAGCACCGCTGAACAGAGCAAAGACCGCCATGGCAAAGCACCGCTGAACAGGGCAAAGACCGCCATGCAAAGCACCGCTGAACAGGGCAAAGACCGCCATGGCAATGCACCGCTGAACAGTCCAGAACCGCCATGGCAATGCACCGCTGAACAGTCCAGAACCGCCATGGCAAAGCACCACTGAACAGGGCAAAGACCGCCATGGCAATGCACCGCTGAACAGTCCAGACACCGCCATGGCAAAGTACAGCTGAACAGGGCAATGCACCAGGTAGGAATGAATGGCCCACCACATCAGGCATCCTTATCCCATGTGCAGCTGGGACAGTGACAGGACGGAAGGAGCCCAGAGGTGCCCTGCCATGCCCCCAGGGACACCCCCTGCCACCCTTGCCCACCCCAGGAGGACACCCAAGGATGGAGGGACCCATTCCAGGGAACTTAAGATAAGTTCAGGTAAGTATTTATTTAATTTTTTTTGTGGCATAGGGGGGCCTGATTTGTGCCCCCTACATGCCACTATGCCCAATGACCATGCCCAGGGGACAGAAGTCCCCTGGGCATGGCCATTGGGCAAGGGGGCATGACTCCTGTCTTTGCTAAGACAGGAGTCATTTCAATGGGGGTTGGGAGTCAAAAACAATGGCGCAAATCGGGTTTTGGCGAAAATTTTGCCTCAGCCTGACTTGCCCCATTTTTTGACGCCCAAGCTCCATATTCCCCTACGCCGGCGCTGCCTGGTGTAAGTAATTTTTTTTTACGCACACCAGGCAGCTCCGCCGGCTAACGTCGGCTAACGTCATTGAATAAATACGGCGCCCGCATGCCGCTTCAGAATGGCGTTAGCCGGCGTTGGATTTTTTGACGCACAACTGCGTTGGCGCAGTTGTGCGTCGAAAAGTATAAATATGGCCCAAAATCTTCTAATTGAATGTAGAAATAAGTGCTGTATTTATTGCTGGAAGGTTTCTACAAAGAGCTTTTATTAAGGACCCTAGCGGAACCAACTTATTCATGTGGATTGTTTTTTGTGTGAAGAAAAGACAGGGAAAAAGTGCAGTTGTATATTTGCAATAAACCTAAGCATGCAGATTGTACACTACAAACAGGGTTCATGGAAACATACATTTACTCGAAGATCTATGACACCTATAGATCTTCCTGGCAAACTGCAGGTACTGTATTGATTAACAAAATCGTTGAAAATGCCTCCAATGTGTAGCTGCATGTCTTAACTTTTGCACCTGTGACTTTTCCTTTTAATCAAACTCTCTCTGGAAACAATGTTGAACTGCTCAGGATGCTAATCCAAATAAATATTACTATTAATTGTACTCGCGAAACCATCCTTCCTATCATCATGTATTGAACACAGTTTCCACCTTCAAGCGATAGTAGCCAAGAATCAAATGTCATCACAATATTGTATAGAATTATACTGAATCAGAATTATACGGCTACTTTCAATTGATAACATTTATATGTGAGTTAAAGAACCTAGACCCATATTTATACTTTTTTAGCGCCACATTTGCGTCATTTTTTGACACAAAAACGACGCAAACTTGCAAAATACAATTGTATTTTGTAAGTTTGCGCTGTTTTTTGCGTCAAAAAGCGGCGCAAATGCGGCGCTAAAAAAGTATAAATATGGGCCCTAATGTCTTATATTACAAGGCTATTCCATGTCACTGACAAGCTCCATTACAATATAAAGAAAGGAGGTGAAGGCAGTTAGTAAATGTTCAAATAAATATTAGAATCAGTTTAAACTAAGTCAGGTTAAAATACTATAACTCACATTGTGCAGAAACATGCATAGAGCCTATCTCTCCCGTAATGGCCTACAGTTTGGAGAAAAATAAACATGTTGCCATAACCATCTCCTTGCTGCTCATCTTAATCTCCTTTTATAAAAACATATCAGCAGAAGGATAAGCCAGTTCCCATTTTCCTTGTTTAACCTGTAGCTGTAATTATGTTCCTTGACCAGTCTTTTACCTTGGTTGTTGGCTCTGCAGCAGGCATTGTGGCATCAGAAGTAAACTGTACTAACTTAGCAGCTACATCACTTCTTTATTACAAGTGACTAGAGATGTCACAACATGACTGTAAAAAGGATATAGAAGATGAGCTTTTATACATGTAAAGTAGTCCCCCATGTATTAATTATTGTATAAAGTACCTCTTTGCTGTATATTTAAGGCTTCCAGTTTTCTTTTTCCACTGATTTTTACACATAAATATAGACAGAAGACAATGTTTTTTCCTGTCTGTATTTATTTGTAAAAGTGGAAAAATACTGAAAAGTGTGGCCCTTGAGAGTGACTTGCCATGCTGGCTTTTGTGAATTTTTTTCCAATAGCTGAATAGCTAGCATGGGGAGTTAAAAAAACAGGATGTGATTTCTTTAAAAAAGGCATATGTTAACATATATATGACGTATAATGGTAGTATTTACCTGTAGATATAATGTTTTGTTTTAATTGGCTGCTTCATGTGGTAAAACGTGACAGACATCAAAGTATGAGTGCATGTTCATCAGTTAAATAAATGTTGAAATGTACCATATTACGACTCAATTTAGTCCAAAACACAAAATATATATAGATAAATACCAATAAGATGGCCAAAACATAAATATGGATAAATACAGACTGAAATGTTAAAAAATAAATACCATAAAACTGGGAGCCCTATGTATATTATAAGGATATTGCACAATACCAAGGTGTTCTGTGACTTACCTGAGGAATAAGGCTGAAGACCAGGTTCCTCTATAAGGTCACGGAACTCCAAGCTGACTGGCAATATCCTTATAATGCAGAAACATACAGAGATATTCGGCATTTCCTGTAACTACCGAAAGCAGGGAAAAATAAACATGTTGCCTATATTTATATATAAAGGGGGATATTTATGCTTCGCATATGTGGTTTACTCTAGAGGTGTACTGCACTACATTGAGCAATGTGTGGGGTTAGCATCTCTGTTGATATTTTATTGAAAATAATAATAATAAAAATATATATGGCTTTTATGCAAGACCTAAAAAAGTACTGTGATCCAATCATTCTCAGGATGCTCCCCAAATTCCTCAAATTTCCTTTCTCCTGCTCATTGTGCTCATCAGTGCAATGTTCACAAAATAACTCAAATACTTTTTTGGGGTTTGGTATCTCCAACTTGGCAGTTACTAACTGGTAAGATCTGATTATTGAAATTAGACATCTTCTTTACCCAATTAACAAAAATTTCCATTGTATTAATAGCTATTAAAAACACTTAAAGTCAAAATATACTAAAGATGCATGTTATTACAACCAACATTTTTTATCTTTTTAGTTGAATATTCTACATAGATTTTTATATATATGAAGTGAATTATTATTTACATTTGACTTTTTAGTGCATTCTCCTTCTCCTCTAGTATGGCTATTTGCTCACATAATGTAATTTAATATCATATTGTATCCTTCCTCATCCAGCATACCTGGTGCATGTAATTGTTATTATCCTTACCTTGTTTACTATTTTGCATTGAAACCATATTATGAACATTATACATGCAGAAGTACTCTATAAAGCATCATGACTCATGGAGGTATAGTTTCACTATGTAAAAACCCACACATTAAAGACAATAGAACAATTACAAATAAGTAAACAATTTCAAAACATCAATAACCAGCTTTTCAATCATGCATGGTTAAATTTAAGAAAAAACAATACAAAATCAAACCTATAGCAGCAAAGATATTAAACATGATCTCTGTACAAAACCTAAACAGTGCAAAAATCCCTAGAATATACTTATCTTTTGAGAAAAGAAAAGAAAAGAAGGACGATTCAGGGGCAATCTTCCAATGTATTGAATGACTTTAGTTTTAATCTGCTTTATTCATTTTGTGCTTGTCAACAGAGAACATGTATGCATAAGGTTAGCTTGTGTGCATGACATAAAATCCATTTTACATCAGTAGGATGACTGTGGGAAAGCATGTACCCCTATTGTAACTGGTTTTTGATGTTTGGTGATGTACTAAATTCTAGAATCCATTTTGTTGTTGAGAGCAGAGATAGAGCAGGAGTGCCCCACCTTTTCTGTAGCAATAGTTACTTATTTTCAATGAAAATCATCCCAAGCTACTGATATTATTAGAGTTTTAATATTAACCACATCAGGCAACATTAGGTTAGCACCCACCATATGCAAGCTTACCATCAGTGGTCACCTCTGTGTGCCAGTCACGGTTCCCTTCAGTCATGTGAAAAGTGCTCCACATGGGGAATTTATAGCAGCCATAGCTGTAATGTCCCTGGCACCAAGTTAATATTAGGAATAAGTGTCCCCTGCATCAGCTCACGAGTTCTGAAACTACTTACATTGTTGAGATGGGGTGATTAGATAAGTTTAACTCATGAGTTAACAAAAGCAACATGTTTGCAACAGCACAGGCTATTGACTTCATTTCATGATGATAATTAATTTGTAATATGTATACTTGCATTTCGCGTACAGTCAAGAGACACGTAAACCTGATTTAGAGATTGGCAGATAGGTACGGGGGCACAGAGTAGACTTGCATGGGATGTGTTCCTATTAATTGTAACAATTATCAGAGTTTTAAGGCGAGAGTAATATTTTGGTTACAAAGTGCCTTCAAAATAAGATAAGACTAACAAGCAGCAGTACTTAGCCCTAAGTAGTAACTCCAGGAGAAATTATAACAGTCACCATTTTTAGTAGCCCAGAGTTTCAATCTCTGGTAATGCCAGACCTGCACACTCCTTGCCTTCGATTTTCGGGCTGCAAGATGCTGAACATGGAAGTGCACCCTGTCAAACTGATGCATGGGTAAGATTAAAGCTGAGGGAAGGAGGGTAGCAGCACAGACCAGGACCTGCTTGATCCCAGCAGCGGAAAGGGGGAGCACCCTACATTCCCCCCAAGCAGGCTACGGATCCCTCTCCCAACCATATATCTTTCTCCCTTCCTGGAAGAGGGCAGCCAAGGGTCAATGGCAGATCCTGGGGCTAGATGACCGTCCCTCTCCTCAGAGTACAACATGAGGAGAGTGGAAAACATTACCCCCTTGAGTACACAAGGCCTGACCCTCGCTATCGCAACCAGCAGATTATTATCTCTAATCAGTTGAGAACACATGTAAAAGGATTCCATATTCTTAGGTCCGGGTAATTATTCCACATTCGGGAGAATGCATCTGTGTAGCCAGCATTTGGTGCGGGGGTACTGCTGAAATCAGAGATTTTGAATACTCAGATATCCCCGAACTACATTCTGGAAAAATTGTAATGATGACCATATTCTACTATTGATTAAATAATAACAATTATACATTGTATTCGTGTGTAGAAGGATTTGAAGTCTTCCCAGTGACTTAACTGTTCACTTAATATTGAAAGCCACTGTTAAGATAGCACCGTTGCAGTTCTAAAGTTGAAATATGGTTAATGAAGAGTTTGTCAGGCAGAAAAAAACTAAAAAGAAGTTGTTGGTCTCAAGGAGACATTTCTTTATTGTAAAGTCACTTGGAGAACGCAAATAAGCTGGGCCGTAGTAAAAAGGATACTCTGAGGATTTCTAAACAATCACACTAGTAAATATTTCACCCAGTTCTAGGACGATAAAAGTAGGGTGACACAAGTAGAAAGAAGGAATGATGCAAGTATTACTGCAGAAAAAGGGAATACATAACGTTTGTTAAGTAAACAAATACATAGAAGGTTTTCAATATAGAAAAAAGAATAAATAAATTATGGAAAATAGTGTCATTAATCTGCTGCTTGAGGGAAGAAAAGGGAAGTGGAACTTTGGTGCTCACTTAAAGAATACTTGAAAAGTAGTGATATAAATTTCTGGCTGGTGATATCTGAGACCACATATTCTCCATTCCTCTTTAGAAACAACTTTGAGCTTCTGGGTGACTCACCTGTATGGTACAAGTACCCGAGTGAGTGAGTAGAGATATTTATAAGGCAGTCTGTTACTTAAAGGCTTCCTGGCCCTGGGATTGACATAAAAACAAACAACGTAAAATCATAAAAATATTAGGCACGAAAAAAATGTATATTAAAAGCCCAGCAGAATGTACAGTGACTCTCTTCATGTCCTAAAGTCAGAGGTAAATGGTTCTAAAGCTGAGGGGGATACAACTGAGAGTGCCCTACTTCCAGAATGTGCCAGGCACTCTCCTGTACAAAGATACCTGCCAGGGAGGAAAGGCTGGAGTATAGCCCACAAGTTTTGGCAGTCTGAGCTATAAAAAGCCTAATTTCCAAATTCATGGAACAGTATATAAACTTTAAACGAACCAAACAATCAGCCAAATTTACTAAGTCTTTGCAATGCCCTTTCTTCTCACTAGTTGGTGCAAGACAACACAAGGGCTTAAGTGAGATTAACCCACACAGACGTGCAAGTTAGCGCAAATCACTGCCTTGAGTTACTCTGCGTTGGGAAGGCTTTCCAAAGATAGATCATTGGCGTTTCCATGCATCCACTCACGCATTCTGGAACATTCCTAGACTTCCAAGACTTATACACCTGGCGATGGGTTAAAATAGTACGACTTCCCAACTGAGGTGTAAACAGGAGAAATATCTTTATTTCTGCTCACTATTTCCTCCTTATACATGTACTGCATTCTGCATAAAAATGGTATAAAGGTGCCTCTTCATGCACAAAAACAATCCTGGTTGTAACACAGGCACCCTGCACCATGGCACAAGGCCGCTAGTGCGTCAGCTCAGGACGAGAGCATGAATGTGTCATAGCTTAGTAGATATAACACATTCTTGCTCTCTACCTGTCACTCAGTGCAGCGAGTTGTCTTGCTGCGCAGCATGACTTCTTTGTATAGCTGACCAAATATATTTTCAGAATCACCCATATGGGCAAACTGTATTTACACTTTTGTGCAATAATTCTGCATACTTTGAACGTAGAAGTGTAAACCTGTACTGTCTGGTCTAAAAAGGGTTGAATCTACCCATGGGGGGAAAAGGAAAGATACGTAGCTCTTCGATAAATGTTTAGTTATTTGGTATTATTCATGTCTTTTCAGAGTGCTCTCTCATGCGATATGTGCATGGACCTTTCAATGTCCGCTCAGCAGGGCTGTCTTAACTGAACAAGAATTGTGTAACATTGTAATTAGGATCATGCATGAATGTTGCCCTGTAAGCTAGCTTTGAACATGTCCATTAAAATGTTTATACATTGTATCAATCGCAGATGAGTCTGCGAATGACAGTTAATAAATATATGTTAAACCAAAGTCACAAATGTTTGAAACATCATCCTCGCCATCAGCATCTTGTTCACTTCGACCTTGACCCAGGAGATACCTGGCTGGCAGCTCTGATCTCCAAAATGAATAACTGTTTTAAGACTGTCAATCATAGGCAGCATTTCTCAATTATCGAGACACGTGAGCCTCTCCGACGCTGTGTGCTAAATGATCGGTTGTCTGGCAAAGATGTGCTAGCATGTCAGTCTTTTCTAGTTGTCAGTTGTTGCCCATATACCACTTAGTCACATATTTCTAATAAGCATTGCCTAAACAGACTACATAGCTGAAGCACTCAGGCGCCAGCTGTGTCTGATGTAAAAGAAACCTTTGACTTTCTGTCAAATATATTTCGAAATTTCACACTTCTTTGTTTGTTAAAAAAGAAATACATATCTTCTTCGAATGAAGATGCATATTTATTATCTACAGCTTGCATGAAGAAGTTTTCGAAAATGTGTGCTGATGGGTAATGATCATTCAGCATCGTGGTGCACATGTGATGTGACCATGCAGAGGTCGGCTGTAACAGATGATGCACTGTTTCTCATTCCCTTGCTCTCCTGATGAGTAGACGGTAATGCAGCAGAAATAACAGTATTAGGATTAGCTTTTAAAGGATGCTCACTCTATACTTATGCCTTAATGTGGAGATGCAAGTCTTTCTAAACATCTTCCTTTTTGTCTAAAATTTATTGAAGGCTAGATGGAGAGAAACTGGCAAAAAATATGTTAAAAACAGAGGTAGTCTTGGTGGGCCAAGATCAGTCAATCTGGTCTCATGCCCCATACATGGCCTTCAAACTTAGGCCCAGATTTATACACTGCTTGTGCTGAATTAGGGTAATTTGTTTTATGCTAATTCAGCGCAAATCTAACTCCAAATGTATACTTTAACCCGTCTAGCACCAAAGTTTTGGAGTTAAAGTCATTTTTTGCTAGTAGGAAACTACCTTGCATCAATGAGATACAAGGTAGGCATTCCCGGGCACAAAATTACTCTAAGGCCCAGGTACCTTATTTATCCTCCCATGCAAAAATGGTGCATGGGAGGGAGGCGGGCCTAAATAATGGTGCTATGCTTAGTGCCATTATTTAAAACCTGGGTCACGGCAGGCGTTAGGGGACCTGTGGGCCTATTTCCATGGTGGAACACCATGGAATAAGTCCACAGGTGCCCTCCCCAGGCCCCAGGGACACCCACCCACACCAGAGGGATAGCAGAGGATGGGGGACCCTATGCCAGTTAAGTTGAGGTAAGTAGAGGCACTTATTTTGGATTTTTTGTTAAAGTGCCATTGGAGTCCCTGAAATGGGCCCCCATTCATGGCACTGGGTGCAATGGCCACGCCAGGGGAACCTTACCCCCTGTGCTGGCCATTGGGGTGAGCATGACTCCTTTCTTTCACAAGACAGGAGTCATGTGGTATGGTAGGTTTTGACTCTAACCAGCCTAACGTAATTTTTTGGTTCAAAACCCCCTTCTCCCATACCGCCACCCCCACCCGGCTAACATCATTTTCCATGATGTAAGCCCACCCTTTGTGCTGGATTGTGCCATTCCATAAATAAGATGCCCGGCCGGCATCTTGGAATGGTGCTAGCCAGCGGTAAACATTTTCACCAAAACTGCATTAGCACAGTTTTGCGTGAAAAAGTATAAATATGGGCCTAAGAATCAGGTCCAAAGCCTCAGTCTGTAGTTGGTTTAGTGTCGGATTGATCTCTCTTGATACTCAGGTTTCCTCTGTGATATCCTTTTGTTTCTACACCCTTGAGTCTTTGAAACCTATCTTTTGATTTTTGTCAAAGGATACCAGAGGGACAGTAGTGGCAGACAACATAGGCACACTACTAGATTATTGATATGTTTTATATTTAGGTCAAACCAAGCAGCAAATACAAAGACAACAAAAAGTTCAAAATTAAGCAGCACAGACTACAGTGCCATCTGAAAACTTTTCTAGTGCCTCTCCACTAATTCCTAGGCTCCACCGGCTTCCATTTAGCAAAAAGGTTACCTTCAAAGTATTGTGCACTATTCATAAGTGTTTACATGTCTCAGCCCTGCCACTCCAAAAAAGAGCATTACATTTCACCCTACTCAATAATGGCACTCAATAATGGCTGCACCCTTCCAAGGCAAATACTTTACACATTCCTCGTTTTAAAAGAATTAGGCTTGTTGGAAGATCATGTTATGTGCTTGTTGCTAAGAAAATGTAATCAGCTACCATCTTCTCTTGGATAATTTCCTTCATGCTCATTGTTTGCAAAAGGTTAAAAAAAGTACTTTTTTCCTCTTAATGTTATTGTGTGATCTTTTCAATTAACGGACAGTTTGAGTCTTTTGAGACCTGCAGGTCTAAGTGTATTCTATAAATCTGAATAACATAAGATAACATAACACAAATATAACCTAACAACATAATTTAACATAACATAAAATAAAATATAACATAGCATAACATAGCATAACATATCATAACACAAATCTATCACAACATATTATAACATAACATAAAATAACATATAATATAGCATAGCATTACATTACATTACATAACATAACAGTAAGAAATGGAGTATTAGTTGACTGGGTGAAAGCCCACCTCAAAAGATAATCACTTTTCTCATGAGGGAACCATAAAAGTAACTGTATAAACACGTGCTTAAACGTCTGGTAGTTTGGCACAAAAGCAGTCAGGCTTAACTAAGTGTTAATGTGTGAATTATTTATGAAGTACTTTAATAGGCATAAAATTAAAAACACAACCCAGGAAAAAAAAAAAAAAGCAATTTAGAAAAATAAAATAATGAATAAAATGACACAAAAACAACAAATATTCAATAAGCAGGTCTAGAGTTATGAGTCAGTAAAGTTTAAGATTCAAAATAGCGCCAAGAAGGGTTATGTGCCAACTGTGGTCACCTATTTGTGCTTGCCTGGGACAAGCATAAGATTTAAGGCTAACTACAATGAACCGTGGGTTAGCACAAGGACCCTGTTCATCGCAGTGAAAAGTTTTACCTTCAGACTTAGGCCCTCATTTACCAGGATTTGGCATAGGGGAGCACTGCAGATTTGGTGTAGGGGAGCGCAACAAGTCACCTTGCTGTGCTGCCCTATGCCAAAGTGAAAGGGCAGGAATGCACCATATGTATGCAATACAGTGCATTCCTGTACTTTTCCTCTGTGCTGGTGCCGTTTTGGCAACTTAGTGCTAAAGCAGGAACCCTTGCACTATTGTGCAAGGGTGCCTGTGTTGTCGGCAGGATTGTTTTTGTGCTGGAAGTGGCACATTCCTGCACAAAAACAATCCTGAGAGGAGTTTTCCTCTTTCCATGTGCACTGCAAAATGCAGCGCACATGGGAAGAGGAAAAAAATTTGGAAAAATATTTCTCCTTGTTAGCCTCACCTCGGAAGGCATAAGGTTTTGGTTTTGTAAATCAGAGGAAGCATCAAAATCCATGAGTGTTGTGTGGGAACACCCACAGCAATGCCCATGGAACTCCTCCTGAGTACAAAGTAAGCAACACACTAATGGCTTGCCTTATTCCATATATTTGAGGCCATTCAAAGTCATGCAAATTGGCTTTGTGTGGCCTCATAGATATGATTTTGAAGTCTGCGCCGCCAGAGCATCACAAAACGTGACGGTCCTGCAGCACATGGGGCTCATAAATATGCCCCTTATGCAGGCTGTGGCTGATGAGGGTTCATCTGATAACTGCTGGACTAGGTCTCAGTAAAGATGTTAACTTTTGACAGGAAAGCTCAGAGTGAAAGAAATTAGAATTTTTAACCCAGAGAAGATCCCTCCCTGGCAGAACATTTTTTGCATCTTTGCTCAGGGAAGAATTCTACCTTTGGAGCTTCCAGTGGGGCAACACTGGAGGCTGTAGCTGAAAAGGGTTTCCCAAGGTCAAACATCTCCGTGAAGTCCTCCTGAATCGGTTTTGCTGCTGTGGAGCAGAACACAGAGGGAACAACCTGAATTATTAGCCCAGCGGTGATGTACCTTTGTCGGATCAGCTAGGCAGGTTGGTCCCCCATCGTTTCTCAGGTCAAAAAGTTGGAAAAAGGTTCTGAAGTCCCAGGTTTCAGAAATCTTTAGAATGAATACACTCTGATGCCAGCCAAGGGACAAGGACATTGGGGACAACACTCAGCCCAGCAGACGCCTAAAGCAGGGTGCTTGTCTAATGATAACTGGTCAGCTAAGCCGTTGCAAAACAGGACTCCGGAAGTGTGCTATGTCCCTGTAGCTCAAACAGGAACTCAGCCAACTGACCCTTAGAGTCACTTCTGGGGTCTTGGGTTCAAGGCAAGCAGCTGCAGTCTAACGTCTGGTTCTTCAGACAGGAGGGCAGTTCTGATTCTCCACAGGTCTGGTGTTCTGCAGAGAGTATTTGGATTGCCATATGTATGCCCAGTGCCAGCCTGAGAGTGGGACTTCTAGCCACTCCCTAGTCAATGTGGAAAAGTTCCCAGAGGTGACCCTGTCTGCCTTTGCAGCACTCCCTGTATGTTTTACTGTAAACTATCCCAAGGTGCCCCTCTCTATCTAAATCCAACATGGCAGAACCCTTCTTCCTTTGATCAGAGTTCCTTGTGCCCACCCAGCTGTCTGGCTACGATAATGGCTAAAACCCTCCCTTGTGGTCATTCAAAACCAGTTCTGACAGAGCTTCACCTCCCGCTGGGATTCGACCTAAGTTGACTAGGAAGACAAAGGGAGGCAGGCCTAGCTGTGACTTATATCTGCCAGTGACAGGGTAGGATTCCTTTGAAGCTCAGGATGGGTATGGCATAGCCCCCTAAGGCAATCCTGCTAAAGGAAGGTAATAACCTCTCCCCATCAAAGCCTTTTTAACAATCCACATCTTACCACTGGGGCATTATTCACCAGTCAGGTGACACTGGACACTGGCGGAAAGGCACATTTGAGTTAGGCAGGAAAATAACAACTTTCTAAAAGTGCTATATTCAAAGTACAAAAATATAAAACCCAACTTTACCATCAAGTTGGGATTTAAATTACTACTAAAATGAATCATCTTTCAAGCTGCTTCCAAACTGAAACTAAGCATCGGCTGATGTAATGTAACTGAGTGCTTCCCCATGAGTGAGGCAGCCTTTCTACAGTGAAAACACCTTTGGGGGGTTTTCACTGCCAGGGCAGATAAAATATTAAATATACATGTCCTACTTTCTAAATACCATGCACCCCTCCCAATCGGCATTTAGAGCCTAACATAAGGGTGATTTCTAACTATTAAAAATAGAGGTTTAGGCTTGGCAAAAGGTTGATTTTTCATGTTCGAAATGGCAGTTTAAAACTGCATACCCAGGTGAAATGCAGTTTAAAACTGCATACCCCAGCTCTAGTGTGGCACAATGAGAGCTCCAGCCCACTAGCAGCATTTAAGTTAAAGGATCTCGGTACATGTATTACCATATGCTACAGACTTATAAGTAAATTAAATGTACTAATTAAGAATATTTAAATGTTACCAAGTTTAAGGGAAAAGTACAGGCACTTCACCACAGGTTAGCAGGAGTAAATTGTGCAGAGTCCTGTGGCCAACAACATTGAGTTCAGTAAAAGAAGGCAAAAAACTGGAGGAATGCTACACAAAAGTTACCATAACATAACATGACATGACATGCCAGAACATGACATAACATAACATAACATAACATAACATAACATAACATAACATAACATAACATAACATAATGATTCTGTCCGATTCAGGTGCACTGCTTTCAGAAATCTAGGGCCTCATTTACTAATAAGAGGCGCAGCACAGTGCTGTGCCAAATTTGGCATCCATTCCTGCACATAAACAATCAATAATGGTGATTTGCTAGTCATATGTGTGCTACGCAATGTAACACCATAGGAGTAGCAAATCGTCATTTTTTTAGGTTGCGCGCAAAAGTGCTCTAATGTGTTATAATCTACCTGTGGGCTTTTGACCATACCCACACACGCCTATAACTATCACTCGCTCATCAGCCTTGCCTTTCAAAAATTATTTATTATCATTGGTACATGCTTTACGTTTGTCCCGCCTTGGGACAGTTTTGTTACCGCTTTGGCCATGTACCATGTTACATGTATAAATGCACGTTTGCCGATACATTTGACTGTGAGCGCAATTTATTTTCCTGTTGTATGTCTTCTTCACACTCGGGTTCATGGCGGTGGTGCTTTCAATTGGCTTGCTTATGTTAACTGTTTTACTTTTCATTTTCAAATTATGTGGCAAGAAAAGACTAGTTAGGAATTTAGGACACTAATAGCTCTAACTTGATCAAACACGAGACCCATTGCATTGCAAATGCTTGTTTAATGATTGTTTATGTGCAGGAACGGACACATTCCTGCATATAAACCATCATTAATAGAGTTTTGCTCTTTCTATGTGTGCTGCATTACGCAGCTCACATATGACTGTGAAGAGCAAAAACGGGGAGAAATCAAAGTAATTCTCCTCGTTGCACCATGCTAACACCACCCCTAAGGTGGCGTTAGTTTTTGGCGCTGCCTCAGGTTTATGAATCCTCGTAAATCTGGGGCAGCATCAAAATGCAATAAGTGTTGCAGTGGAGCACCCACAGCAACACCCATTGCACACCCTTTTCATGCAAAGTGATGCGTGCAGCATTAAGCTTCAAAAAGTGGCTTAACGTCACTTTGTAAATATTGGGAAGGGCATTGCGCCACCAGAACGTTGATAAAAGTGACGTTCCGGTGGCACAATGCCCTTGTAAATGAGGGCCCTAGATTTATATATACTAGTCTGGCTGTTACTGTGTTTTTTGTCAGTTGATTATTGGGAGGTTCAACCACATCCTTGTGTTAGCATATGCCCCTCAGATTTTTCCAAGTTACACATAAATTGTATTTCACTGAGCTTGTGTAGACACAATTTGGTATCAATAATGTTTCCATTACTTTGGAAATGTGCATCAATAGCATGTTAGTTCCTCATGTACCACTTTTCAGGCATTCTAACAGTCCAGTATGTATATAGTAATTGATTTATTTAATTAATCTGCTATTGTAGTTAAGGGTTGAGACTGTTTCAGAATTTCTGACCCTGGACTCCCAAGTATCTTCACCATAATTTAGACTCTTTTGAGACCCTTGCTGTTTCAAATGAGCAGTACATGACCACACAGTTCTGGTGGGACCACAGTGTTAGACCAGTCTGAAAGTAGCCAGGACCTTTGCCCCAATATACTTTGTGCATAATATATAATACATTTTATAAGTGTAGTCACATTTTAGCTTCTTGATTTTGCAGTCCGAACTCATGCTTTTTTTGAAGGACAGATAAACTTCATTGCAGGAGCCCAAGCGAGCCAGAACTAGAGCACGAGTTAGCTTTATTATGTGTGATGTTTGATGGAAAGGAAATATTTTACAGACAAAATAGAATTGGGAGTTGATTACCTTAACAACTACTATGATGTGCAGGCTGAAGTAGTGGTCCGAATCAAATATAATCCCCAAAACTCTGTCTTGATGAAGGGTGGAGGGAGGAACATCCAAATTATTAGACCAGACAAATGGGGAAAAGTCTGGTCCAATTCCTATGATCAGGGCTCTAATTTAGGTACCATTCAAACAAAGAATCTTTTGCTTCACACACAATCAGACCCAATTGACAGACTCTAGTATGCTAAAGTGATTCTCTGAGCAATTCTCTAGGCAGAAGTGAATCTGGAAATTGTCAGACAACATTTGAAATTTTATCTGGTGATCATCTAGTACTCTAGCAGGGGGAAAAATGCAGAAATTGAAGAGTAAAGGAATTAGAAATTACACATGAGAAACACTGCCTTCCAATTAATTGAAGAATGATACAGAGGATGCTAATGATCTGATTCAATCAAGTGACATTCCCTAATGCCCCTGCCCATTACATTAGCCTGTTTGATAGGCTGGTATTGTCCAATGAACTGTATGCAGACAAGAAGTTCTGGTGGATCAGGACCAGTGGCAGCCTTCATCAAGGTTGACGAGGCGTTCTTCTCAAAGTTTGACTCTGGTCCGTAAGAAGGTCTAAAAAGAGACAGTTAACTATTACAGACAGGGAATGGTTGCAGGCTCTGTAGACAACCTGTAGTGGGGAACACACTCTTGCAGGGGTTGGCTGTAGAGCATAACCTATGATAAGGTTCTATGCCCTTATTGGACTGGGGGTTGTCTAGCCAGATGCTATTCCCAAACTGCTACCACCAGCCAAACCCCTGTGAACACTGGCTTCTGCCTCATCCTACATCAGCATTCAACCCCCAACTACACACTGTCTTCAGCCATTCACAGAAGGGGTAGCCCCTGCCACACTGTTTGCAGTTGGCAAATTCGCAAAGTGCACAACTTTCAGCTGAGTGCAGCACAGAACAGACACAAGGCTGGCCTCCAGGCAGGCCATATGCCCATCTGTCCATGGGTGTCAGACTGTCGGACTGCTACCGTGCATGGCCTTGAGCTACGCATAGCCTGCAAAACACCCTGCATGGATGTGCAGCCCTGTGCTGCTCATGGCCTTCAGCTGTATGCAGATAAGGTGGACTGCAGGCCCTGGTGCTAGCCAGACCATGCAACCCATTTTCTGTAAGTGGGCTTGTGACACTCACTGTACACATCATTTGACTCTGCACAGTAGGCCCCATAACTCACCCTGCACAGGCAAGCAGGCAACAAAAACAGTGCGCAGGAGAGGTGGCCAGGCCCTGTTTCCGCTGTCCAGTCCTACCCTGTGAACCACTCTTTGCAGGCAGGTGAGTGAACCCCGCTGTTCATGGCCTTCAGCCTATGGCTAGGCTCTACAATGCACCCTTTCTAGACAGACAGTCCCCTACTGTCACTCATCACTCATGGGGACTTTCTGGCATCCCTTTACCACTTGCATGCTTTTTTGCATAACCCTTTTCATAAAGACTTACAGAGATTCACAGAATCGGCCCCTTTGCGACTAGAAAAATGCTTTGTGGGATGTAAAAACCCCAAACTGCAATTCGGTAGCTTGATCCCAAATCACAGTTTGGGTTTTGCGATTTGGAATTAGGAAGGGGCGTGTCAATGGCGTCCCTTCCTAATACCGAATCTAAATGGTATGTATGATTGTTTTGTGACCATGAATGCAGTCGCAAAACAATCGCTTTTAGCACCAATTTCAAATTCCTTCCCCTTTGTGAATGCATGCAAAAACATTTTTTCAGACCAGGCAGCAGTCCCACAGACTGCTCTGTAAAAATGAAAAGAAAAGTTCTCTTTTTTTTTTAAATGCATTCCATTTTCCTTAAGGAAAACGGGCTGCATTAAAAAAAATACTGCTTTATTTATAATCAGTCACAGACATGGTGGTCTTCTGACACCAGCAGGCCACCATCCCTGTGAGTGCCGCCATTCCCAATGGGGTCGCAAATTGCAACCTACCTCATGAATATTCATGATGTAGGTCATTTGGGACCCCATTGCGAATCGCAGTCAGTGTCATTGACACTGCTGTACATCCGGTTTTGCGACTCGCAATTTGCAATTCACAAAACCGGATCTTCGTACATGTGGCCCTTATTCTTTTTTACAGAGCTCAAAATCCTCCAGAGGGGCAAGCTTGAAGCTATATCCAATTAAGTCACATCAAAATAGGGTACCTTAGCTGTGACGTCCCTCTGAAGCACTGGAGGTCTTGGAAGTACAAAGTTTGTCGAAGGCACAACTTTTATGATTTTCTGGGGAAGACTATTTTAGCTGGACAGCTTAGTGAAACCAGGACACAGTCCTGCAAAGGCCACCAGCAAGGTCCAGTTCAAGTTGTAAATGATCCACTGTTCACTACAGGAAAAATGTCTTCAGCAGCTTATAATGTCCCTGTAGCCACACAGAAGTTCAGGCAACTGATCCTAGTAGTTCACTTCTTAGTCTTGGGTCCAGAGGGAGCAGTTATAGCCCTTCTGGTCTCCTCACTGGTTACTGACAGCAGATTGAGTCCTCTTCTGTTTTGCCATAGGTTCAGAAAGCATTCTGAGGTGGTAGGGTGACATGCTACTTTTGTTCAATTCAGTAGCCAGTGGGTGGGTATGAATCCACTCCCAAACCAAAAGGTTTCTAAGGACAAACCTTCCACTTTTACAGCATAGGCTGTTTGCCCTACAATGTACAGTTTTCAGTAAATTCCAGCACCAAAATTCATTTTTGCCCTTAGAGGCTGCTTGTGGCACACCTAGGGGTGTGATTAAAGTAATGAACAGTCTCTTCCCAGTAAACCACTCTAAACTGGTTCTAGGGCCTGTTTCAACCTCCACTGCAAGTAAATTCAGGATGCTAAAGTGTCTTTTGTGATCAAAATGCCCCTCTTTCCCACATTTCCTTATCGCCAAAAAATGAAAGACCAGATCGCTTCCTTATCCCTTTCAATTTATTGAAGTTTCTGGACACTGCTAAACTGCCCTACTTTGGTTCAGTTGGGTCACAGTCTTTCCCCGACCCTTCCTATCAGGCCCCAGCCATTGTCTCTGATTTGACAGCAGTATTACACACCTAATCAAAGAAGAATTGACATGCCAGCTTCAGACAGGCCAATGCTATTTAGTCTGCAGGGGCTTCAGATAGAGAACATTTCACTTTTTAAAAGGTCAATTTCCTGTATATTTATCAAAACTTGAACTTCACAATCTAACTGAGTTTTTGAAACATTTTAAAACAGTGATCTTAAATAGGATGTTTCATCTCTGAAGCTTATTCCACACCCATGGTAGGAGATTACCACATTAGTTCCACTTTAGTTTTTCTTCATAGAAGCTGCTATAGCCCCAACAGTGAAAATGAGATTTTGAGACTGGTCAATGTATGATTGTATGAAAAGGCAATCATTATATTCTTAAATGTTCTACTTTTAAATGTGAGGTGCCCACACTTGTGGGCTACAAGGCCTACTTGGGTGAGGCTTAGGTAATACTTAAAATCAGAGTTTCCCTCCTGTCAAAAGTCTCACTTTGATAGGCCTGCCTTCAGGTGTAAAAGTTGTAGAAATCACATACAGAAAACAAATATAGGTCTAAAGCCATGACTTTACTTGTCATCCTAGTTAATAGCACAATAGGTGTGGCAGTCCACTGGTGACATTTAGCTTTCTATGCTTTTGTTGTATTTTCATAATCCATATTTGTGCCCTGGAGACTGAACAGCACTGACCCAATGTGTAGAGGTAAAAAAAAAACAGTAGCATCAGTCCCCAGAAAATGGTGGTGACTGTGCAAAAGAGGGATATTGTTATCAGACAACTATTTCCATCAATGACAGTACAGCAACTCTGTAGGCACTGTGCAATATTGTTTGTGGTATGTTATCTGATTGATTTCTGCATGACTTTCACAAATGGATTATAATCACTGAACACATAGCCATGGTTTCTGTAGCAGTGTAAAAATTAATTTTAGCCTATTTAGCCCATTAGCCCCATCTAATTACAACACTTCTGCATACATTGATGATAGCACACTTGTCTAGCTCTTGTGTTTTAGTTTGTTGTGTTACTTTTTAAGGAATAATGTCTAGCATTCTATTTCCAACCTTTTTTCCCCTTTTCCGGGTAACTGAAATGGGATGTAGGTTATGGAATGTTCTTAAGTTTGTGGAGATGTGCTAGAAGATGGTGACTCTACTATCCAAAGAAAATTGATTTTACTCTATGCTGGGAATGGTGCTATTAGTTGTGTTGCAAAAACAAGCAATAGTTCCTCAATTGTCTTCCGTGGGTCCCAAACAACCCATTATTGCCCTTGACTCTCACAGGGTTGAGAGACAGAGCAGTCTAAAGACTACTTAAGGGAGATTGTGTGGGCTAGTACTTTTTCTTTAGAAAAAGAAGAAGTAGATTTATTGCAAACATACTATTAAATACTATGCAGTAATTTACAAGTATACATTGGGAGATGGGACATACCATAGATGACACTGTGTAATCACTAGTGATTCCCCAAAGGGGTCACCCAAACATTTCAAGTGAATTTCAACAGTCATTGTGTAATAACTGTATTACTTTGGCATGAATCATTGCCATACTTGAGATAATGGTGAAGCAATAAAACATATGAAATCATCAGAAAAACCCAATAAAACATTTATCAGAAATAAAATTTGTGTTTGTGAATCCTTTCATATACTTGGCATAAAACCATAATGGTCAACACAACCCCTACAGGGCATCACTATGAAAGCACAGGGTGAGAAAGCATTGCAGTGTAACAGTGCAATCAGCCCCTAGCTGGAGTAAGCATATGAACAGTGCATTTCACATTTTTTAGGCATTCCAGGCCTTTTAATTTTTACCACACACAAGGCCCTTAGAGAGAAAAATGCTCCCAACTGTACATCAAAAAGCACCAGCCATTTGAGAGTTTGAAAATGCATGCAAAAGCAGGGAAGGTGATACTTTTGGAGCCCCCTATTTAGGGCAAAGACCTAGAAGATGTCACGAGGAAAAAGAATATGTTGTGCTGAACAGTTTGATGGCTCTAGGACCACCACAGGCTGAGATATGAGCATGAAAGTAATACAAACACAAGGCCTTGCAAAGCATTATGGGGCGAGATAGTAATGAAGGGTGAATATTATAGCAGCTGCTCTGCTGCGCGGGGGAGTGCTGCTCTGACTTCCCTTGAAATGCTGCCTTTTGCCATGTTTCTCCTTTTAATGGGGGTGCCCAGGTCCTCCCAGGCACTCCAGAGCTTGCCATTTTTGAGGGCAGAATGGGGAACCCACCCTGGCTGCCCTCGCCGGCTTCCCCAAGAGAGAGGATGACCACATGCTGCCACAGGAGCCGGCAAGCCTTTCTTGGCATCTTCCTGCTCTAGCGGGCAGTCGTGTGTTGCTGGATCAGACTCCTGCTGTCTCCTGGGGCCCTCCTCCTGCCTCAGTTGAGGAAGTGAAATGGCACTTCTCCATATACTCTCCATATCCCGGGGCCCAGGGACGGGGACCTGGGCCCCTCCTTTTTTCAATAGGGAA
Source organism: Pleurodeles waltl (assembly GCF_031143425.1). Classification (NCBI taxonomy): domain Eukaryota; kingdom Metazoa; phylum Chordata; class Amphibia; order Caudata; family Salamandridae; genus Pleurodeles; species Pleurodeles waltl. The sequence continues at coordinate 438,318,296 of NC_090442.1, forward strand.
GCATGTTGGTGGGTGCAGAAAAGTCAATGGCTTCACACCTGGTCCTCTGTGGAAGTAAGGAGGCCAGCTTCACAAGCCTTTGTGGAGACCCACTGGTCCTAGGGTCAACTGGACAGAGTCTTGAGTCCTAAACAAGGGTCAGGGGATTCCTCCTTCCAGTTATCCATGGCAATCCCAAGAACCAGCAGCGAAGTAGGCAGAAAATGTGTAGGCAAGAGAGGGAGTTCCCCATGTGCAAGAGTTTATAAAAGGGAGTGAAGGTTCCAGAAGAAAGGCACTCCTAATCAATCCTGGGGTACCACATCACCTCTCCACCCTTGTTCCAACACTCCTGCACAGCATGTTGGGACTCTCCAAAATGGTGTAATTGAGGAGCCACTGGTCAAATCAGCTTCTGCCCTCCTGGGGTATTAGCTCCACCCATCCCTGACATCACTATCAGAGAATTGCACACTAGAATTTCAAAGGGCCTCCATGGTGGGTTAGCTCCAGTTGTCTGGGCACCCTCCTTCGTTCAGTGGTCTTGGGCAGGCCCATCCCTGATGCAGTGTGACAACTGGGAGATTGATACAGAATATTCCACCCCACCGATTTCCTCTTCAGGAGCTAGGAGAAGTAATGCTAATTGCTCCTTTTGTGTTAGAGCAGCCTTTGTTCCTGCTGCTGGAAAAAATTTAATTACTGGACACAGTAGGGAGACAAAAGGCCTGACCTCCGAATCTGAGCTGAGCCAGGAAAACTTGGAATGACACACAAGATGTTCAGTCAGCATTTTGGAAGTTACAAATGTGGTTTTCTTGCACAGGTTGCACTCCAGTTCACTCCAATTCAAGATGTCAATGGTCTCTATAGGACTAGTCGAAGTAAAGCTACATTCTAAGGCAGTTCTCTCCCTATGTGTATAATGGAGTGTCACTATAAAACAGTAAAGCACACAGACATTTCTTAATAGTAGTTTACACTACCCTTATGAGACTTATCCCAGGGGAATTCCTAATCCTCCAGATTCCCCAGTGAACCAGGCTACCTGTGTGCTGTTACTGGGTTGTGCACAACAGTAGTCTCTCACGTGCAGCCCACACACGTGTATCCAGCCAAGTGCCCCTTACCTTTGCTGCATCACAGCAGTCTTAACTTAAAAGATGGACACTGGAGGTAAACACAAGCAGTCCATTTACCATGTGATTACTGTGAGTGAGACACCAGTAGTGACACTCACCCACAATGAAAAGTCCCAAAACTGGGTTATCAGAAAATCAAAAAATCCATGCATACTGCAGGGGCAGAACCGACTTCAACACTCGAGAACTGTCTTCATGGTGAGGGTCCTAGTGAAATTACACTTTTATTAACCGTGGAGGGCATGAAAAAATTTGATGTGTTCCAAATTGCTGATAAACACTTTGGGGCATATTTTATAAAAGTGGTGCTGCAGCCAGTGCAGTGCCACTTTCCCCGCACCACTTAGCGCCCCCCCTAATGCCATTATGTGTGCACTGTATTTAACATACAACACACCATGGAAGTAGTTAGGGAACTATCATCAGAATTTTTTACACTAGTTTGGCACTTCGCAGGATTAGCGTAAAAAATTCTGATGCTAATCCTGCAAAGCACCTAGAGGTCCATTGAAAACAATGGGAGCCTCATTTTAATGCCTGCTCTGTGCAGGCATTAAATATGCCCAAAAAATGGCACAAAGAAATCTTCTAGATTTCTATGTGCCATTTTTTCAGCCTCCCTAAAAGAGGAATGCCCTCCTTGCATACATTATGCGTGGCGCAGGCATAAAGTGGCGGAAGGGGTTACAAAGTGGCACAATTCATGCATTCTGTCACTTTGTAAATATGGCGCATGGAAAAAGCCACTTTAGCCACTTTAGCGCCACCTTACCGTAAAAACAATTATGCTATGGAGGCACTAAGGTGGCATTGGGGGCTTTTAAATATGCCCCTTAGTGATTAAGTATAGACACGTGGTTAAACACTGCAATAGAGAATTTTGAAATTCTTATCTAGGCAGCATAAAAGAAACAAATCCATAAAAGATTACATTGTAGCTTTAAGAACACTAGCTGCAAATTCTGATATTAAACATTTAAACTAAATGATCACTTACTCAGGGACCAGGTCCTGAAGAAAACTAATTGTAGTAAGATCTAGGAAAGACTCTGCGTGGGCGCTGACATTACTTTGAAATCTACCATAAAGTTAATTAAAGTATGGAACGATGTGAGAAATTCATTGAAGAAATGTGTGGTCCACGAATCACTGAGATTAATGTTATCAACAAGAAAGAGAGTGGTGACAGATTCAAGAAAACCCACTATACCAGTAGGCCCTGGAAAGAAAATTAAATGTTCTAGGTGTGTAGTTGTAATCACTTAGGGAACTCAAAAACTTTTACGGCATTTGACAAATTCAGCATTAAGATGAGGAAAAAAGGTCACTTTAGTGGAGTGTATAAGTTAATTATTGATAGATACAGAATGAGTAGCCAGCTAATACTTGATCTAATAGCAGAGTTATGATCTGAGCTACAGGCTCCAACACTCCGAAGCACAGCAATAGCACCACATGTGCAGGTACTGTGTTGCCTACACAGATTAGTGCTGGACAGTTACCAAGGGGTCATAGCAGTGGCTGGGGGTGTTGCAAAGTGCCTTTTCCAGGTTATTTCACCGGTTCTTTCACTTCATGGTGAGCAAGATCAATTAATACCTTGCCTTCCTCAATACCCCCCAATCATTGCAGTAAACTAAACTTATGTTCTACAGGGTAGCACGGTTCCCCAATGTAATTGGCTGTGTAGATGGCACACATATTACCATATGACCCCCCTCCCCCCCCCCCAGTAAGAGAATACATCTATAGGAACAGCAAAAAGCACACACTCAATTAATGTGCAGGAACACTGTGACGCCACCTGTATCATTACAGACCTTGTGGCCAGAATTCCAGGTAGCACTCATGACTACTTCATGTTCCAGCACAGTGGAATCCACAAATGAATGGCACAGGGGGAATTTAGCAATAGTTTCCTACTTGGTAAGAGATTTGCACACTCAATGTACACATTTGCCACCAAGGTGTGTGAAATGTGAGCTATGTTTTTATCATGCTCTTAAGATGACAGTGCATATGACTTATGGCCCTGGCTACTCACACCATACGATACTCCAAGGACAAGAAGTGAGAGGTACTACAAACGTGCACACAGGACAATGTGCATTATCATTAAGCAAACCTTTGGCAACCTGAAGTCCTGCTTCCGCTGCCTCCCCAAAACCAGTGGGGCCTGGTTGTACCGACCAGAAACATGCTGCAAAATCATACCCATCTGTGCCACACTGCACAATAATGCAGTGTGAACAGGACTACATGACATCCCCATAGAGCCAGTGACTTTGATGATGAGGTCCCACTGCTCCAGGTGCGACAGGTGGGCACACAGACAGCAGAGAGACATGAGCAATGCACAGAGATCACAAATAACTATTTCTGAGGTAAGATCATTTATATTTAAAAATAATGAGACATCACACATGATGATAATGCTTGGTGCATAACTGTGACACCACCTTTCATACAGATAGGAGCACCATTGTAACACTTAAGGATTGACTGTATCATTGTGTAAGTAACAAGTGTAAGTTAGTATATGTGCAACAAAAGTAACACATGTAAAACAAAACAAAGGCGACTCATTGCTCTGAGTGCACAGTTCTTCACTTCTTTCAGGGTTTTGGTCCTCTGTCAGCACCATTGAGCCATGGAACTGGTGATATATCAGTCCAAGTGTGTCTGTGTGAATGCGTGGTACTGCATGCCTCCTGAACGGATGTGGCACTGAAGCTAGAGCACTTTTTGCTCTCAGGTGGGAGCAGGATGTTGGGGATACAGAGGTTGTGGCTCTGGTTATTCTCCAGGGCTGTGGTCACTTGTGCAAGCCCACATGTAATGTCCTGACAGAACTGCCCTATGTCAGTCTGAATTTTAACAGTATGGCTTGCTAGCATTGTTTTGCTACTGCCAGGTGGTTGAGGGAGTGGGTGAAGGAATCAAACCTTGCCAGGTACTGCTTGTGCCTCTGTTTCTGCATACGGTGCTCCCTTCCCATTGCCGCCAACTAATGGTCCTCATCTTTCTCCAGGTTGTGCAGCAACTTAGACATATGTTTCAGATGCCTACTAACTGTGAGTATCTGTTTGTCTGCAGGCACTGTACTGATACAAGAGCCCTATTCGACATTTTGTCTGATAAGTTCTCAGCACGGACTGCTGTTCTTTGCCGTGTGAGCTGTCTTTGTGCCCTGGCCTCTGAAGCTGTGGGCTCCATGTACATGATTGGCCTTCACCACTGTCCCTAAAATCTGGCTGCGGTGAGATGGTTGCCCTCCTGCCAGTGGAGTTGGTGTGATAGTTGGAGGGGTTGGTGGTGTTATGTGCTGCATGACAACATCAGTGTCAGTCGACCCTTCAGCTGCACTGGGCCCTGGCACGCCTGGGTTGTGATCAGTGTAAATGGATGTAAATAGTTATTGTAAATACATTTCTATATTGTTGCCACAATGATGTTGTGCCTCTGTTACATGTGTTAGTGACTTGTTAACGTGGCAGAGATATGTTTGTGGTATTAATCAGCACTTACTGCAGCAAGCAGGTGATGTGTACTACAACTCCCAAGATGCTTAGTCAGGGTGTGGCAAACATCTCACTGGACCTAATCATGCTGTGTGTATGTTGTATGGATTTGCTAACATTCTGTTTAATTAAGAAAGTGAAGGGAAGTAGGCTTACAATGGATGGTGACTGCTGGATTAGAGGTGTCAATGTCACCTACTCCCAAAACACTCACTGGTTCCCACGAGAGTTGAGGGGAGTGTTGTGGGCTCCCTCCACCGGTTCCATCCTGCCAGCCAGCTTCTTCTTTGTATGAGACCTTTTGCGTATCTCAGAGATGGTGCTCTGCGTGACTCTTAGGGAGTTAACCTTCTCTAGGATTGTGGTCCATATCCAGGTCTTTTGGCTCTCTGGCACAGGGAACGAGACCTTTCCAAACAGTTGGTGCATATGGGCCACACATTTCTCTGTCAGGAGCTTCAGCTCCCTTGCTGTAAACTTCACTTTGCCCTTTTTGTAGTCTGAGTCCTTGCTCCCATCCTCTAATGCCATGGTATTCAACTAGGATGGTGTAATCTGGGGCAGTGGTGGTGTGGGGGCACTTCTTCCTTCAAGCGTAGGCCTCTGTGTTCAGAACACACCCTATATTTGTAACCTCCCTCCTGTGGCGTCCTCAGTGTGCACCAGGAAACATGATTTCCAAAATTGTGATTTCCTATAAGAAAATTGCAATTTAGGAAATCACAAACTTGTGACTCCATACAAATCGCAATTGAGAAATCACAATTGTGGTACATTCCTATTTGCACTTTTTTAAAACTCTTTTATTTGATACTTTTAAGGCAGCTCACCATCTGTCTCCATTCACTGCACAGCATATCTAACAGCAATTAGCTGAAATTTTACCAGGTAGTAATCAGAAGTAAAATTAAAGGAGTCTTGGGGTATGATTATTTGGGTGGGAAGTATGAATGAAATGATCTTGGCTCCTTAGCAGTAAAATGTTTGAAGTTATTTGCAGCTATTTGTAAATGTTATGGTACACAGGGTACAGGTTTTCCACCAATGTCCTAAAACATTTACAGAAAGCATTTACAGCATTATATGGTATGGGAAAATTTGTAGGTAAATATTAAATACTAATTCGTCATGCTATGCCACATTCCGAGTTGGGAAAGTCAGAATAGGAGGTACTTCTCATGCCCAGTAAATATTAAAATTTAAGGTATTGGTATATTCATACCAAGTAAATACCTCTCTCAATTCACCATTCTCGTAATTAGACCCTTAGTGCTCATGCCAATTTTCAATAAATGTGCAAAATATAATTTGTATTATATGCGTTTACAGGATGTATTTTGTCATGCTGTCTGTCTTTGCCAGGTGCGATGCGATGTGATTTTATAGATTGCGTACCTACCCAAAGACTTCCCAGTGCTAAGTGAGTGCAAGCGAACATACATGGAAAGAGCCTAACAATAACTATATTAATGGGGATATAGCCAGATTTTTAACATTTTTCGGAACCCAAGCTCATTGTTTACATTTCTAAACTCCTGAGGCATTAAATTCTAAAGCTTCGGAGTAAAATAACAAACGAATCTGCCTCCCCTCCCCCCAATCTGTCCCTTTGAATTCGGGGCATATTTAATTGATGTGCCTTTGAAGATCTCAGTGCTCTATTGGGGGTATACAGAGCCACGAGATTCCTTGCCAGTGGGAGCCTTTTCATGTTGATAACCTTGTGTGCCACATAGAGTGACTTATACTTGATTATTCCTGCTACGGGAAGCCAGAGCAAGAAGGCCAGTGCCTCTTTCGAAAAACAGTGCTTAGGGATCTTGAGGATAATCCTTGCTCCCCCATTCTGGACTACCAGATCAGATTCCCTTGCGAGTGGTAGAAGGCCTGATGTGACAAGAGAAAATACTCATTTGTTCACTAATGATTTGCTTACTATAACTTAGGAAACAGGAATGAATTTTACTTGGGCTGCGGACAGAAGCTCTTTTAAACTAATGAACTATGTCATACTATATTTGCTAGCCCAGAGCGCTACTTAGTTTATGTTGTTATTTATAGGCAACTACAGCAAATTTAATGTCACATAATTTGGGCAATAAGGTCTTTTAACAGTAGGCATGATGAGAGCAGCAGTGATATATCCATACTAATTTAATTTGCTGAACTACATGCACACTGAAAAGGCTTAACATTTCAAACATATAATGAATGTGTTTAATATCTAAGCTCATATACGGGATAGATGAGCCTGTTTCAAACAGTTATACTTGTTTTTATCCTGATTCATAGACGTTTCAGAGAAACATAACGTTATACACATAGCAGACCATGAGCATTCTCCTACTTTCTGGAGTTTAAAAGGCAACGTGCCTACACTTCCTACTTTGAATCTTCAGTACTCCAAGCCCTCTTTTAAATATATGAATTGAGCATGCTCCTTAGAGACAGACACCAAGCCAGTATATCCTCAAACATCATTAGTGGTGAAGAAACCTAAAAACACTGTTTTTGAAAACAGACACCAGAAAAGCCTTTAAGAGTGAGCACCTTCCACCGCACTTAGGGGCATATTTAGAAGCCCCTAACACCACCATAGTGTCACTTTTTGTTACGCTCCGGTGGGGCTGTGCACTGCGCTATATTTACAATGAGGCATTACGCCATTTTCTGTGGCTTAACGCCACCTTGTAAATACGGCCCCTTAACCTGAAGCACTTTGTGTGTAAGGGGCGTGCAATGGGTGTTGCTATGGATGTTCCACAGCACCACCCATTGCATTTTGACCCTGCCCCAGATTTACAAGAAATTGTAAATCTGTGGCAGAGCCAAAATCTAATGCCACCCTAGGGTGGCGTTCGCATGGTGCAACGAGGAGAAATGCTTTCCTTGCTCCTCATGTTTTGCTTTTTCTATGTGTGCTGAAAGAGCAAATCACCATTGAAGATTGTTTTTGTGCAGGAAGGTATCCCTTGCTGCACAAAACAATCTCCACCACAACGCAGCCATCCTTGCACCATGGCGCAAGAGTGCCTACATTGGTGATGGCAGTTAATTTAGCTCCAGCGCTAGGGGAAATACAGGGATGTGCCCTATTCTAATAAATACGGCGCATCCCTGTGTTTTACAAGTGACACAGCACGGCGCTGCCAATTCTGGAGCAGCTGCTACACTGCACCACATTAGCAGTGCCAAGCCGTCATTTTTTTTTTACTCTAAGGTGGCTTTTCTGCCTGCAAAAGGCATAATGTATGCAATGGGGGCGTTCTGATACAGGGAGGCCCGAAAAGATGGAGCAGTGAAATGTACAACATTTCACTATGCCATTTTTTCTGTCATTTTTTATGCCTACCGTTAAGATGACACACCCATTGTATTCAATAGGCCTCCCTGTGCTTTGCTGCCCTAGCATCAACATTTTTAATGTTAGTGTTGCAAAGCGCCACAAGAGCATGAAAAACGTTGATGCTATTGTGCTAATGGCTGCCATGGTGCGCTGTATTATAAATACAGTGCAACCATGGTGTCATTAGGTGCTGGTGGGGGGGGCGTAGTAAAAGTGACACATCAACTATGAAGCGCCACGTTATTGTAAATATGCCCCCTAATGTGTTGCCCCTGAGCACACAAGCTATTATACATTAAAAAAACACACACGACTTAGTAATATACACCAGAATATTTAATTAAAGCTCAACTGACTACCTACAAAGATGTAGTCCGCAGGCCATTTCCTTCAGAATCACCAACATGAAGTCACTGATGTGTTACACATGTCAAAGAGGATGTCCATGTGGCAGCTTAACAAAGATTTGTGAATTCCACCCATAATGTGAAACATCCTCTGTGGAGTTTGCTTGTTTGACTACCAAATTTATGCTACTTAAGACACTATGGCCCTCATTCTGACCTTGGCGGGCGGCGGAGGCCGCCCGCCAAAGTCCCGCCGTCAGCTTACCGTTCCGCGGTCGAAAGACCGCGGCGGTAATTCTGACTTTCCCGCTGGGCTGGCGGGCGGTCGCTTTCAGGCCGCCCGCCAGCCCAGCGGGAAAGAGGCTTCCACGATGAAGCCGGCTCGGAATCGAGCCGGCGGAGTGGAAGCTGTGCGACGGGTGCAGTTGCACCCGTCGCGTATTTCACTGTCTGCGCAGCAGACAGTGAAATACATTTAGGGGCCCTCTTACGGGGGCCCCTGCAATGCCCATGACAGTGGCATGGGCACTGCAGGGGCCCCCAGGGGCCCCGCGACCCCCCCTACCGCCATCCGGATCCCGGCGGTCGGACCGCCGGGATCTGGATGGCGGTAGGGGGGGTCGGAATCCCCTCGGCGGCGCAGCAAGCTGCGCCGCCGTGGAGGATTCAATGGGGTGGCGGTACACTGGCGGGAGCCCGCCAGTGGTGCCGGTCCGACTGCGGCTTTACCGCCGCGGTCGGAATCCCCATTGGAGCACCGCCGGCCTGTCGGCGGTGCTCCCGCGGTCCTCCGCCCTGGCGGTCTTTGACCGCCAGGGTCAGAATGACCGCCTATGTGGCCACCCTATTCCATCAATCAATTGTGGACAAGTGTGGCTCAATGATTAGAGTGGCAGACCCTGATGCAGAAATCTGGCCTGGTACCAGCGTTCAATTCCCACCTCGGTGGGTTTTGGGCTCAATTTCCTCGGACCTGATAATTCTCACATCAGTGCCTAATCTAATTCATGGGTCCCACTCTGTAACTCTGGGCAATAGCTTGCTTAATCTCCACAACGGCCCCAACAGCGCTGGGATGCCTGGCTTCACCTTGGAGGTTGCCCAGGAGTGGGCACCTCACAGGGAAAAGCCAGGAGGGGTTCCACAGCGCTATGCGTACAGCGCCTTGAGACCCTAATGGGTGAGTAGTGCGCTATACAAGTTTGACGTTTACAGTTTATCAATCCAACACCATTGCTGAAGGTGTAAAACCTCATGTTCCCAGACAGGTTTGTACAAGCAGCTAGCTTGTACAAACCTGACTGAAATGATTTCGCCCTGTTCAGATACACCATGCACAGTAAAGTGTTTTGGATTCAGATATGATGGAGAAGAGAAGAAAGATCAAAGAAGGATTTCCTGATCTCTTTGAAGAGAAGAAAGAACATTTATTTTATTTATTTATTTACATCACATGTAAAAGTGCAACTGCCACCTCACAGGTATCCTGGTGCCGATTATATTACTTGGGGAGGGAAATAAGAAATTCCTTACAGTGAGAAAATAAGACTAAACTGTTTTCTACCATGTTACACAACTTGAGGGAAAAGCCAGGTTTGAAAGCCTTTCTATACTGCATCAAATCAGAAGAAAGTCTCAAGGTGTCTTGAAGATGATTCCATAGTTGGGCTGCTTCAATCATGAAGGCTTGCTCCCATTGTCTGTTTTTTCTGAATTTGGCCACATAGACAAGGTTCGCAGAGGAGGGGTGTAAGTTCCTACTAGGGGCATATTATTGTTTTCTTTTGCAGGGGGATTGGGCCAAATCCATGAAGGGATTTGAGAACAAAGCACGTAGATCTGAAAATAATTATTTGTCTTAATTGTAGCCCGTTCTGGGTCTATACAAGACGAATTTGGCCGCCACTGCTTGAACTCTGTGGAGCCGATTAAGCAGGTATTCCAGAGCTCCTAACAGCAAGGCATTACAGTAATCCAGCCTGCTTAAGATCACACTACGAACTAACAAAGCTCTAGAGAAGGAAGGTTGTAACGTAAGAATCTTATGTTGTGCGCTAATTAAGGAGAAGCAGGAACCTGCAGTCTTATTTACATGAGATTCCAGGCTACGATTCTTGTCAAACGTCACTCCCAAGTTTCTGACAGCCTCTAATGGGATGGGGACCCCTTCAGAAGGAACTGGGCAAGGAGTTGGATTAGAGCCAGTCAATAATAACATTCATGCAGTCACTGGAGGCATCAATTGACATCCTATGAGTTCCTTCCAGCAACAAGATTAATTGAGTATCATCCACGTAGTTATCAAAGCTGACATTATGTGATTTGATAAGTGAGATCAAAGGGCTCATGTAAATATTGAAGAGTATTGGACTAATTAATGAGCCTTGCATAACACCATGTTTAACAGTTTGTTCATGGTGGTAAGCAGAGCTGTTTCAGTGCCATGACCTGGATGGTTAACCTCCAGATAGTCAAATAACGTTTTAGTGACAAAACGTTCCAGAATCCTTACAGAATAAGGTAACATGGATATAGGCCTGTAGTTACTTAGGGCCTGATTTATGAAAAGTTAGCACCTCCTGTGCGTCATTTTTCGACGCAAATGTGGCACAAACTTATAAAATATAATTACATTTTGTAAGTTTGCGCTGCTTTTGCGTAAAAAAAATATGCAAAGACGGCACTAACTTTTCATAAATCAGGCCCTTAGTGTTGCAGCATCCAGTGATGGCTTTTTTAATAAGGGTGTAATGATTGCTTTTTTTCTAGCTGCTGAGACAAAGCCAGTCTGCAATGTTTGGCAGAAAATTTGCCAGAGCATTGGAAATAGTTATTTCACCTGATCCTTCCAGACCTTATGTGAAAGAGGATCCGGAGGTGACCCGGAGTACTTGGTCAATGCTAAAGTTAAAAAATCATCCTCTGTAAGACATTCAGGGGGTCATTCTGACCCCGGCCGGGGGCGGAAGCTGCCGGCCTGGCGGGGACCGCCAGAATACCGCTGTGCGGTCAAAAGACCGCTGCGGGTATTCTGGGTTTCCCGCTGGGCTGGTGGGCGACCGCCAGAAGGCCGCCCGCCAGCCCAGCGGGAAACACCCTTCCATGAGGATGCCGGCTCCGAATGGAGCCGGCGGAGTGGAAGGGGTGCGACGGGTGCAGTTGCACCCGTCGCGATTTTCAGTGTCTGCATGGCAAATCTTTGTGGGGCCCTGTTACGGGGGCCCCTGCAGTGCCCATGCCATTGGCATGGGCACTGCAGGGGCCCCCAGGGGCCCCACGACACCCCATACCGCCATTCTGTTCCCGGCGGCCAAAACCGCCAGGAACAGGATGGCGGTATGGGGGTCGGAATCCCCATGGAGGATTCCCCAGGGCAGCGGGAAACCGGCGGTACACCGCCGGTTTTCCGTTTCTGACAGCCGCGGTCAGAATGCCCATGGGAGCACCGCCAGCCTGTTGGCGGTGCTCCCGCGGTCGTTGGCCCTGGCGGATTTTACCGCCAGGGTCAGAATGACCCCCTCAATGTGTTCTAATTCATATGTGTGGTTCTTATACACATTCTTATACACACACGAAACATGGACGCAGCAACCTTAAAAAAATATAATGAATGGAGTTAAGTATAGCAGTGGCCCAAGCACTTCAATATATGTAGCTGGGAAGCAGTGAGAAAATTAACAAGCGCAGAAAAATATGTAAAGAGCCTTTAAGATCCAGCGGTAGTGCAATAGGAACAAGAAGGACTAGAGAGGAACCAAAGATCTGTACTTGGGAGAATGCCGCAGAACTCAGAATGAGTTAATGAAACCCCATTGTAAGACATTAAAGTACTGTCGTGGGATTTCCATCAATAGAATTAAAACATTGTATTTAGCACATGATAGAGGTGAAGAGGAACATTGTTAACTTGAAAATGACTCTCTCATTGAGTGTGAAAGGCAGTACTTGTCTAAATCTAATTATACAGCTTCCAAAACATCAGATTGAAATTTCGATTGATCTCTGGAGAAAGAGATGCGAGGACAGCAAGCAAAGGATAAATGGGAATTTATTTATTTTTGTCTCTGAAAAAGGATCAACCTCATATGAGGGCAGGTTGGATCCACCATGAGGCCCTAAGGATGCTCCGTTCTGAACATTGTTAACATCATGTGTACTAAGCGACAAGGAGAGAAGACAAAGAGCATAACAAGTAGCCAGTCGACTGAGAGAAGTCAGGAAAAACAGGCCATAACCTTGAGTCTTTGTTACTGATGCAAAATATGGACGCCTGATATTGCCATTTTACACAGATATCTGGAAAACCAGTTGATTAAAGGCATAGGTCTGGCCCAGAAACAGTTGTCCCTCCTGCTGGGAGTGCAGACAAATGTCAGAGGATTCTATAGAAACGTACGATTAACACCTATTTGGGGAGGATTTTGGTATCTCGACTAGGGAAAACTAGTTTTAATCAAGTTTGCACTTGGTCAGCACACAGTACACTTTTTGAAAGCCTGTATTTCCACTGCATTAAACCGATTTCAGACTCAGATTATTTGGTCATACCAATATGAACCATAAAAGTAGGGTGCAGTCATAAATAGGCAAACACAAAAAATAATAAAACACGATAAAACAGTATAATTTCATTCTCAATTTTATAAAAGGTGAAAGTAAAAACTACAATCCACCCTCGAAAAAAAAAAAATTCTAAAAATGAAGATCACATAATGCGCCACGTCAGCTATGGGCCTGCCAATAAAGTTCTATAACATTTCAGAAAAGAAAACACAAAGAGCACATTTCATCTTGAGAAATAGAAACATACAGAAAAACTAGCAATCATCTCATCGACCCACCCAAGCAAATTTCTTGCCTTACTCACCAGCCTCAGATAGCTATACATGATAAACACAATATCCTCTGATGCCAGGGATTACAAAAAGTGCAGTGCTTCTGTGCAATGACGCAGGGATTGTTTATAAATAAGGTCTTTAAAATGCGGGACCTGAAGTTAGCATGCAGGGTACAAAAAACACAATGTGTAACGTGCTCTGTGCTATTACCTGTTCACATGGGCAGGGTATGAGACCCGTGACCAGTCATTACACCAAAAAAAGGCGACTAGCCTGTGAAATAAGCTGAGTCGAAACCTAAGAAGGATAAAGTGCTGGTAGCGCTGTACATCATATAACAGAAATGATTGAATATTCCTGAGTGGTTTGAGCTGCATATATGAGGCCACGGAGGAGGACTCAGTTGCCCTTGTCCACCTCGCATCTTCCCAGTGAGTGTAGCACAAAGACCTGAGTATTTTTTAACCACCAAAGTGAGAGTTTTGGATGGGTCATCAAACAAATCACACCTGCCAAGGGCCACAGCCATATCCCTGATGCCCCTCAGCCATGGGATCTCAACCACCGAGTCATAGACTGACAATCCTCAATTATCATTCTATTTACAGAAAGGGCCTCATTTGTCCAGTCCCTGTGCCACAGCACTATTGGGTATGTCTTTAAAATATCTTTGAGGTATACAAGCCCTAACTCCCTGTGACAAATAAAATTGGCAGTAGACGGCGGAAGAGCCAATAAGTGGCGGGTCAGCTTGTTTTCTGTTACCTGCAAGGACAGTGCCACCTGTATGCCCCAAACCTCTGCTTTATAGAATGCTGTGCTTATACATTTTGCCTGAGAACTGGACAGAATATAGGCAAATGATCTTTTACTCAGTTTGGCAGCAAAGGAAAAAAGGGCTTTAACACACCTTGCTGGTTGATTATTCCAGCTATCCAACAAACCTTTGCAATTGACACTTACCCCTAGATAGCTGAAGTTGTCAGTGTGCCTTAAGGGGCTAGCATGGAGTATAATGCTCATTTCAGGTCACTCTTGTGTCCACAGGACATTACAATGGATGTAACAGCATTGATCTTCATATGAAGCCCCTCTATAAAGGAACTAGAAAACACCTAGAGGTTTCTGCAGTGCAACATATATACAAAGCATAAGGACAGCATCATCAGTATATGACTTAAATGGGGCACTTCCAAATGTGGGGCATGTCCCCACACCTTAAAAATAACTCCCACTACAGATGGTTCACATAGAAGGGAAAAGGAAAGGGGCAAGGACACAACCTTTACTGATGTCCCTGCTAGCCTCAAACATCTCAGAGCTCTTGCTCCTCAGCCCAAACCTCACTACCGATTGTGAATGGGTCTGTCAATGCCCGGATCTTCCATTATGCCCCACATTTTGGAACGGGATAAACAATCAAAGGCACTAGACAGATCCTTGAATCCTAGGTGCAAAGTACCACTCTTAGAGATTCTATACTTCCCCAGTAAAAGGGAAAGGTTCATACATTGATCTTCCATCCCCATCCCTTTCCCGAACCCAGAGTTCACATCTGAAAAAGCTCCATTCTCCCCTGCCCATAACTCAAAGCAGGAGAGTAGGACATGGCCCAGGATCTTTACTGTAGAGTTCAGGAGATCAGGAGAGAGAACAGGCAATAACAGCTAGGATCCTCTTAATTTCCTTTCTTAAGGATTGAGACAAATAACGACTCAGACCATGAAGGAATATTGGAAAAACAACTTACTGCCCTAAAAACACTGGTTAACAGAAGGCCCAAACATCAAGATTACACTTGAGTAGATCTAACGGGGCCCATCAGGGCCTGGTGCTTTACAGCTAGGGCTAGATCTAATGGCTATGATGAAATCATCCAGCGAGGAGCAGTACTTGGGAAGGAAATGAGTCTTTACTGCACTTGAGGAATCTCTGATACTTCCAGTTTCTTTGCTAATGGGGTAAACCCCCCCAAGAAAGTTAGCCCATTCAAGACAGGATATTGCACATTCCAGTGTAGGTTCTTCAGGTCTTTCAAGGAATGGTTGGTTTAAGATACTCCAAAAAGCCTTCTGATCTTTCTTACTGCAACTGCATGCTTAATGTAGATCTTGCATGCCTTGTGCATTTTTCCTTTTCTGCAAGTGCCCTCTTGTAGGTCTTCCTGAGATGAGCTACTTTGGGGGTAAACCTAGGTTGTTAATGAAGAGAGGCCAGTAACTCTTTATGGGATCTGGAGGATGCTGCATCAACTACCCCCTTCTCTATTCTGATCCCCCGTGTTATGGCCTACATAGTGGCCCCTAACTGCTTCTGAAAGAGAAATAAAAATTTCTTAATACTGGCCACATCAGCCTCTGAATCTAAGCAAACATCAAACAAGCTACTATTAGTCTTGACCAGCAGAGACATGAACATTTCCGCATTAACAAACTCCCACTTAATGTGGGTACCTTTTTTCTTTTGAAAAGAAATACTGGTAACTCTACTAATAGGGCAAGTCACCACCCATCAGTTAAAAATGTCAACAACTAAGCTTTGGGGAAGATGGCCAATCAATCCCAGAACCTTCACCTTTGCCCACAAAAGTGTTAGGAAAAAAGTCATCCATATAACCACAGGAATTCCAATACATGGGAGGGCAAAGATGAACATTAAGGTCAACTCCCACAAAAAGACCATCTCATTGCTCACTTTTGGTTTAAAGGAATCCAAGTCAGAGTCCTGTTTAGACAGACCATGACCTCTGTCTGCTTTTGGAATGTTGTTATAAAAAGTAACAACGCCCACTGGTAGGCCAGACACAAATTCAAATCCAAGGTTTTGATAGAATGGTGTGCTGACTGTATGAAAAAAGGTTTGGCATTGACCATGGCCGAGATGTAGATGTCAAGGCCCCCCCGAAGGGGGCCGGACGATGATGGAATGCTGCTAAATGGAATGTCTTAAAGCCGTTTGTTATGGACTGGCAACACTGTCCATGTCTCATGAAGGCAGAGTATCGCCAAAGAGCACTTAAAGCATATCTAGTTCCTTTCATACCAGCAATGATTCAGACCAGTAATGAGAATATGGAAAATTACCGGTATTGTTAACATTATCAAGCAAAGCCTGAAGTCGGCATGGAGACTGAGTTAATGCAATGTTATCCTTAACATGTGCCGGCTTTGTACCAAGCTCCAAGATCTCCTGGGAATGAAAGACATTCAGGGCTTAGTGAGAGGTCTCTATAGAAGGAGTGCCACATTGAGTTCCTTAAACTTGTATAGGAAGGTGCACAAGGCCCAAGTGTTCCAAGCTGCCTTAATACAAGAAAGAGAGTTAACTTTCATGACAGTCTGAATCCTGTCTTGCCCATAAACTTCATGGATGGCTAGCCAAGTTCATGGTTGTTATCCATGATCCATCTTTCTCAGCCTAAAATGCTTGAGAAATTACTTCACAGTAATGTCCCTCAGTAGGCACACTAACATCTATCAGGGGGAAGGATAGGTGCTTGTAAAAGTCAGAGCCAATGGCTTCTCTCATAATCCCACCTCCTAAAGCATTAATGTTGTTGAACTTGGTGACAGTGGGCTAGGATAACGGGGTGGAAGCACTTGCAGCAGCTCAGTTCCCCATGAAGAGAATTTGTCCTTAAACAGCCAGGCCAGATTAGCTAAATCCGGGGAAGACCAGGTAGTAATGATAATGTCTTACCCTCTTGAATTTGGGTTTACTTGATTGGATTGAAGCATCAAATATGTTTTAGTTGCAATAGAGAACTGATTTACAGAAGAAGAAGGTGCATCCAAATTGCCCGCCGGGACCTCATTAACATTGGGATGCAATTGCTACCAACACTCTACTTATGTCTTGCTTTCCGGAGCCTTTTACATTCCATTACCATAGGAGGCTTCACAGTTGTTGTCTGTTGTTATAAACCCTCTGCCCATGGGGTACAGGGCAACTGTTGCTACTGCTAATAATAACTGGTATAGATGCAGAAAGAATACATTGCTCAGGTGCTGGTCCCTCTGGAACCTTAGCAGCTTGGGAAGGCAAAGTAAGCCCACAGGCGACTGATATTCGGGAGTGCCTTCAATTGGAAGAGGAACCTTGTTAGGCTTCAACCTGTCCCCTTGAACTAGAGCAAAGCCAATCTGTTGTGCTGGCATGGGGATCTGATTCAGGATAACATCCAGCATTTGAGGTATTCTAATAAGACAGTAAATCATGCTGGGGCAAGGACAAGTATGATACGCAACAGCTGAATCTGACTGGACTCTTGTAATCAAGTTATTCAGAGCTGACATTTGTTACATAGATTCCCACTGTGAGGGCAGCCAGTGCACTTAAAATATCCACCTGCATATCAAGTTTGTCAGAATGCTATGCTAAAGATGCAGAGACTTCCTCTACGTTATTAAGCATTATTATAAAATTTTAATTATATATATATATATATATATTTTTTTTTTTCTACCCAGTAGAAATCACCTTTTGCAATCAACTCCAAGTCGAAGGTAAACGTGCAATTTAAAAACAAAATGCAGCCAAAATGCGTTTTTTAAAGTGACATGTAGTGATGTAGTGCGCACATGCCGCTAGGGCATTTGTGCACTTTACATCTGCACCACTTTTTTTTGCGTGCATCAAGCTGGGCTGTAGGCCCATGGGCACCCTTGGTTTTGCTTTGCTTAATTTGTGACTTCCTATTAGGAAATCACAAATTTAGAAAAGCAAAATAATTTGTAACTATGTAAGAACTAATGGTGTAGCATTTCCTGAATAACGATTTCCTAATAGCGATTCCTACTCAATACGAATTGCTATTAGGAAATCTAAGTTTTTATACATTCCATTTTGCATTTGAAATTCAATGTTTGCATTTCCTAAATAGCGAATGCAAAAACAGAATTTTGAACATATGGTCCTCAGTGACATGTCAGCAGCATAGTAGTATTTAAATTCAACAAGTGTCATATTCATTTCCCAGACTGCTCACAACCTCAGTACCTGGAAAACTGCAAACTAACTGGGATGATTTATCACTGGTGTTAACACCAACTGGGAGGTCATTGACACCAATGTGGCGATGTCTTGATCTTTAACAGGGATACATCTATGTAAAGGGGTGTAGAGAAACTTTTTAGGAAATTCCGATGATTCTGAATATGTTAGAAATGTAAAACATCTCCCTATTTTGTATATAATTCTATTTTATGCTTATATGTGACTATGTACTTAAAATGGAATCATTGCATCTCTTTGGTCGATTACTTTTCCAGTGCAGAAGGTGGCTTACTCTAGGTAGTCCAGACACTCAAAACTATCTCTTTCTCGGACGTTAATCCAACACAATGTCAAGAGTCACAGAAGTGATATGACGCTGGCGTTGAATGTTAACCTCCGGCCAACCCTTAGGGGCATATTTAAGAGCCCAAAGCACCACCGGAGCATCACTTTTCATGACGCTTCAGTTGCGCAATGCCCTGCACCAGATTTACAAGGTGGTGTTAAGCCACTTTTTGTTGCTTAACGCCACCTTCTAAATACGTCCCTTCACACGCAGCACTTTGCGTGGAAGGGGCGTGCAATGGGTATTGCTGTGGGTGTGCCACAGGAACACCCATTGCATTTTGACGCTGCCTCAGATTTACGAGTTTACATAAAGCGGAGGCAGCGCCAAAATCTAATGCCGTCCCGGGAGTAGCGGTAGCATGGTGCAACGAGGAGCAATGCCTTCATTTCTCCTTGTTTTTTTCTCTTTCTATGTGTGCTACATTGAGCAGCACACATAGAATGAGCATATTGCCATTTACGATTGCTTTTGTGCAGGAAGGTGTTCCTTTCTGCACAAAAACAATCTCCCCCTCAACACAGCCATCCTTGCACTTTGGTGCAAGGGTTGCTGCGTTGGCGCATAGCAGCCAGGGGGAAACACAGGGGTGCACCATATTCTAGGAAATACGTCACATACATGTGTTGCATAACACTGCTATACGCTTAAGACATCCTGTGCTCATTTCTTTTATATTATGATGACAAAGTATTCCTATAAAACCTAAGTAGAAAGCACACATAAACATTTAATGCATAAAAATTTCCTTGAAGCAAATGACGCAGGACTTTGGAGCACTCAATCTGGCAGCGAGTGCACGCTTTCTTGGCAACAGTAAAAATGACTCGTAAAATCTTTAATGCATTGGTGAAAGGTTTTAAGAAACACAAAAATGGTGAAGCCCCATTGGCAAAAAACGCTTCCATTTGGATGTAAAATTCTACATTAAATAAGTTGTGTAGCAAATATTAGTAGGAGCTTTTTTATTTCTGGCATAGCGATAGCTTTAGCTGCTTTTTTAGCTTCATGTAACCAAATGATGAAAAAAATCATAAAAATATACACGTGACTTGCAATATCCTTAAAATGTATGACAGATTGTATTGTGTTCCTTGTAAACATGGACACACAATCACCATTCCCTACAACTACTTAAAATGTTGATGTTTTACTCATGGAAGAGATAGTATAGTTGCAGACATGAAGAATAAAGGCAACAGCTAAAGCGAAATTTAAAACATCAAAAAGCAGCTAGTAATGTTTTCAAAATTATGTTAGAATCCGTTAAATATAAGGCAGATAAAAATTACTGAGCTCACAATGTGTACATAAATGCAAAATAAAATTCCTGTAGTGAACATTGGTTCCCATAAATATCTTTTTCTGCTCATCCATGTTCTTTGCAGATAAAAACACAATAGAAGAGTAAAAACCCAATGTTAAATGTCGCTGAAATGATGCGGCTTTGGACGTAGGCATTCTGATGTTACAACCTGATTGTAATATTATATTTGAGCAGTTATTTCGGTTTTATCACCGGTTTCTAGAGGCAATACAAGTTGTAATAAATACATTAGATGCAGACTTTAATGTAGGAATGCCCACAATCCTCTCCCACTGGATGCTCATTAACACCAGGTGCCATTGGGATTTGGGAGTGGGAGAATTAAAACAAGTCTTTAATGTGGGACAGTGAGTTCCACCTGTAATTTGTAGTGTGTGCTTACAAACTGCAGAAACTTGGTATGAAGTTGATGTACTAATAATCATGTTGCTACCTACTGACTTCACAGTAATCATCTATATGTGATCATCTTTGCATATTGTTCTTTAAGACAATAATAGATTAATTGCAAGGTGGTACACTGAAAGCCTATTTTAATGTGCATTCACTGTATAATAGAGATTTTTAGGCATGTGGTACACTTTTAAAACTTTAAGTAAAATCATTCATTTTGATTCCATGCGAATATTTATGATGTTAATTATTAGTTTGCACTAAAACGATAAAACAGCCTTGAAGAGAGATGTTTTAAATGTTAAATGCAAAAGTTAAAGATTGTAGTTCTGCACTGTAGTTGATGGAATGTATTAACATAGTTATTTAGTTTTAAAACGATTGTAACATGAACACTAACAGAGCTTATTAATTATGAATTTATAATTCTGAATGTTATTTGTGCCTTGCTTGCTATAACTGAATGAGACACTTTTTATTCACATCAGTCTGAGTGAGGCAGCAAGGCCCTGTTTCCTGACTTAGGGGAAAAATGTTTAGTCATTCTTGTTAACGTGATGTTTCTGCCAGATTTTGTTCCCATGAAATGTTAGTTTTGTAATAGATGTCCTACTGTTTTACGCATAGTGAGCCTGAGAAAGAAATCTTGAGTCTAGTACATCAAGGAACTGTGGAAGTAGACTGTATACATTTGCTTCAACCCATTTGGATGAGCTAAGATGGGTGCCTTTCCCATGTTAGTTATGGGAATCTTTCCTGATGGTGCAGTTCCATGTCGTATGATGGACTTTCATTGGACAACTATACCATCCGAGTCATGTGGAGTGTTGGATGCGCAAATCATCTTGCACAATAGACTTTAATATACTGTTCCCCAGTTGGATCAGCAGCAGTCTGCTCTTGACTCTTCTGCACTCATGCTTTGCTGAGACTTAGATATTTTTCTCCTGACCCCAAGAAAAAGACTCTTGACCGAGCTTCTGACATGCTGATGCTTTCCCTTTTTACCTACTTTTTGACAACTTTGGTTAGTCACCTTTTGCCCCAGATGTTGTTTTTTCCAAAATCTTTTTGTTCTTTTTCTTTTTATTTTTTGTACACATGTAGTTTAGCCCAGAACATGCTACCTTTTGACTTTCTAATCTGTAGGGTTTTCCCTTGCCCTAGTTAGCTAAGCTTAGATTACTTTTAAATTCCCTTTATGCTTAAAAATAACTTAACAGCGCTTGTTTTCTAACTATCAGATCATCCTTTTGATGCTTTGTTTTGCCTTTCTCGAATGTTTAGTTCTTTTAATGTTAGTTTGTTTAAATCTTTCCCGTTGCCTTGGTCAGCCCATGGTGATTCTGTATTTTGATAATTTATTTTTGAGAATTGTCTACATAACTTTGTGTCTGAGCTTGTAATACATCCCATACATTTTTTCCAGACTTGAGTTTTCCTTGTGTGGCCAAATGGGTCATACCGTCATTTTAAATTGTCTTGTTTTAAGAGATTTAGTTTAAACTATTTCTCCACTCCTTCATGCTAGGTGAAAAGATGTATTGACCTTGTTTAAAGAATAACTGAAAAAAATACTTTACAAAAGTAATCTATCAGAAAAAGCTAAGGGACCCTGTGAATGACTGCACACTGCCTCTAGGTGTGTGCAACCAGTCTCTAATCCGTCCAGCCAACATCAAGTGCAGCCTTGCCAATATGCTTGATAACTATCTTGGAAGCAGTTTAGCTGGTCATGACCCTTCTTATAGTGGGCAAGGCATTGCTTGGCTCTTAAGAAGCAGTAGAGGATTTGTTTCTCTGTAAACTTCGCACTTGTATAGTGCACTACTCACCCCTTAGGGTCTCAAGGTGCTGTACGCATACTGCTGTGGAACCCCTCCTGGCTTTTCCCTGTGAGGCACCCACTCCTGGGCAACCCCCAGGGTGAAGCCAGGCATCCAAGCGCTGTCAGGGCTGTTGTGGAGATTAAGCAAGCCATTGCCTAGAATTACAGAGTGGGACCCATTAATTAGATTAGGCACTGAGGCGAGAATTATCTGGTCCAAGGGAATTGAGCCCAAGACCCGCCGAGGCGGGAATTCAACCCTGGTCCCGGGCCAGATCTCTGTATCAGGGTCTGCAGGGTCGGTAGAGAATGGTTCCCCAATTGATGTTTTATTTGGTAGTCTGCCAGATGAAAAACTACTGAAAATGGTTTTAAACCTGATAAGAGGAAAATAAAGCATTTTTAGTGGATTGTGATCTACCTTTTATAAAGGGGTGCGTAGGTATATTTATAATATTTTAATCCTGGGCTTCCCAGACTAGATGTCTCTGTTCTACGGTCCATTCTGAATTATAGTTTTCAACTCAAGAGTTATTGGGAAAACATCTTCTGTAAATATACTAAAGCTACCATTCTCTGTAATTGTGCAAAGTGTAAGATGTTGATTTAATGCTTTAACTATTTTGCACCTGAGCAATTGATTTATGTACTCTGCATGAGCATATTTAATGTTGTGGGCCTAGATGCATTTAGGAACAATAAATATTGAGTATCAAGTCAGCTCTCTTAGATCCTAGGGACTGAAGAGTTATGGGGCAATCCTTGTAAGAAGGTAAGAAGTGTTATCTGTAATCTCTGAAAACTACACAGCTCACTAAAATGCCAAGTGCCTCCTTTTCTGTCTGAACTATCTGGAACACAGGGGAGTCAAAAATTCAATGCCTACTCATGGATGGTGATGGAAATTTAATTTTTCAGATGAAATCTTAAACACATATTAACTTCATTGGCCAGCCAGTGCTTTCATTTTCTAAAAGGTAAAATTCATGTAGAAGCAATGACTTACAGTTGCAAATATATTTTTACCAGAATATGAATACTGCTTCTAAAGCCTCCCCTTTTTCCGAACTCTCTACCCTCATCCCCTACTCTCTCCAAATTAACACAACCATTTACCTTCTTCAAACTGGTGTTTCTCAGCCCATTTCACTGTAATAACATCTCGTGCCTAAAGAATGTAGTAACTTTGGGTAACTCATTGATTTTCAGGTTTATGTGCTGGCCCTAACACAAATTTTCGGATGGATTTACAGTACATCCCGGGGTTGCGGAATTCTCAAATTCCCTTCATGAAAATCAAGCATTACATACTTTCACAACATTGCTCTCAGGGCCTAGGTCTTGGGAAATAAGATGCGTTTTCAAATTTAAGTTTTCAAATGAAATTTTGCTCACTCCTCTAGCACAAACTGTGAATGGGTTTACGCCAAACTAGGCATAAAAGTAGAACTTTGTTAAGAAAGCATGCTTCTGTTGGTTTGGAATAAGTCCATTCAGAGATGTGAATGTTTACAAAAGTTGCTACGTGGGCTTTAAAGGATTGACATTTTTTGCTACAATTTTCAATATCTGTGTCGTTAGAGATTCATCAATCCTCCGTAAATCTAGAAATAAAAAAATAGAATCTGATTGTATAAGAGTGTCCCTCTCAGAGGCAAGGTTCCAAAGTTGGTACCACAGATCCAAGTATTTTGATTAGCAGTCCCAAGAGAAAGCATCCCCCCAGGAATACATTTGGAAAAGTAATTTAAATGAGATGCTGGATTTGCTGTACAGTTTTGCAATCTATGGATCTCATCACCTAAAAAAGCAGCTTGGGTCTGTGATGCCAAGACAGGTACCATGGAGCCCGGCTGTCATTTAAGGTGCAGGCGATTTGCAAATCCCAGAAAAGGTGCAGCAAATCCAGGGCGAGATTCATGCCTGGGTATGGCAAACCCAGGATAATCTTATCTGGACCGTGCAGATATGTATTTGAAACAGGAAACCTTTATTCGGACTGGGCATGAAACAACCTTCTTGTTCGTAATTTAATGTCTAACTTTTGAATCAATTTCACATATTTACTCATACGTTCTGTGTATTTCTACTCTGTAAAAATCAGTTGCATTTTAAAATTTTGATCTATATTTATACCTAATCTTGAATTTTTGCAAGATATATTTAAAGAAAAAATGGCATATCATTGTAATTTTATGTGAGATTGAATTTATATAGTGTGCTACAGGCAATTATAAGGTAAGGTTTTTGAAAGGGGCAACATGAGTCACGGAAGCTTGCCCTAGCTTTGTGCTACCCGGGTGTTAGACTTAGCATCCTTGGTGTGGTTTCCCTCTAACTTTTTGCCTTCTGACCTCCTGTTTTTTGCCGAGGTCATTTTTGCTGGCCTCAGGGCACTACACACTTTACTAATGCTAACCAGTACTAAAGTGCTTGTGCTCTCTGCTCTAAACATAGTAACATAGGCTTATACCCAATTGGCATATTTAATTTACTTATAGGTCGCTAGTAAAGTGCTCTATATATGCCTGGGTCCTGTTATTTAAATGCTACTCTTGAGTCTGCAGCACTGCTTGTGCCACCCACTTACGTAGCCCTATAAACATGTCTCATGCCTGCCATTCCAGGACCTGTTTGTGCAGTTTAAACTGCCATTTCGACTTGGAAATATAAACCTTTTCCCAGGCCCAAACCTTCCTTTTTAAAGGACATAAGTCTCCCCTTAGTTAGGCCTTGGACAGTCTACAGAGCAGGGTGCAGTGTATTTAAAAAGATGGACATATCCAGGGCCCCAGGAATTATGCAACAGGAGAGGGACAAATTATGAGGCAGGATTTAGTAAACTATGCAGCAAAAATGGCAAATTATGCAGCATAACGTGGCATATTTTGCAGTAGCATTACTTCATAATTTAATCATTTTTAAACTTGGTAACATTTTCTAGGCATTGGTTGCGCCTCTTTAGCACCAATTTAACACCCAAATATAGCTATAAGAAATAGAAAGGTGACCCATCCAGCTTTGCAAAGGGACTTTCATTGAATGGCAAACCCTGTTGCTGCCTTGTTAGTAACTTTTGAACAGTTTGAGCTAGAAACACATTTTCTTTTGTTAAAATCTGCAGATTAAGTGACCGATGATGGATTATGTGGTGAAAGCAGCAAATCTATAATCATGCTAAAATTGCTGTGGCCACACAATCACATAATTACAGTGGCCCTGGACATATCCTTATAAGTGTTGCATGACCTGGTATTGAAAAACTCTTATGTTTGTTTTTCACTACTGCAAGGCTTATCTCTCCAGTAGGATGACATTGGAGTTGCATTTTATAAGCATAATTTCCAAATGGGAAGACATGATTGAATCATGTTTGGTGTCTCTGGAATCCTAATTTACAATCTTAAATTACGGTAAAGTTGGATTTAGATTTACCAATCTGAAAATGCTACTTTTAGAAATTTGACATTTTTTTGACTTGGCCATTTGGGGCCTGCAGCCTGTCTCTAGTCACATGATGGACTGTCGTTGACAGATGGGCTTTGTGTAGTCCTCCTAGACAGCCACACACAATGGAAGTTTAGGTGTGATTGGATGGGCCAGGAGGAGCTGGGCACAGCCTCACTTACATCTGATTAGGCTGTGTGCCCTGTCTTCGCATAAAGGACTGCATACCCCGTGTAGATAGTCTGGAGCCAGGAAAGGCAGGGAATCTCTGAACTTTAATTTCAAAGGCAGAACTGTATATAAAAGAAGGACCTCAGATACCAAATCTTCAGTCACTTCCGGACCTGTGGATACTCTGCCAGGAAGAAGGGCTACTGTGCTTCTACAATGACACCCACTGAGCTGGTCAGCTGCTCTAATGGATCTGCTGCCATGCTGTGATAACCTGCTGCTGTTTTGACTTGGTGGGAAGGACTGGACCTCCATCTTCTGACACTAGAACCAGAATGAATCCAATGGCTAGTTGTCTGGCCTCCTGATCTAAAGCCTCAGGGACATACCAGGCTTCCAGCCACCTTGCGTCTGCACTTGGACTCTGCCATCTATGAGTCTACTGTGCCAAGTGGTAGCACTCAAGTCCTGGACCCTCGGAAGTGGGCTTAAGGTGCTTTGCCAGCCCCTGTGGTACCAGCGGGATTGAAGCATCTCCACTGCTGTACAGCGCAACCTTGAGTAGAACCGACACATCGCTGCTTCTGCATGGATTGGACCTATTGCAAAGACTCGCATTGCCGCTGTAGCCTGCATTACCTTCAGAACCCCCACTGGCAATGCATCCTCCGTGCAGGCCCTCCCACTACCCATCAATGGCAGCCTCGATGATGACACTGTATTCCACATCATAGCCCAATAGCTCCTTAGAATCCATGCATCATCCCGATTGCACAACGCATGCCTGACTCCGGTCTTGGCATCCTCCTCAACGAAGTAACAGGTCCTTGCACCATAGTCTCTCTACATCTCAGAATTGATGCATCGCCTCAGCTGTGCAGTGCCTCTTTCATGTGGATCCACACAATGCTCTGCAAACCAGGTTTTAAGTTACTTTGTTCAGCGTGTCTAATTAGATCCCTGTAGCCGGCCCACACTCAATTGCAGTCAGCATGAACTTGTGATTTTGTCCTCATTTGGCGTGACCAGATATTCACAGTTGGCACTTATGACTTTTGGTGCTATTTACTTTAAAAACTTTAAAACTCAACAGCTCCAGTTCTGCTAATTTGACTTTTGATGGTCTTTTATTTTGTAGATTAAGCTCTATTTTTCTAACCTGTTGTGGGATCCTTCTGTGTGGTGTTTTCACTTCTTTACTATTTGAAATATTGCACAAATATTTTACACATTCCCTCTAAGTTAAACCTGATTGCTCTGTGTCAAGCTACCAGGGAGTAAGCACAGGTTAATTTGGGGCTTACCCTGACTAGGATTGTGATTGCAGCTTAACCAGGGCTCAAACCCCAGTCAACCAGTAACCCGATATCTAACATCGGGTGCAACTTTTTTCTTGGATTTGTGGTTCTAAACTAGAATCCACAAAGCCAAAATCATGGCCAAACTAAAGACCAAGCTCAATGGGCCCACCCTTTTGTGCAGCAGAGGTTGGTCCCAATGCTGGACTTTGCTGCCTTCGGATGTTTGGAAGCAGGAGCTAGCCGCACTCTTTGAGGCCAATCTCACTGTGCATGGATGACATATTTAGTGGGGCTTGGCTACCCGTGGTTGGGTGGACACATGGTCTTGCCAAGTGCCGTTAAGCAAAACCAAATTCTCTGGTTATGGTGCACACACCACATTCCATAACTCGCACCACCCGCTATGCTCAAAACAGCAATTTGCCAGAGGTACAGAAAAGAGCTACGAAGAGTACAACATGGTGGTTGGTGCAAGTTAAGGCATGTGTTGTGTGTGTTCTTAACCATAACTGGCAACTTTTAGTGGTTGTGCATATTTGAGTCTAGAACCATTATACATATATAAACATATATTACACTGTGGAAATTGCCACTGTATAGGTATATATGAGTCATAGCTTCCACAAGAAGAAAGGTTTTGGTTTTGGTAGTAACTTTGGCTCTGGTTAATGAATCTTTATGAAACATTGAAAAAAAGTCCATCCAAGTCAGCTGGAAGGTTTTGTGGTGATTTGTCAAAATTGGACCGAGGGAAGATGGGGGCAGTCCTAGAACATGTTTTCAACATGCATATTCCATAGAAAAAATTAAGCAATGAATTTGCTGAACAGAATTACACCAAATTTGGCCGAAAGCTAGATCTCTTCTCAGAAAGTGTCCTTTTTTTATTTAGTGTAAGTCTGTTTCAGAAGCTTATTGACATATTGACAGTTGATCCCATGAAGTCCCATGGAACAACAAATTTGAAAATTGGAGCAATTAGATAGGTGCTTTGTTTTTGGCTGGCCTGCATGCTCCTGCGAGACGTACATCAATATGATTGCTTGCAGCATCAAGAAAAAAAGTTGCAACCACAATTACAGGATATGGGAATGATACAGGGACATGGTCTCCATGTCCTGAATGTGAAAAATAAAATAAAAAATAAGCTATAATGGGGCAGGGTACGGGCACACTGATCCCATAGGCCTTATGAAGGGGTCATAGAGAGACCCCCTCAGGCCAAATAAAAAATAACAACATTTTGCATTGGAACTTGTGGTCTTGCAGCCAATTACTTTTCATGAAAAGGTGGTGTGAGTTAGCTGATAATAAGCTTGAATAGTTCACACAGAGTAATCACATCACACTGACATAAAGATGTGTTGTTATGCGTTATATTTTGCCTATTGAAATGACTACACACTTACCTGTGCTTTTTGTCTTTTAGCCCTGCCCATGTCTTTTTATCTGTTTATGCAAGGTGAAATGTATATACCTCGATATTGCGGGTGAGTTTATGATCCTGTCAACATTTCACAGTGGGGTGCTGCCTACTCTGGCTTCACTATATTGGGTTGTGTGATGGCATATATATTGTTCAAGATACATTATTTAAGAACAATTATGCATGCATTGGTTTTCAGAACAGGTTTTTTAAATGATTTTTTTTGTGTCTGTTTTTCAGATATTGACTATCCTGGTTAATCTACAAATTGTGTTGACAAACTGTAATTGTCAATTGAGTTATACTCAAAGGTGATAAGACTTTTCAATATAGGTCCTGATGAATGCCATACACCTCGTTGTAGGGTTATTAGAAATGACAGAATCATTTTGACCCCATTATCATTCATAGGGTGAAGTCGCATCCCCTGTCTCTGCTTATTTAATTATGCCTATTAGGGACTGTAATTACAATTTCAATATTGTACATAGTGAGGCATTTTTAATTCACTTCTGCTCGTTTTTGTAACTACTCTTGTCTAACCATTACCTTCCACATACACCTCACAGTTTAGGTACCATCTGTCAAAATCTATGATTGTTGCTGTCCACACCACTAACCCACCTGTGAGTGGTGTGAGGAGGAACCTGATGATGAAGCACGTCACCTCTGGGTGGTTGAGTGTTTTAATCCTAAAAAACAGAGAGTTTCTTTCCCTATATGCCTTTCTTGTATTCTTTTTTATTTCCTCTCTACAGCATTAGGGTATCCCTGTAAAGTATTTCCTCGTGCAGAGGCTTTAAGTGCTCCTTTGAGGTCCTCTTTGTGTGAGCAAACGTTTTTTTTAAAGCAGACCAAGATCCTTAAAGGAATCAGTGCTGATTGGGAAAACGCCAGGGAGAGCAAGCAGTGGTCCCTGGTGCCTGGTGCCCCTCATGCTGCTACTACTATTCTCAAAAAGAGAAAGGGTTCCAGGTTGACCCTTCACCTGTGAGTATCAGTTACGACCTCCTTTGAGTTGTCAATAGTTTGAAAATGAAAGGGGGGTTGCAAATCATTAACACATACCATACCAACTGCACTTTGAAAGGAAAACATGCACATTCCCAAATGCGATTCGATATGGGTCACAACACCCATTTTAGGAATCAGAAAAACATTTCCAGTTATGAACGAGTAAAACAAAAAAATTAACCAAATCATTTTGCACAGTATGGTATGAACTTGTGGCAGTGCTGGCCGTATCTAGATAGCTGAAAAGCACTCATCCCCTAATACATGTTCTACTGTTAATGGCTGTTGACAACTGGACTATATTATTTCGCCTCAAGGAACCTGCTTCTGGGCTGTGTAAACCCTATAGGATTTCCAGAACTTTCTGTGAGGTTCTTTGTTATAAAATCCCCTGGAGTTGCACATTACAAAAGCCATTGTTAGACAGGTTATTATTGTAACACCTGCTGGAAGCACCATGTTTGTTTTTGTAGTTGGCTGCTAGGGAGGTACGGTATGCCATTACTGTGTTTGCACAGAGATAAAAATAAAAGTGCAACAGAGGCGTCTTTGAGCAGATAAAAAAGGGTATTGGAAAATATCCAAGATACACTTATTAATATTATGAGTGGCTTAAGAGGATGATCACAGGAGTGAGGAATTACATATATTTCACATGAAAGCCCCTGAGTTATAGGGAAAGAGTGTAGGTGTCTCTACGATAACGATAAAGTGTGTAAGTCTTTGAAGTAAACGGCAGACGATTCCCAACTATTTTATTTTACCTGTTTTTAAGCGTTCCCAACTCACTGTATGGTGGGGTCGGAGGGAGTAGTCCAGGGGTCCTGGCATCTGCGGCATGCTATAAATACCGCACTCATAATTGATTGTGTTCTATTACTTGCCAACTCAATTTTAGAGTGATTTAGACGTATATCCCCTTTTATTGCACGTGAAACATGCCATGCTTAATCCCAGTCTCGACAGGCACATACATTCGAGAGAGCCGCGTAGTTATGTTGATGTGATAGCACTTGCAATGCCTGCTTGCTATCTACAGCACTGCTGCAGAATAGATTGCTTTCTTACTTCGTGATAACGCTATCGCAAACCACACCAAAGAATTGCATTTTCTGTTAGGCCCACTAAAATGAATGATGTACTTTATGCTGATTATTAACATGAAAATATGATTCTTACTGTACGATAAGGCAATGTCTCAGCTAGGCAAATACATACTGAAACACAGAGGCAGCCATTCCAGTGCATTTGTGTAGCTTTTTTTCATGCTTAGGTGCATTTTTCATTTCATCACCAATTTGTTGCATGTGTGTAGGACAGCCTTCCCTATACGTATGTGTGAGTGTGCCTGTAGCGGGTGCCATATCTTTGGAGCCCTAGGGGAAGTTAACATAGTATCTCCTTCAGGAAGGATTAATGACGTAAGCAGTTATAATTTCAGGATGATGTACAAGGTCTAATGTGTGCTGAATGATGATCTCTGCAGGGACAAGGGTGCATATAGAAACTATAGTGCCCAAGAAAAAGCAGATCAACTAAAGTGTCAGGAGCAGATGCCTGCCGGCTCTGACCGGGCAACCTGCAGGTCCTTAGCTAAACAGCCTTCAGGTCGATTGCTTTGCATTGCCTGGCATGTAAGAAAGGAAAATTAAGCACCCCTCCAAGAGAACATTAGATGGAGCACCAGTTTGTACTCATGGAGCATCTGTGAGGCACAGAGGATAGAGAGGAGTGGGTGGAAGAGACATTGACATTCTGGAAGGGCTGGAAGATCACTGAGACTACAGTATATATATATATATATATATATATATATATATATATATATATATATATATATATATCTTACCTAGTGGTGGTTACCACTAGGTAGTTATAGTTAGGACCTAGATAACATTTTCTAAGTGTTTATTGTTTTGCCAATAACTTTGCTGCCGCTTGACAAATCTTCATGAACTTTTCAAAACGTATACTTTGGTCAGTTCAGCTGCTGTCTTTAAAGTTTCAGGATGATCTGTCAAATGGGGGCCGAGTAAAAGGTGGGCTCCCAAAACTTGTTCCCCCAATTCATTTTTCCATAGGGTCTTTAGGCACGCCTACAGCCCAAACTACTGAATGGAATTACACCAAATTTGGCAGAAAAGTAGACGTTGTTGCGCAGATTGCGCTTTTTGTAATTGGTGTAAATCTATTTAGTGGTTTAGGAGAAATTCAAGGTTAAAATATAAAGATCTCAAGGGATGCGGATCCTCCATGGATCCGACTATCCCCGCACAGATATCTGATTGGCTGCCAACACTTCAACAAGGAAGTGTGGGCAGCCATCTTGGGACTAAGATTCAGCCAAGTCACAGAAAAAAAGTTAAAAAAACAACAAAAGGGGCCATGGTAGGGACACCCTGACCCCTTAGCTCCTGCTATGTCCTGGCGTGCCCACCCCGGGACATAGCTGGTTGCTTTTGCTTTGTGGGAACTGACAGCCCCAACCAAGCAAATGCAAACAGCTTTTGCTTGCATCTGTTTCTCTAAATGCAAATATGCGTACAGGGAAACAGATGGAAACATTGCCCCAGCAAGCAGGTAGGGAGCCGGCTAGGACCACGGGGGCCTCCAGGCTCCCTCTGCGATTCTGTCACTCTCTCTCTCTCCCTTTCATCCCATAGTGGGATGGAAGAAAGAGAGAGATTGTCATTGCAATGGTCTCTGATGTTTTGATGCAGAAAAGAGTCACTTCTGGCCTAATGGTCAAGGTCTTGCATTATCACTAAGTAGGCTTAAGGTTCAAATCCTAGTATGGGCTGGCAGTGTGTTTATTTATTTAGTAGTGTTTTGACTGTTAAAGCTTCCTAGTAATGGAATATTCACTTTTCTTTTCAATCACATGCATGGGTTGATTGTCATAGGTAAGTCTGGAAGCATCATAGTAAGGAGTCACCTATGGCCTAAAGGTTAAGGTCACAAACCCTCACACTGAAAGTTGAGGCTTCCACTGTAGGTGTGTCCTTGGTCATTTACCTTCTTTAATTGCTTTTAAACTTCAAAAGATTAAAAGATTCATACTCTTTTTAATTGACAAATACATTTTTATTTTCACTTTGCCCAGAAAT
Source organism: Pleurodeles waltl (assembly GCF_031143425.1). Lineage (NCBI taxonomy): Eukaryota > Metazoa > Chordata > Amphibia > Caudata > Salamandridae > Pleurodeles > Pleurodeles waltl. The sequence continues at coordinate 438,350,824 of NC_090442.1, forward strand.
ATCTCATTCTAAGTATATCATTCATCAAAGCCTAAAAAACTCCCTCTCTCCCTCTCCCTCTCTTTCTCTCTAAATTTCTCTTTTTCAATCTCTTTTGCCCACTCACACACCCACTCAGACCATTATGCCGACCCTTATGAACCTGAGGTGCCCCCTCCAGTCCTGAGCCTCTAAAAGTGCTGCATCATTTGAGTGCAGCAGAAAAATTGACACATCGCATCTCTGACGGTGTTGCAGTGGCTTCATCTACTGCACGGTTGAACTATTATGCTCTGTGTGGGCCATTGGCTATGCATTACCTTCACTTCTACAGAGCCCGATGCAGCCCCCGATTGCGGCAGAAATATCTCAGCATTGTGTCCTTGCAATCAACGCTTTGCTTCAACAAAGGTACTGTTCAGCAGGCCCCTGCGTGGGTCCTGTAGCCCACCTCTCCTCCATTACGATTGGCCTGGATTTTGGATATATGCCCCGGTCACTCGAGACTCCAAGTAACCTTTTTACCACTTTAGACTAAGCACTGTTTTCACATTTAATATTTAAAATTTCATGTTGTGATGTGTTTTGTTGTTTTGGCCTTGTTTTAATCAGATAAATATTATCTATTTTTTTAACTGGTGTTGAGTCATTTTATGGTGTCTTTCACTATGTTACGGTAATTAAGTGTTGCACAAATACTTTACACATTGCCTCTTAATTAAGCTTGATGGCTCTGTGGCAAGCTAACAGGGGGATACCGGCTTAGTTTAGGGTGTGTACTTGACTTACCCTGTCTAGGATTGTGGTCTCTACGTGAACAGGATGCAAACCTCTGCCAACTAGAGACCCAATTTCTAAAACTAATTGTTCACAATAATAATAGTTTAAAACTATTGGTCCTGGCAGAGAAAAGCTAATTCTACCGGACAGCCTAATGAGAAGGCCAAAAGGACGGTCACATTGAGAGAGTTCTTCATGCACTGATAAATGTTTTCCTTTAGTCCTGCAGTATTGAGAGGGCACTGCTAAAAGAAAACTGATAGTACTGGCATCCTAAACTACTGAGAAAACATTATGGGAATTAGCTTATTGCACCACTGAGAGTTCTTTTTTTTGTTTAGTCCTCATGTATGACATTGGTGTGTGGTGTAATCCAAGAGTGACCAGAGAGAGCAGACAACCACTAAGGTTTAACCTCCTTAGTTTAGCCTCCCTCAATCAGTTGTGTGAGGGTTTTGTGGTAGCCACCACTATACTCCTCTACAGTTGAAGTATGTCTTTAATCCTTGGACTCTCATAGTTAAAATTTAGACCCATACCTCCTAGGAGCTTCTCCCATCCCTACTATGAGTGCCATCAGCCTGGGGTGCTACAATTATTAAAATGAAGTGCAACTGAGGTTGCATCTTCCCCATCTTTGAGCTGTCCCCCCATCTGGTAGAATCCCATAAATAACCAAAGGGAAGCTTACCTCTATGTCTTCCCCCAGGATTCCTGTTAGCATCTTACCCAATTCTTGCCAGAAGAGCAGGATACCTGGACACTGCCATAGAAGATAAACATAATCTGCGTTTTCCATGGCAAACCTTGGGCAACACCACTTTTGTCCTCCTGTCTTCAAAAGTTTCTTTGGAAACTAGTAGGCCCTATACAGGTTGAATACATGGTTTCTCCTTGGAGGTGCAGTTCTCACCTTCACCTATAGTGTAGACATGGATACTTGTCATAAGTGAAGAATTTCTAAAATTAGCAGGTCCGTCTTCCATATATCCCCTGGCAATGTAGGAGGGTCGTCTTCAGCTTGTATCAAAGCCCAATACCACTTGGACACTTCCTTCCTCTATGTCTGATCCCTCTGTAATTCTTCCTCTCTTACAGTTCTAGTCCCTATATTAAATTGTTCTTGAGACCAGTTTACAAGTTGATAACATTTGAATCTGGAGAGTCTGTTATTCATGCATTTTAATAAGAAGATCCTTCTTCAAATAACTGACCCCACAGTACTATGCCCGCAATCAACAGTGGAGTGGCTAAAACCTCTTGTAGACATGGGGGGTTCCCAGGGAATTCCATACCGGAGCCATACTGCTGTAAAATGGTATTCCCAAAATTCTTCTAACTTGAATCCACAATTTACATGCCGCTGTCAGAATTTTGAATTTGATCTTCTTAAAGTACTTGGGATGTCAACATTTAAACAGAACAGAATTACCTTCCTCAGGGAGATTATTTGTTAAAGTTCTGTATCGAAGGGATAACTGCTAATAGCTATCTGTTAACAGTAATCTTGTATTTTTCAGAAAAAAGCCCAATAGTATAAAGGAAAATACAGGAATGCTATACCCCCATTTATTTTCTTATGCGTAAAAAATTAAACTAAACTTTGGAAGGATCATCATCTTAATTAAATTTGCTCTGCCTAGAATAGAAAGAGGGAGGTGTGCACACAACCACAAGACCTTTTTAGTTTCCAGCATGAGCCTACTAAAGTTTGTGTGCACTATTTCCTCTGTATCTGTAATCATACATACTCCTAGGTATCTAATTTCTTAACTTTTCTAAAGGAATATCTATTGGCCCGTTCCAGGTCATAATCTTTGTTTTATCCTCATTAACTAGGTAGCCAGAGACTCTCCCAAAGTCATTCAATAATTTCATCATTATGGGGAAGGTGGATTTTAAATCACAAGTACAATTTATAAGATCACAAAAGGGTGATGGACTGGGTGCTAAACAATGCAAACACTAACCCCTAGTCACAGATCTGGGTTTAATCCATCGTTCTTTTGCTCACCATGCCACTCCAGTTCGGACCCAGCCATATGCAAATCAGTCTTGACCCTGTTCCTCATGGGAACAGTCCAGCCCGAACTGCAAAGCATCCTGTACCGGTTTCAGGGTATCACCCTTCATCAGCCAGGCTAGCTTGAATCCAGTGGCACAGTGAGCAAGGGACCCACGTCTGGGCATATCAAACACTGTCATCTGTTACCAGCTGCTTCATGAAGCCAGCCAGAAAGGCTTGCAATCAATACCTATGTTGTGAAGATAGATGTTTATGGGGCCTTGTGGCTATTCCATTCTCTCCAAAAGTCAATATGGTGGTTGATTCTCTGTTCTTTTACAATACATGTCTCCTGCACTATATGAACAAGTGCTGGAGGTGCACTCTTCTAGGAAAAAAATAGCACCTTCAAGTTCAAGTGTACTTTTATCAAGGATACCTCAATCACATTTCCCCTGTTAGAAATTGGTTCTTTGGTTGGCAGTCAGGTTATCCCCTGTCCAAGCAAGGATCCTCACTCTAGTCAGGGCAAAGGGGAAACACACCTGGTTAACCCACACTCACTCCCCTGTTAACTTGGCACGAGCAGAAAGGCTTAACCCAGAAACAATATTTCTACCAACACACATAGTAATGCAGTGAAAACGCTACAAAATGACTCAAAACCAGGTTAGCAAATAGCCAATATTTATCTGAGCAAAACAAGACCAGAACAGCAAAACTTCAACATACACAGGAAAAGTTATGAATTTTTAAAGATTAAACTTCAATATAGAGTTTAGTAACACAAATGCTTCGAATTGGTGGTATCACGGCGTCATGACCGAGTCGTTCCCAACAATCCGACGCCAACGGTGCCGGTCACGGAGTCACACGGACCCCCAGGTACAGTACCTTGTGAAAATGAGGCAACAAGCCAGTGCACAGAGTTGGGGATCGCGGCCCTGCTGGATCCGAGGTGGCGTCAGTTCCAGTGCTGTGGAGCAGAGGTGTCACGAACAGGCATCAGGTCCTTGCTGTGGAGCGGTGGAGGTGAGGTGACTTCTGTCAGAGTCGATATCTGGCAGACACGACGTGGTGCGCCGACTTCCACAGGGTCACGAACTTCAGCGAGGCTGCAGCGGCATCAGGCTTGCAGGGGCATCGCACTACAGTGAGGACCACGACTTCGGTTGCAGGCGGCATCATGGGATTTGGCAGCAGCGTCAGTCAGGAGTTGTCCGAAGTCAGTTTACTTGTTTTTTCTTGGTTTTTCCACCAGCTTCTCCTTTGAAGGGCCCAGGGACTGGATTCGGCGCCACTTGGAAGGGTAGGAGTCTCAGCAGAGTGTCCAGGTGCTGGCAGAGGAAGTCTTTGATGGCCCTGAGACTTCAGAACAGGGGACAAGCTCAATCCAAGCTCCTGGAAATTAATCTCAAGCAGGAATACATAGCACAAAGTACAGTCTTTGTCCCCTTTCACAGGCAGAAGCAACAACTGCAGGATAGCCCCGAAAAAGGACAGTCACAGGCAAGGGTAGCACTTCTCCTCAGCTCCTCAGCTCTTCTCCTTGGCAGAGATTCCTCTTGGTTCCAGAAGAAAATCTTGAAGAAATCTAAAGTCTGGGTTTTTGGGTCTAATACCTATAGCCCTTTCTGCCTTTGAAGTTGCCCAACACATCACGGGGTTGGAGACTATATTGTGTGAGGGCAGGCACAGCCCATTCAGGTATAAGTGACCACACCTCCCTCCACGCTAGCCCAGATGGCTCATTAGGATATGCAGGTTACACCCCAGCTCCCTTTGTGTCACTGTCTATAGGAGATTCACACACAGCCCAACTGTCAGTCTGACCCAGACAGGGAATCCACAAACAGGCAGAGTCACAGAATGGTTAAAGCAAGAAAAATACTACTTTCTAAAAGATGTATTTTTAAATTGTGAGTTCAGAGACCCCAGGCTCCAAATCTCTATCTGCTCTCAAAGGGAAACTACACTTTTAAGAATATTTAACTTAAAGGCAGCCCCCATGTTAACTTATGAGAGAGATAGGCTTTGCAACAGTGAAAACCGAATTTGGCAGTATTTGTCTCTCAGGACATGTAAAACACATCAGTACATGTCCCACTTTTAACATATCATAACACATATGGAGAATGGTGGAGAGTATAGAAAAAAGGTGGAAGGAACAACGCCGTACCTGTCTCTTCAGATGTAGAACCAAAAACACACAAGAGAGTACGGGGTTCGCAGGTTGATACAGAGCTTAAAACAAGGAAGATTTTCCTTGTGTCTCTAAGACCTAATTAAATAAGTAGATAGTAGTGGATACTGTGCAGAGTTAAGAGTCAGTGATAGGGGGGTGTTTCCACTAGGTGGTCTCACACACTATATAGTGTCATGCTTTATCATATGACCACCTCCCCCCACCTAGGTAGGACAGTGCCACCTGAGTGGACTCAACTTCACTGTTAAAGGAACAGGAGGGAGTGCGTAAATTATCAGTATTCTGGAAAGATGCGGGATCCAGCTAAACTAGGGTATACTTAAAAACACCTAAACATTCACCTGTGTGAAAGTACACTTTTAATAGTGGTGACTGCTGGTGTGGTTAAAAACAAAATTGGGACACCTCTGTGAGAGCAAGGACTCACAGGGTCGCCTATCTAAGAGTCAATGGCCAACATGTTTCTGCCCTCTCTGCTGAGCCAAGGAGGGTCTCAGGCATTCGTCAGGGCCTAGGAGACCTAAGCCTCATATAATATGAGGAAACAACTGCTCCATACAATGGGAGAGTGAGTGGACAAGGTGCAATGAAGGTAAGGGGCCTACCTTGAGCAAGGCAATACCTTGTGGAGGCCCTAAACCTGAAGGCTGCTGGCCCCAGGAATCCAGGAGGGGGTGGGGGGTGCCTTTATTGTCACACAAACTCCAAAGAGGGCGCTCGCTGTGCACCTACTCCGTCCCCTTGCTGGGCCACTATCTACTTACCTAATTAGGTCTTAGAGCCTCAACCTACGAACCCCACTTTTAACATATACTGCACCCTGCTCATGGCACTACCTAGGGCCTACCTTAGGAGTGCCTTACATGTATGAAAAGAGAAGGTTTGGGCCTGGCAAGTGGGTACACTTGCCAGATCTAATTGGTAATTTAAAAACTGCACACACAAACGCTGCATTGGCAGGTCTGAGCCATGTTTACAAGGCTACCTATGTGGTTGGCTCAATCAGTGCTTCAGGCCCACTAGTAGCATTTGATTTACAGACCCTGGGCACCTCCAGTGCACTTTACTACTGTCTTACCAGCAAATCAAATATGCCCATTATGGAAAAGCCAGTTACATATACAATTTCACATAGGGAGCACTTGCACTTTAGAACTGGTCAGCAGTGGTAAAGTGCCCAGAGCAACAAAAACAGCAAAAACAGAGTCCAGCACACAGTAACAACCTGGGAAGTGGAGGCAAAAAGTCAGGGGAGATCACACCAAGGATGCCAGGTCTAACATCCCCCATAACTCCAGCTCCATCTCACTTGTCATTAATATAATTTCACCCACCATCCCTATACAGTTCCATTCCAGCATGAAATCACGAAATAGTGAAAATCAATTAAATCACAGACTGCTGCACCCATGGCTCCCTTTGTCATGAATGTCACATGGTTCATGGTGCTTAGGTGATGATTTAGCATAGAGGAGTGATGGATGAAGAAGGGAATAAACCTCTTCAAGTGAGCCAAAACATGGATGCTTCTGACCACTTTTTTTTTGTATGGTTCATTTACGTCTCACTTATAGCACGTACGCACCATAACATATTTACCATTAAATGTTTAAAGGTACATAGATATTTGTTGCTGTTACTTTGGGAGTGTTTAAGGAATATATTAGGGTGATAAGGATGGTAGTAGCATGGGTATTATCTAGTAATGCAGACAACAGAATTGTGCAGGAAAACAAAAGCAAATGCGAGAAACAGATTTCAGATACTAACCAACTAAGGTCAGTGTCATTATACCTATTTCAGAGGAACTGGTCCTTTTGCATATAAATAATGGCGATATACCTCTAAGTAGCATTCACAAAATACACTTCTAGCACCCATGAAAAGGCTCTTCCTTCTGACTACACATTTCGTTGAAATGAAGGACTAATTCGATCACATAATCCCAATCTTGGTTCCTCTACTTTGGCTGCTACAGTTATAAAGCCTTGATGACAAAGTCACCACCACGCTTGGAAGAGAATTGGCAATCTGGGACTGCACATGAAAAACTGCAAGAAAGGAGAAGAAACGTAGACAAACATTCTCAGTCTACCTCCCTGAACTGTGGAACAACGTACCCCTCAAATCAGCCATGACCAATCCCCCTTGCAATTCACGAAACTCCTCGGGACCCACCACTTCAAGAGAAACGTGTACCAGAATACTCAAATACAACTCAGTGGCTGAGTTTTCATAACATGCCAAGCAGTTCGGAGCTCAGGGCTGTCCTGTTTCTGAAGTTCCTTTCTCTTCTCTGATTCTATAGTACTCATTCCCAGATGCTCTAAAAAAAACGGTTTATTTTATGCAACTCCCTTTAAACTGTACAACACTGCCAGTTTTGAACCCGGTTTACGCTCCACAGGTCTAGCCAAAAAACTCCAATAAACAAAATAAAGAACTCTCTCGTTTGTAATTTCTATTTTTTTAATTATGCATGCAACGTGGTGAAAAACACCCTGCCTGATTTGTCACATAATATGTAAAGCACAGTAATATAACACTGACCCCTGATGGATACCAAGCTAGTTTAAGGTAATAAAAACGAGAACTCTTTCCACATTAATTAAACTCTGCACAATGGATTGTAATGATACTTCTTAGCATCTGCTGCCAGTAAATTGTGCGGCTGCCTTCCCTTCATAGAAGAATGCAGAATCAGGTCCTTTTCTCCCCAGCACTCACTTTGGTTCTCATTTGAAGTTAAGAGTCACACAATCAGCTCACTATTGCCCAGAAGACCTAGATAAGTAGATTGTAATCTTCAATCGTAAGTGACAGCCGCTATCTCTGTAAAAGGATTCATGTAAGGTAGCACATACTCAAATACACAGGGCTCATTTGCTCGGATTAAACTTGAAGTGAAATTCAATTCCAGTGCTGTCAGATTCAATTAGAAATAAGGCTGGAAGGTTAAGAGTCGAAGAGAGTGAAGAAATATTCTGAGGAACCGACGAGGCTCCCCGGGCAGTACAGCAGCACACGCAAAACATTCAAATACAAAACATATTTACCAACAAAACTCGAGCTGAATGGGGAACTCCGATCAAAGGGACATTTTCCTCGCCCTCTCTCAATCCTCTGAGGTTCCAGATGAAATATTTTTTCCTTTAAATAAGAACATAAACATGGATAAATAGCGGTATCCATAACAAAATATTCATTTTATTCACATTATATGCATCGGGCTTGTGGCTTTTGGGTTTTGGGCTCAACTATGTGTTGCCCGTCAAACTGAATGGTGTGCATTGTGCAAGGCGTTTCTCTGAAATGATCCCAAATATGATAGCATGAAGTCTGGAGTTAATAATTTTATTGTCTGGTTCCACTATGTGTCTTCCTCCTCAGCAATGCGGCTCGAAAAGACAGGCCCAGCGAGCACGCTGATGCTCTTAGATTTTCCAATTTAATGCGATATGCAACTCCTTGTTTCCTAGAGCAGCCACGAGTGAGGGGTTGTAACTAATTAATCATGAGGCACATCGTACAATAACGCATCCCCTGTCTTCTTCCTCATATTCTGTTGGGGGAATCAGAAAACACTCGTTGACAGAACCACGAGGTATGAAAATGTGTTAAGTGTAAAAGAATTACCTAGCTCATTCTTTCTTTATCCACTTTTTTAGGGAAATGCTCTTCACTGAGACCAATGACATCATTTATCTACCACTCTGGTAAAACACTCATGTAGACTAAATAATAAATATCCATATCATAATTGTTTCAGGATACAAACTAGGATAGGCATACTATTGGGTGCCAGCCCTCAGCAAGTGCCAAAGTAACCTAAGCTTTATTTGATTACCTTCACATAATGGGACTGTTTGCAAAACAAGGCTGACTAAGGCCCTCATTTTGAGTTTGGCGGATGGGAAAGCACATCCACCAAACTCCCAACAGGATGCGTCGCGTCGACCTCCCCACCAGAGTCATTATGAGTTTCCCGCTAGGTCGATTTCCACCTAGCAGGAAACAGGCTACAGCATTGTCTCTGGCTGGTAATTGAGCAGACGGCAACGTGTTGCCAGCAGGGTGCACCAGAAGACAGCGAACATTGCGATGGTGCTGGGCATGGGGGCCACTGCACTGCCCAAGGGTTGGGCAGTGCAGGGGCTCCCCTGTGGCCCAGGTTTGTAATGTGGTGGTCAGACCGCCACCACAATTGTGACCCTTTCAATTTCAGCAAAGTTAATAATCTTAAGGACAACACCTGGTATAAATGAGTCCCTCTCCAAAGCCCTCCTTCCAACAGACATACTACCAATAGTTCAGCACATTGCAATTCTGATTTACCATTTAAAGATATCTCCTACGAAGTGACCAATTTTCTAAAAAATTAAGGCACTGCTTTGATTTACATAGATAGTTCCAGAATCCCATACGAAGATTTACCTATCTGTGGAACAGGTAATGTCTCAGAAAAGCAATTCAAGCAGAAGTTCCTGTTTCTGCACAGGTTAAGGAGCCCAGGAGACCTGGAGTGAGATCTCCAGTGTGGACTAACGTGTGTATGATGTGGTTGCAGTAGAACTGCTTTGAAAGTCATGAATATCCCTTCTGTGTTGATATCCATTGAGAGAATCTTGCACCTTTGTATCTAGGGAACGAATTTCAAAGTCTGAAGAATTGCAAGGCTGTAATCTTTGAACCTGGCATTTAAAAGTTGAAGAGAATCAATGCTCACATGTTTGAGTGTAAGAATATTGTGCGATCGTGGGACACCATAACTGGTGAATTAGATTTTTTGCAATCAGAATGGGCAACCGGTGCAGTCACATCTTCACCTCACAGTGCTATTAGATTTAACAATTAATTACTTATCTATCCCAAAACTATAACGGACGAAAAACTTGTATTTAAAGCTATAACCAACAAATGTATGTATATGTTGGAAGAGTGTATACAGTGATAAAGTAATTATTTAATGAATTCATTGAAATATTTTATATGCATTTCATTTTTAATGCAACCAGACTAATGTCTCAGGGGAAATGACTGGGCCATTAGGATAGAAGGTAGATCTGGTCACTAGCAACAAAACCACGTTGCTGAAATATGGCATGAAATGACAAAGGATAAGTTTATATTAAAATGGTTGGTCCTAGCGATATGAAAAGACATCAAGTGAAAAGCTTTATGTGTCTATGACGTCACTTGCAGCCTGGGGTAGAAATCTCCTTGATATTGATAGATAGCCAGCTACACTTTATGAAATGTAAGTATCAATCACAATTTCATCCCATCCTCTAATGAGCTGCAAAAGGGTAGGCGAATCATGGATGAGCAATGCACAACATGGCCTTAGCCTCAGTTCCACATCTCTTCTGCTATTTATGCACTGCAATTATTTATACGTGATGTCCAGCCACACAGTTCGACAACCCTCTGACCATCTTTCCTCACCTATATTAACATAAAAAATGACAATCAGTCCTCCCAGGACACCACCCTCGACACCTCCTTTTCCTCCACAAATATTCATAAATAAAATATCTGGTGTCCTGCTGTATACCTCATCACACTTGGCAATTACCTCCTCTGCCTGGCAAAAATGGAAAAAATTAAATAACTGATGTCCTGTCACTCAAAACCACCACCCCCAGCATTACTCAACTTTTCATTTCTAACACCACACAACCCACCATTCTCTGATACTTTCCTCACTCTATATACCTAAAAGCCAATACCTATCACTTAATACAGGATTGGAGACCAGGCACTATACGACAGATGGCCTTTGAGCCATTGCTAGCAAGTAGTAGTAGTGAAATAGAAAATGCTACTTATCCTGCAAGTATCTGTTCATTGCATGGGGTGCTATAGATGCATATGCTGTGCATACTTCCTCCATTTAGTGTTGGCCTCGGATGTGTACAACTTGTTTTTCTTCTAAGTAAGTCTTTTCGAGTCATAGAACCTGGTGACCCCTCATATTAGAGATACTGCACATAGGCATCGGCACCATTGTTAGATTGTTTTTCCCGCATGAAGGGCAAGAGTGGAGATGGAGCGTAAAATACAGTAAGAATTCCATTGCAGAGCAAAGTATTAAAGATAGAGAAAAGAAAAAAGAATTGCAACAACAGGCAACCAGGTCGGATGGTAGATGCATGTGAATCTACAGCACTACTTGCCACAAACACATGTTTAAAGGGAAAGTAAAATTTTCCGTTTGTGGCACATGTGGCATGTGTGGCAGTAGATACACATGCTGTGCATAGACTGTAAAGCAGTCCTCCTTAAAGTGGTGGCTTTGTCTGAGGATTGTAATTGTATTGATACATAGTGCTTACTACCCCTGATGAGGCGCCAAAGTGCTTTTCAGCGAGTAGCATGCTTCTCCAGAACCCAAATGCATTAGTGGTGGATTAGTATAGGGAAATATGAGTCTAGTATTAGTATAGGGAAATATGAGTTAATTGTGGACACGTGAGTCTGTTAATTGGATTGAATAGAATAATGGAGGAATAGAAGAGGGCAGAATGTAGAAAGTATTAATTGGGAGATCATAGTAGTACAATGAGGTATGGGAAGAGTAAAAGGAGAGATGGAGGAGGGAAGAATCTGTAGAAAGGGATTAGGGAGATCATAGTAGTAAACTGAGGGTTGGGATGAGTAAAAGGAGAGATTAGTGAGGGAGAATTCATTAGGGTGTTTGGAAGATCGTAGTAGGAAACTGAGGTTTGGGGTGTGCCAGGAGGGATAGAGAATGGAAGAGGTATTTTGGGGATCATAGTAGTAGAATGAGGTTTGAGATGTATCAGAGAGTGGAGATAGAGATTAGATTGAGGGAGCTAGAGGGTGAGACAGAGTAGTGCATTGGAGAGAGTCATGTTTTTCTCTTATACCAAATGATTGAAGTAGTAAATGGATAGATACATGATTACATAGAAAGGTAATATGCATATAAGGAAGATAATATCTTGAGATTTAAAATTGAACAGTATAAACAGAGTCTTTCAAGTATTGCAGTATTTAAAGGTAATTTATTTGTTTATTTTTTATAACATTATTTTGTTTACCTTTACCTCAATATTTGCTAAGTGAAATACTTGTAGATAAATGTTTAAAATGGTATTTACCTATTTTGATAGCTAAATAAAACAGAGACTCATAAGCATCTAATCAAACAACTAATATAGAAACTATGCAATGACTGTGAACATGTTAAGCATAGAATGCTATCTATCTATCTATCCATCTATCTATCCATCTATCTATCTATCTATCTATCTATCTATCTATCTATCTATCTATCGATCTATCTCTATTTATATGTATATTTATAATCTATCTAGCTACATATATATATATATATATATATATATATATATATATATATATATATATATATATATATATATATATATATATATATATATATATATATATTTGTAAGTGGACTGCACGTTATTTGATCAGGCCTAAAGAGTATGTACATACTTCAAGAAAAAAAGATAGTTATTATACATATTTGTACAAAGAAATACATATATCTAGATATATACATATAATCAAATTAGAAATGTTTACATACACAGTTCTTCAAATGCATTTCGGCTTGTTTCCAGGACTACTTCTGTAGCCCTCTTTCTCAAACACACAACATGCACACTTTCCTTAGTGTCTTCAACGTACACCCTTCTCCGAGAGCTCATGATCTTAGATCTCTGCAACTCCCCTGCATCAACTCTGCATCTTTTGCCTCCATGTCCTTACCTCACTCTGCTGCTTCATCCATTGCATGTGCTTCTGGAACTCCTTCTGGGGTCCAGCGACAACAGCGGGTGGTCCAGGGCGATCTTTTCCTCATCTCCAGTCGTCACAGGAGGATGTTACAGAAGACTGGAAAAGCAGACATAGGAAAGCCTGACCAACTGTAGGTTGTTGTCTGTCCAGGGCATCCACACAGTGGTGTTTGGTAAAGGTATGAGGTGCTGACCAAGTAACTCCTTTTCAGATGTCATCTAATGGTATATTACCAAAGAAAGCTGTAGCATCCCCTTTCTTAGAAGTGGATTGAGGTCTGGGTGGGACTGGCATGGTCCGTTTACCTTTGGTCAAATGCATACTTCTGTATGTATTTGACCAACCAACGTGCAACACCTGCCTTAGAACTGGAGCAGCTACTGTGTGGCTTGGAGTAGGACACAAAAAGTTGTTGTGTCTTACAGAAAGATTTTGTTACATTAGTAATACATTAGTGCTTTCTTGACATCAAGGGTATGTAGATTGTATTCCACTAGAGTATTTGGGTGCAGAAAAAAGACTGGGAGCTTGATTTTTGATTAATGTGAAAACTTGAGACTACCTTAGGAAGGAATATTGGATTGGCCCTCTTTAGTGAGGGACCTGGAAAAAAGGCTCTTCCACGGTAAGTGCATGTATTTCGCTGACCTGCCTTTGGGAAGTGTTGGTTAAAAGGAAAGTCACCTTCAAGGAGAGAAATTGCAGTGGGCAAAAGTGAAGGGGTTCAAAAGGAATACCCATAAGGGTGGTAAGAATTGTGTTAATGTTCCACACAGAAGCAGGAGGCATCTGGGGTAGGATAAACCTTATAAGGCCTTCAATAGAATCTTTAATTACTGTCATTCTGAATAGTGAAGCATGTTGCCTATTCTGTAAGAAGGCAGCTGCAGCAGCCAGATGTAACCTAATGGACGTGGAGGCAAGGCCTGACTTCTGTAGGTAAAGTAGGTAACAGACAATGGGGGTCATTACGACCCTGGCGGACGGTGGTATATTGGTGAAAGGTACTGCCAACGGGCTGGCGGTACCTTTCACCAAATTATGACATTGGCGGTTTGCCAATCAAGCCAAACCGCCAATGTACCATTCTGTCTGCCAGGGTGGTAACAGCTGCTGGGCTGGAGACTTCAGTCTCCAGCCCGGCAGCCGTCACAATCTGACCCTCTGGATTATGACCCCGCCTACCGCCATGGTTTTCGTGGCAATCCTACCACCACGAAAATCATGGCGGTGGGCACTATCAGTGCCAGGGAATTCCTTCCCTGATACTGATAGGGGTCTCCCCGCCCCACTCCCCAGAGTCCTCTCCCACCTTCCCCCTCCCTCTCCCGACCCCCACACATTGACACACCCACACGTGCACACTTACACACTAATACACACACGCATTCCCACATCCACCCACGCATGCACACACACCGCAACACACAGTAACAAACATTGCATCACACACACATGCACAACACACAACATACACGTACATTCACATGCATTCATTCACACACGCATTCCACGCCACTCACACCCGCATGCACACATACCAAAACAGACCCCACCACACACCCAACACCCCCACTCCCCTTTCCTGTCGGAGAACCCAACTTACTTGCTTGCAGGGGGTCCTCCGGCAGGAGACGGGGCGGGGCGCTGCTGCCAGCAGCAGCGTCCGCCAGCAAAACACCGCCAGGCTGTAGCATGGAACATGATACGGTAGACGGTGTTTTGCTGCCGTGGCGCTGCTGCTGGCAGCAGCGTCACCTTACCGTCGTCAGCCGCCATGACTGTCAACGGAATTCTGCCAGCCTACTGGCGGTATTCTGTCTACGGTCATAATGCGGTTTGCGGCTGGTACCCACGGCGATGGTATGTTGGCGGCCATCGCCGTGGCGGTAGGTGGCAGTTACCGCCAATGTTATAATGAGGGCCAATGTCTTGTACTGATGCTGTGGGAGGAATGATATGTTTGTGAAGACAGTAGTGCATAAAACATTTCTATTTACCTGCGTAGCAGGCCCTGACAGTAGGTCTGCATATCTCTTTGAGATTAGACATACACTCCTCCGGAAGATTTAGGTGTCTAAGCTCTAAGAATTCAGGAACCAGATCACAAAGTTGAGCTGCTGAGTGGTGGGATGTCAGAGAGTGCTTGCTTCTGTGTGAGAAGGGCCGGCCTGTTGGGGAGATTCTTTTGTGGAACTAGAGAGAGTTCTAGCAGTGTGGGGTACAATGGTTGGCACGCCCAGGTTGGTACCACTAGGATGAGAGTGAGGGATGTCTGTTGCAGTCTCTGGACCACAAATGGTAGGAATGAGAAAGGCAGAAAAGCTTAGGCAAATATCGTGGATCAGTTCATCCACAGTGCATTGCCCATTGACTGTAGGTGTGGTAGACTGGCGGGAAAGTTTGTGCATTTTGCATTTTCTGTGGTGGCAAACAAGTTTTTTTTTTTTGGGGATAGAGTTCCCATATGTGGACTTGTTGATGCTTCCTGCTGATTAGGCCTGTCAGATGGCTGCCCAGCCCAGGAAGATGTTAGATGAGCAAATTTACTTTGTGATGTATTGCCCACAACCAGATGTTGTGAGACACACTGAACAGCTGTGGTGAGTGTGTGCTCCCTTGTTTTTGTAAGTAAAACATGTCAGTTGCACTGTCTGTGTATCTTGAGTGTTTTGTCCTGTATAAAAGCATAAGAGATATGCCCGGAGAGCAAGCTATATAGCAAGCAGCTCCATATGGTTGACATCCACTTCCCCTGAATGATGAAGTGATTAAGACACAAGTCCCAGTTGGTGAATGAGGTGTCCACGGTGATGGTGTATTGTGGAACTGGGTCAAGGAAGGGCCACCACTCCTGCAACAGGTTGTTTGTGTTCTACAACTGCAGAGGGCAATGTATGCAGCCCCAAACCAATACTAGATCCTCCAAATTAACCCTGCTTGAGACCACTGTGTTGCTAAGTACTCCTGAAATGATTGCATGTGCAATCTCGGCATGAGAAAATATGGCTATGCAAAATGCCTTCACACTGAGCAAGAGCATCACATTTCTGACCGTTACCAAATGATGGCATGTATTTGTACTTTGGCACCGCATTTGCGCTGCTTTTTGACGCAAAAGCAGCATAAACTTACAAAATACAATTGTATTTTGTAAGTTTGGGCTGCTTTTGTGTCAAACAATGATGCAAATGCGGCGCTAAAAATGTATAAATACGGGCCTATGTGTCTGAAAAAGAAGTAGCATGTTTTGGAAGGTTTACACTTGTGTTAACCTGGGGAAAGCCTTTCCCACCCATGAGCCTAGGATAGCCCAGAGTAAGGGCAGCACCTGAATGAGTTGGAGGTGGGATGGTTGTCTGGGAGTGCACTAGGCATAAGAGGTGCATTGGGCTCTTGATCAGCCAGTCATCCAGGTAAGGAAACATGTGAATGCCTCTCCTCCTGAGATTACCTACCACCACAGCCAGGCATTTGGTGAAAACCCTTGAGGCTGTGATAACCCTGAACTGGAGCTCTTTGAACTGGTAAGGTCAACTCACTGCAATTCTGAGGTATCTTTGGTGCACTGGGTATGTGGAAGTAATCCTGCTATGACGGTGTCATGAAGTTGTCTTGCAGCAGTAGTGATATGACATCTTGTAGATTCACCATGTGGAAGTGCTCTAACAGAATATTTTTGTTGAGGGGCTTGAGAATGAGGATGGGCCTTAGGGAGAGATCAATCTTTGGGATAAAAACGTACAGGGAACAGCCCCTCTTTCCGCAATGTTGCTGCGTAACCGGATCTCTGCCCCCCTTGGAGAGTAAGGCCTGTATCTACTGTGGAGGAGACACAAATGTTCCGTGGATATTCTGTGTTGGTGGGGAGGAATGCTTGGTGGTGTTTGAGTGAATTATAGCCAGTACCCCTCCTGTATAATGTGGTGAACCCTACGGTCAGAGGAAATTTCTGCCCAATGATGCAGAAAACCCCTCAAAATGTGCTGTGTGGACAGGGTGAATGTAGAGTGTCAGTGTTTTGGAGGAGGTGTCCCTTTTCGGGCTATGTCATTTTTTCTACCCTTGCCATTATTGATCCATTTTCTACCTGTCCACCCATCATATTGGCCATGTCAGTGTCTTTTTTTATTTTTTCTAGCATCTCGTCGACCTGAGTGCTGATTTGATACTAATCATCCAAGATATATTTAAACCTAGACACGCACAGCGAAGCATGGCAATGAAAGAGGATGCAGATGTTAATGCCACAAGTGGCTGCGTCAGCTGCATCGAGTGCTCAACAGATGTTATGGATAATTTTTCCCTCAACCACCAACTCCTCTCTCTTCTTGTGGTACTGCTGTGGGAGATGTTGAACACAAGGTCTGTCATTTGATCCCAGTGGGCGCTGTAGTACTGGGAGAGTAAGCCAATGGAGTTGGTGATGCACCATACTGTAGCAGACTGTGCTGTTACCCTCTTACCTCAACATCTATGTCCTTGCTCTCCTGGTCTGGAAGGGGCACATCACCTATGGCCTGAGTATTAGTGTGTTTCCTAGCTGTATTAACTAATAGAGAGTCAGGGGATAACTGGACTCATATGCATGGAGTGTCATTAGGTGAGGCCTTACATTTTCAATCAACCTTAGGTGTAACCACACTCATTTTAACTGCCTCCTTAAATATCTCAGTGGCCAGTCTGAGGACCCCCTTGAGCTTGGGAAGGTGCTGTAGTGAGCTTTTAGTGGAAGAGAGGGTCTCCATGAGGAAATGATCTCCTCATGCTGCATATTCATCTCTACTTTGTGGAAAGTAGCTGCCCAATGAAGGACCTCATAGTAGGAGGTGACGTCATCCATCAGTGAGGGTTTTGCTGGGTACTGTTTTGGGCCTGTATCCACTTGGGGTTCTGCATCATAATCATCCCAGAGCTCTTGGCCCTGCTGGCAATGAGGAAGGTCATAACGGTCATAAGGTAGCATTTAAATGGCTCCCCCTTGAGTGTGAGAAACCCCGTGGTCAGTATTATGGAGAATCCACATAAAGGAGAAGGTGGAGAAGGGGAGGAAAAGGTCGAGCAGGAGGGAGTGAAGAGGTAGCCCTGTCATGTTTTTTAGGATTTTTAGGAGTGAAAGGCACAGGAAGGATGAAGGCCTCCTCAATAGTCAACTTCCTTTTTAAGGAACTGAGGTGGTCATTCTAACCCTGGCGGTAAAAACCGCCAGGGCGAAGGACCGCGGTAGCACCGCCAACAGGGTGGCGGTGCACCGCTGGGCATTCTGACCGCGGCGGTTCAGCCGCGGCCAGAAACGGAAAGTCGGCGGTGTACCGCCGACTTCCCGCTGCCCTTGAGAATCCTCCATGGGGATTCTGACACCCCCTACCGCCATCCTGTTCCTGGCGGGTCTCCCCTGGGGGCCCCACAAAGAATTTCAGTGTCTGCTTTGCAGACACTGAAATTCGCGACGGGTGCAACTGCACCCGTCGCACCTTCCCACTCCGCCGGCTCCATTCTGAACCGGCGTCCTCGTGGGAAGGGTGTTTCCCGCTGGGCTGGCGGGCGGACTTTCGTCGGTCGCCCGCCAGCCCAGTGGGAAACCCAGAATGACCGCCGCGGTCTTTTGACCGCGGTACGGTCTTCTGGCGGTTCCTGCCCCTGAGTCCTTGGACAGCTGTGGAGTCTTTGCTGGGATCCAACCAGTGCCTGACTAGATGAGCATCAGCTGCTGCTTGGTGTTGAGATGTTACTGCATCCGCTGGAAGATTGGTTGGACAAAGTCCTCAGAGGCAACAGAAGATGCAGCCATAAAAGTCAGTCTGGAGAGAGACAAAGATGTTCTACATCAAGATGGCACCAAGCTTGATCTCGACTCTGAATGCCTCGGCTCTGAATGCTTTGAGGTAATGTCCTTTGGTTCTGAATGCTTCAGGTGGCATGTCTTTACTCTGAATACTTTGGGTTCATCTGTTTCGAGTCCAAGGGTGGTCAAGGCTACGTATTCAAGTCTAGTGCTCGAGGCTTAGAGGAGGACTCCGGGCACTGAGTGTGTAACAGGTGTTAGTCTGTCTAAAAGTGGTGGTGTTGACCATGGCTGAAGTAGGCAGTAGTGCACCAGAGGCCCCAGAGGTGGCACAGGAGCATGAAGCTGATGCCTTCAATTGTTGAGTAGAAGGCATGCCAATACTCACTGTGATCTCTGGTGGACAATGGGCTGGAAGAGGCTCTTTTGATGTCTGCCTCTGAATCAATATTTTCCAGCAAAAAGGCCGCTTTTACGTCCATGCTTTAAGCATCCAGTTGCTCTCCAACATACTCCTCTCACTCACCAAGGAGGTCCAGGGCATTTTCCTTACCCCTGTCTGTGTGCTATGGAAGTCGAGGAGATTTGACGAGCACAACACTTCTGTAGGGTCTTCTTGTTTCGGAATGTGAGACGCATGAACAGGAGTCTTCACTATGACTAGGAGACAAGAAAAGGTTGCAAACCTCATTGAGGTTGGTTCTCGGGTACTTGGTGTGTCAAGTAGGGCAGAACATGAAAGGAGTCCTTTCAATTATGAGGACATTCTCAACTCAAGCAATAGGATTGGAGAGGTTGATGACCCACATGGAGTGGAAAGTACACAATGGTGTAGACTGATGAAAGAGTGTGATTGTTTAAAAGAACCGACAAGGAATGGATCTGAAGGCCCAGTGAGAACACCATGCAGCGCTGAACTGGAGCTCACCTTGACATGCCTGAATCCAATGGAGGGGAAAAACCAGTCTAACAATGGAGTTGATGCCCATGCACAATACCACTCAATTAATCAATCATAGCATTTGAAAAGTGCAGCACTATCGCCCCAAAGGGTATTTGGGCACTGAGGATGCTGTATCTCCATCAAAAAGCTACGTCTTGAGCCTCTGTCTTAAGTCTGCAATGGAGGGAGCTGATCAGACATAGACGGTAAGGCTGTTCAAGAACTTGGCTTCTGTGTAGGAGGAGTGGCCTCCGCTGCGAAGGATGCGGGTGTGTGTGTGAGGTTTAGCAAGGCAGAGCATAGTTGTCTTGCTGGGATGTAGAAGCTCAGTCAATAGTTGATGTAGAAAAGCCCTAGGTTGTGGAGAACCTTGCATGCCAGTGTGAGGATTTTTAATTGGCATATCTCATGGACTTGGAGCCAGTGGAGGTTCCTGAGGTGTGGGGTAATACTTGGGCATTTGGGGAGGTTGAGAATAAATCTGGCTGGGGTGTTCTGTAGACTCTGAAGTCTTTTAAGTAGCTGGGAGGACACATCAGCTTAGAAAGCGTCGCTATAGTTGAGGCGGATGGTAACTAAGGCGTGTGTGACTGTCTTTCGGGTGTCAGTAGGGATCCATTTGAAGATTCGGCAGAGCATATGGAGGATGCAGAAGCAGGAGGAGGTGACTGAGTTTACTTGTGGATTCACGGATAGTTGGCAGTTGAGGATGATGCTGAGGTTCCATGTGTGTTCTGATGGAGAGGGCCTTTGTCCGAGTTGTGCTGGCCACCAGCTGTGGTCCCATATGGAGATTGTTCTTCCCGAAGATCAGGACTTCTGTTTCATCAGTGTTTAGTTTGAGGCAGCTGTTTTTCATCCGTGTTGCTAATTTGGTCATGGCATTGTGGGAGTTGGCTTTGGCATTGTGGGGGTCTTCGTTGAGTGAGAGGATTAGTTGAGTGTCGTAGGTGTAGGAAACTATATTGAGTCTGTAGGATCTGCTGAATGTCTGAAAGGTGGGTCATGTAGATGTTGCACAGGGCTGGGGTGGGGAGGATCCTTGGGGTACGTTGCAGGTGATGTTCTTGGGTGTAGAAGTGAAAGGAGAATGGTAAATGCTCTGCGTACGGCCTGAGAGGAAAGAGATATCCCACTTAAGGGCATTTTGTTGAATGCCTGTGTTGTGAGTCTGATGAGGAGAGTTTGGTGGGAGACTGTATTGAATACTGCGGAGAGGTCCAGAAGGATCAGAGCTGCTAGGTCTCCTTGGTTGAGAAGGGTCCTAATGTTGTCTGTGGCAGCAATCAGAGTAATCTCCTTGCTGTGGTTGGCCCAAAATCCTGATTGTGAGGTGCTGAAAAGGTGGTTTCTTTTGAGATGAGCTGTTGGTTGATGGATCAATCACTTTGGCTGGGAAGGGGAACAGGGAGCCTGGTTTGTAATGTTTGAGGTTGCTGGGGTCAGTGAGGGTTTCTTTAGGTGGGGTCTGACCTCTGTCTGCTTCCATTTGTTGCTGTGGAGATGGAGGTGTTGAAGATGTGGGTTTGTTCCATGCTAATAGTGTTGGCTCTGAGGTTGAAAAGCCGGTGGGGCAGGGGGCAGTATGGGCCCTGGAGTAGATGGATGACATGATGGCTGCGGTGGTCTGTGTGGTAATCAGGGACCAGAAGGTTATCGTGTGGCTGGTGTTCACTTCTTGAGAGATGTTGTCTAGGCTGGAGGTGGAGTGTCCGGTGTCAAAAATTGTAGTATATGGTGGTAATCTTGCTGTGAAAGTAGTCTGAGAGGGTGCACCAGAGTTCCTTGGATGGGTGGATGGTGGTCTCTGTGGCTATTGGGTTAGAGAACTCCTTGTTGATTCTGAAGACTTCTTTCATGTGGTTGCTGCAGTGTCGATGCAGGCAGTGATTACTGCTCTTTTTGCTGGCTTGATGTGTTAGTGGTAGTTGTTGAGGGCTGCCTTGTAGGTGGGAGGGGTCCATGCTCATGTGCCAATGTTTCTCAAGTTACTGGCAGTCGCGTTTGGTGTTTCTGAGCTCTGAAATGTTCCCTCTTGCAGGCTCGGGAGTGTTGTTGGTTTTAGCTGGTTGTAGCAAGATGACTCTGCTGGTGAATTTGGTGATCTAGGTGGTGAAGTTTTTGATGGCCTGGTTGAGATCGAGGTCTGCCTTTGGCTCGGATTGTGTGATGCCTAGGGCTGGTGCCCATAGGGTCTCTTTTACCTTGACCCAGCTTTGGGGTTAGTTGCTGAGGTGCTTGGAAGTGATGTGCCTTGAATTGGAGATGGTAAAGCTGACAATGACGTGGTCAGTCCAGGTGAGTTCAGTCATGTGGGTGAAAATGATTCCATCTCTAGAAGTGAAGATGGCGTCCAGTGTGTGTCCGGCTTTATACATGGGTTTTGTGACCAGTTGGGTGAGGCTGACGTTGCTAAGTTTCTTTATGAGGGAAGTGGAGTTGGTGTTTTTTGGGGTCGTTAAGGTGTAAATTGAGATTGTCGAGTAGGACATAGTGGAGGGAGTCAATGGCAAGGGGGTGATGAGGTTGGCAATGGCATTGCAAAAGGCTGGGTGCTGTCTGGTAGGTCTGTGTGCAAGGCTGCCTAGCATTATGGTGTTGGCAGCGGTCTGGAGTTGGAAGATGAGGTGACCCATGAGGGGCATTGGGTCATCGCCGGTGATGGTGCACTGAATTGTTTCCTTGAAAATTATGGCTATGCTCCCATCCTGTTTGTAGGTGCGGTCTCGGTGTACCATGTTGTAGCCATCAGGGATGGCTGTGATGATGTAGGGGTTTGAGGAGGTTGTTAGCCAAGTTTCAGAGATGAAGTAACTAATAGGCAGAGTCACTGGTCATGTGACTCGTAAAGAATTAGAGCCTGATTTAGATATTGGCAGTAATGGTGCCGCCATAGACTTTTCTACAGGAAGCTCGCCTGCCGCTGCAATGGTCCGCCCACCATATTTAGATGTTGGTGGTCCCATAGACGAAAGACTGCATTCAAACTGCTGTCTCTGCCAAGAAACTCCACCTGCATCAATGACAGGAAAGGTGGCGGACCATTGCCAGCCTTTCAACCATGCTGACTTAGATGCGCCATGCTACCAAGATAAAAGTGGTGGTCTGACCTCCACCCCTTAGTTGAGGGACTGGGGGAAGGTGTGAAGACTCACCTTTCCCCCTTTCCCTGCCCTATCTTTGACTGGACATGACTGGACAAGACCTACCATCACTGCTACCACTGCCCCACAGAGAAAGCACAACCCCCCCCCATCGACGGACTCCATGGTAGGGATGCCGCATTGCCAGTGTATGTTGGGTGGGCAGTGCACAAGAGGTGGGGACCACTGGAGACAGATACATGTCACAGTATTTTTTTATCACTGTGACAAGCATATGTAAGGGACACATATAGGACACACATAGATGGGGACACACTGGAACACACCAACTGTCGCATACACAACTGTCATTGTGGTGCCAGTATTCACTGGCATCAGTGCTGGCACCACAATGATGGTACATTCACACCTGCCAACTGTATCCATGTGTGCACATTGCCAGAGGATCTTTACGTGTCATGTTGTGCTGCAAGCTGTGTGTGTGAGACAATACGTGTATGTGTGTATCCAATGTGATTGGTTGAGGTGGGGAGAGCAGGTAAGTCTGTTTGTGTAGCTGAGTGGGTGGCTGTGTTGTTTGCTGTGGTTGGGTCATGTGTGGGTGCAGTGTCAATGGTGTGTGTAGGTTGTGTCATGGATGATGATCAATGTGTGTTTTCTGCATGTACAGGTTGTGTTGTGTCGGAATCGCAATGGGTAATTGTGTGAATTTGTTGCGTTGCGAACAGCTGTGTTGAGTGCGTGCCCCCTTCTTTTTGTAAGTACAACATGTCAGTCATGTTGTCTGTGTATCTATGGTACACCTATGGCCAAGGTAGGCACACCTATGGCTAAAGTAGAATGTGTGTCACTTACCTGTCTTCCACATCCCCTGCCATTGTATGAAATCCATAGAATCCCACCATTGATGAACCACCACCATTCAGACAGTCATCAGTACTGGAACAACTAAATACAGAGGGCTGGAGCCCTTCACTGTCATGGTATTTTCTGGTCCACGCCCGACACACCTTGGTGGTGCAACTACCAGCATCTAAATCAGGCCCTTACTTTGAAGAAAAACAAGTTGCACATGTCCAAACGCAACACTTGATGGCAGAAGTATGCAGAACATGTGTATCGACATCCACACATGCCACAAACACAGTTATCTGTAGGTATGCATCTACTTCTGGCAGACAGGGACATAATGCCTTACACTGCCAGAGTACCCCCCTACATATATGGAGACCTGAGCAAGGTGAAAGAAAACAAGAAAGTAAGTAGGCCATCACACAACATCCCATTGCTTTGCGAATTATTCTGGAGATGCCGATGAAGCAGAGGGGAACGGTATGGGAGTACGTGCTTACTGGTGACACCACAGGAATGGGGTTGGGGAGTCTCCTTTCCACACTCCTTAATCAAGTCAGATTGACATATTTTTTCTGATTTACATAATACCTTTAGTTCATTGCAAATCACTGTTTTGCGATTTTTTAAAGTTTTAAGACCCAGTTTTTCTCAAACTTACTGCTAGCACCAAGTTCTACTACTGCTGTTAAAAATGTGTTTTCGTTCTCTTAAACTTTCTGCTTTCCTGGCATTGTTAAGAGTGCTGAATTGGCACCTGGATATAAACGTATTCAAACACCGAATAAATCTCAAACAATACTGTATCACAAGACATGTTGACAAAAACAAGACCTATTATGCTGTAATTTGTAAAAATACAACATTCTTCACGCAGAAGTACATTCATTAACATTCCTTGCTTCTTCTTGCTTATATCAAAGCATCATTGGCATGTGATCATTTTGCAAGATATGATTTCTCCATGTTTATTCTTGCCCTGCTCCACTTGAGAATTTAACTGGGTGTACCTTGACATATTTGGACTTGGCTGATCAAATATTTTCGCCTCATGTAAAACAAATATTAGTGGCATAATTTTTATCAACATCTTGCTATATTTGCAGTTTTCGTTTCTGATACTTATGTTTCGTGTGCATCATATTTCTAAGATCAAACATGCCAATTGACTACTTTAAAAAGTCTAGAATATATTTTTTTATGAAATATTCCTGTGCTGATACTCATTAAAGTAATTTGTTAGAAACACCGGTCAGTGTGTAGCAGTTGCTGGGAGTGCACTATACTGTGAAGCGTAGGTTGATGAGACAATATGTCTGATTCACATACTGAACCTTGTACATTCTACAAGGTGGAGGTTTTGCCTATGTTTACATGTATGGAGTCGTCTGCCCTGATTGCGGAGTCTCAGAAAAAATAAATATAGATTTGAGTAGTAAAAGTGGAAGGACACAGGGAAGTAGGTGAGAAAAGGGAGAGACATACTGCTAAAAGGGGATGGGATTAGGGAGGAATAAGTGAAATTTAGGAAGGATCGGGGAGGGGTTTCAGGAGAGGTGTCACTCACCCATGCACAATTAAGCTACTTGCATTATCTGAAGGTGAAGACACATAACTTCGAGTTTTGCAGTAAATTTACTACAAAATGTAAAATTATTCAAAACTGTGACATACCTTTGTAAATCAGGTCCAAAGTATTTTGTTTATGTCTTCTCTGACTGTTGTCTTCGCGGGGTAAGAAGGTATGAATGGGCATGTAATAATTTTGGGATTACTGTTATCCATTTAGACGAGGGCTGTTGTGTCCGGTTTTGCACATCGATTGCTGCAGCATTCTAGACTTATTATGATCTACAGATTAGGGCCCAGATTTATTAACACTTTGCCGTGTGTGTGCATCACAAAAGTGGTGCTAACCAGAAAAAGGTGTGGTTTTAATATATACTTTCCGCACAATTTTTTTTAAGAATAAACCATTTTTGGAATTCAGTTAGTAGATTCAAGCGATGGACAGTGCAAGTCTCAGTGGCTTTAATAGCATAACAATCTCCTATCATATATTTTTTTTAATGCATTGGTGTCTAGACACGGTTGTCAGCATAGAAAATTTATCACTGAATCAAGGATCACAAACTCGTTTAATAATTCGGAGTTATAATTTCCCTTTTCAGCAATGGAAAAAAGAAATGCTAACCTTTTCCCCATCCCCATGTGTTCACTGGGAAAAACAAGTAACAATATTTAGCTCAGAGTGTAGGCTGTATAAACCTACTGGCTTCATTTTCTCACTCATGTCTTTGCTATTATTCCAAAACCTTTCGCCTTTGTCATGACCTCTAATGCAGTCTCACTTTTTTAGTTCAACACCCTAATACCTTCCCAAATTCATTAGAATGCTTTACCTTAAATTAGATCTAGGTTGACAAAATTCTGACCAATTTTCAATCTGTCTTAACCTTTTCTTCCTTTGTCATTTCCTCTCTTGACCTTGAATACCAACTTCGATGAAGATCTTTTTTAAATCTAAATATCTTATTTGCATTTTTAATAAGGAGGACTCATACAGAAAAGAAAGAGAAAACGAAGTCAGACATGGGTTGAAATAAATGTGTAAAAATGTAAGTCGTTTGCAAATAAAATATATAAGAAATATAGGCCCTCATGACGACTTCAGCAGTCTTTTTGGTCGTGGTGGCGTCCTGTTGGCGGTGTAGTGCTGGCGGTGGAAAACCCCAGGACCCATCCCCTCCCAGACGACCACCTTGCTGGGAAAGGTAAGTTGACTGTCCAAAAGGGGGGGGGGGTGTTGGGTGTATGTGTGTGGTGTGTGCGTGTATCTGTACGAATGTGGGCTTCTGGGTGCGTGTATGTGTGTGAATAGGGGTGTCTGGGTGCATGCATGTGTGCGAATGGGGTGTCTGGGTGCATGTATGTATGAAAATAGGGGTGTCTGTGTGCGTGAATGGATGCAGTGTGTGCTTGTGTGCATGAATGTGGAGAGGGGGAGTGCGTGTGCATAAGTGTGGAAAGGGGGAGTGCGTGTGCATGAATGCAGAGAGGGGGAGTGCGCGTGCATGAATGCAGAGAGGGGGAGTGCGTGAATGGATGTGGTGGGGGAGTGCATGAATGGATGCGGTGGGGGGAGTTTGTGAATGGCCGACAGAGGAAGAGAGGCGGATCCATCATCAGCACCGCCATGCCAACAAGACTCCATCTGCCATATTATGATACGTAATACAGTGTGGGGGAGTCCTGTCAGTGGTGCGGTGCTGGTGGTGGAAAACACAGGACCCATCCCCTACCGGACAACCACCTCACTGGAAAAGCTAAGTTGATCATCCGAAAGGGGGGGGTGTTGGGTGCATGTGTGTGTTGTGTTCGTGTATGTGTGCGAATGGGGGTGTCTAGGTGAGTGCATGTGTGAGAACGGGGGTGCCTGGGTGCTTGTATGTGTGCGAATGGGGGTGTCTGGGTGCGTGAATGGATGCGGTGTCTGGGTGTGTGCAGGAATGTGGAGAGGGGGAGTGTGTGTGCATGAATGCAGAGAGGGGGAGTGCGTATGCATGAATGCAGAGGGGATAATGCGTGAATGGATGCAGTGGGGGAGTGCATGAATGGATGTGGAGGGGTTTGGGGTGTGCATGGTTGCGGAGGGGTGAGTATGTGTGAGTGTGTGTTTGGTTGGGTGGGGAGGGTGCCTGTAGGTGCGTGGAAGTGGGGGGAGGGTGTTTGCATGTGCCTGCAAGTGAGGGAGAGGGTGCGTGCATGTGTGTGGACGTGGGGGTCAAGGCTGCACCGGAGATGCTCACCTCCAGCCCACCGGTCCGACCGCCCTGGCAGTACTGGCGGCATTGCGGTGGTTTGGCTTCTGCCAAACCGCCACTCTCATAATATGGCGATCTTTACTGCCGGCCCCGCGGTGGTAGGACCGCCACTGCGAGTGTGGTGGTCTGAAGACTGCCACGCTCTTAATGAGGGCCATAGTCATCAAATAACAACCAATCTTGCACTGTTTGAAAAAAAACATAAAGGCCCTCATTACAACCCTGGTGGTCGGTGATAAAGCGGCGGTAATACAGCCAACAGGCTGGCGGTAATAAATATGAAATTGTGACCATGGCGGAAACCGCTCAGACAGCCACTTTAACACAGCGACCGCAAGGGCGAAACCAACAGGCACCACTGGAGTAACCGCCAATAGCCAGACGGAAGACAATGTACCACCCACCGTATAATGACAGCCCAATCCGCCACCTTTTCCGGGGCGGTACCAACGACATCAAAAGCCTGGCGGGAACACTGCACAGAAGGGAAACGACTCACCTCTGGACACTCAAGGAAGAACCACACGGCCATTGCGCCAAAGTTGCATGTCTTCCCCATGCTCTTCTACCTTATGCTCCATTCCGAACACCAACGCCGGCGAAGACGACCACAGTGAGTACAGCTGCCTAGCAGGGGAGGGGGGAGGAAAAAGAGAGTGACACACACGCAACACCAACACCCACACTCCCAATACCACACACAAAACCAGATGCAGTAACATAACACATACACCCGTTCCCCTCAGGAATATTGCCAGGACAACTACTATAGTGTAAAAATGCTGTAATAAGATAAATATAGGTGAAATTTGTGCATCCAAATAAAAGGAGATATACATATTTACAATGCAAGGGACACTGCCTAGTCCTCAATGTCCATGGGCCACAGGGCCACACAACAAAGTCCAAGGCCCAACCTCACTCCTGCAACAACACAGAGAAAACACTGCAGGGGCATCAGGTTGAAAACAGACAGGTACCTCAGGGGGACGGGGAATGTGGGGGCACCTCAGCCAGAAGATGGAACACCACTGCTCCTGGAGGGGGCAACATGGCCATCACTCTGTCCTGGGGATTACAAGGCCACAGTCTCTCAAGTGGGTGATTTGCCCACATGCTCTGGAGGAGGCAACATGCCCTGTGCTTGGTCCTAGGGAGTGCAAGGCCACAGTCTCTCAAGTGGGTGATTTGCCCACTGGCTCTGGAGGGGGCAACATGCCCTGTGCTTTTTTCCTGGGGAGTGCAAGGCCACAGTCTCTCAAGTGAGTGATTTGCCCACTGACTTGTCCTGGGGAGTGCAAGGCCACAGTCTCTCTAGTGAGTGACTACTTCCACTGGTTCTGGAGGGGGCGTTGTGTCTAGTGAGCTTCATCCTGTGGAGGATGGGGTGAGTGGATGGTTTCTCCACTGGTTCTGGAGGGGGCATTGTGCCCTGTGATGCAAATCTTGGGAAATGCAAGGTCACAGTCTCTCACCTGGGTGTCAGACCCACAAGATTTGAAAGCCCCAAGCTGCACAACAGCCCATGGATGCAGCACTACACACTGTCCGCTGGCGGTGATGGCTGCTCAGTGATGGCAGTGGCGATGCTGGTGTCGGTGCTGGCAGTGTTGGGGGGAGGCTCCAGCCCTTCCCCTGCCACCTCAGGGGGCTGCCCACTGCTGCTGCTGCTGCTGGCAATGGTGCAGGTGGTGGTGCTAATGGCGGTGTTGGTGGCAGTGCTGGCAGTGGTTAGGGGAGGCTCCAGCCCATCCCCTGCAGCCTCGGACGGCTGCACCACCATGGTTGGTGATGGGTGCTCTGAATGAGTCCCAGCACCAGGCCTCCTGTCCTTTTTGCCTGCTGGTGCAGGCCCTTTGCCCTTCCTGCCAGTAGCTGGGGATGGCTCCTTGCTTTTTTTGGCAGCAGCCGGGGATAGCTCCTTGCCCTTCTTTTTACCAGCTGGGGGTGCCTCCTTGCCCTTCTTTGCAGCAGCTGGGGGTGCCCCTTTGCCCTTCTTTGCATTAGCTGGGGGTGCCTCCTTGCCCTTCATTACAGCACTTGGTGCAGGCACCCTATCAGTGTGGCTGCCTGGTGCTCGGGATCCTCTCCCATCTGGTGTAGCTGTGGACACTACAGTGCCCCTGGATTGGGTGGCTGAGGTGCTTGGCTAGGTTCTGACCACCCTGGCCTGATGTGAGGGACGTGGGGGAGGGCTAGGAAAGAGGTCAAAGGTGGAGAGGAAAAGCTTCTTAGGGACATTGGAGCAGGAAGAGGTACATGGTTTGGGAGTGGAGGTAAAGGGAGTGGTTGTAGGAGGTGTTTGTCTGCTGTGTTTGGGTGCAGGTGCATGGGATGGATGCTGTTGTGAGGTGGATGGCTGTTGGGTGTCTGAGTGCTTGCGTTTGTGTACTTTGGGAGGTGGGGGCACAGACATTGTGGGAGAGGACACATGGGACGTGTGCATGGAAGTGGGGGTGGTGACTGCCAGTGAGGGGCATGTGCTGATAGGTGTGCTGGTGATGGGGGTAGTAGATGAGGATGTAGTGCATGCAGGTGTGAGTGTAAACACAACTGGGAGGGAGGTGGTGGACGAGGAGGAGGGGGACACAGTGGAGGCAGTGGATGTTGGTAAGTCTGCATCTGGATGGTGTTTGTGTAAGTGCCTATGGGATGAAGTATGGTGCTTGTGTTTGACATGTCCACTCTTGTATGTTGTCCTGGGTGCCTGTTCGTCTGCCTGTTTGCTTGGGATAGGTTAGGGTTGAGGGGAATGTGATTGGTTAGAGGAAGTTGGAGGGGGGCTAGAAATAGGGACAATGGCTGCCATCAGAGAGGAAGCCAGAGCCTGGATTGATCTCTTTTGGGCTGCCATGCCAGTGTGAATGCCCTCCAGGAATGCATTTGTCTGTTGCATTTAGGCTGCCACCCCCTGGATGGCATTCACACTGGTTGACTGTCCAACAGAGATAGATTGCAGGAGGTCAATAGCCTCCTCACTCAGGGCAGCAGGGCTCACTGTGGCAGGGCCTGAGGTGCCTGGGGTGAAGGAGATGCCCACCCTCCTGGGTGAGCGGGCATGGGAAACAAAGTGAGAGGCTGCTGGGAGGGCGGTGCTGGTACGGGGGTGGCGGCTGCACCTGTAGCTGGGGTGGGCACAGAGTTGTCCACCACCACCACCAGGGAATTTCTGTCGGAGGAGTAATCCGTGTCCGAACTGTCTCCACCATGGTGCTCCCCTCGCCCTCCATCCCACTGGTGCCCTCACTGTCAGTGGATTCTGCCTCCTGGGCCCTGTGGGATGCAGCTCCTTCCATCGCCGGTGCCTCAGCTCCTCCACCAGATGATGCTAATGCACATAAGAACAGAGTGATAAAAAAAAGGTGGGGAAGAGACAAAGGATACACTTGGTCAATGACGGCAACAACACCACCGTTGGCATACACACACACACACACACACACACACACACACACACAGGGAACAGCCCTTTGCACTAGGCAATGCACTACCAGTCACAATGCTAGTCACCAGGCCATGGAGGGGGGCACCTAATGCCAATCGCACCATACCTGAGACCCAGAGACCCCTGCCCAGTAGGCAATGCACTACCAGTCACAATGCTAGTCACCAGGCCATGGATGGGTGCACCTAATGCCAATCGCAGCATACCTGAGACCCACAGAACTCTGCCCAACATGGCACCTACTCTTCAATGTCAGTCCTGGTCTAGGGGCACCCACAGGACCACATCCCCCACCCCGATACCACCCCAACAGGCGCAGGTTGTATATTGGGGCACTGTACCCACCCCATTGTTGCTGCTGTGATGTCCCCAAGCGCACATCCAGCTCCGGATAGGCCACCGCCAGCATGCAGGCCATCAGGGGGTCAGGGTTCGACGGGCACCCCATCCTCATTGGGACAGTGGGTGCTCCACCTGCCGTAGACCCCCAGGGTCCGCAGGTCCTTGGCGATGGCACGCCATATTTCCTTTTTCTGATGGGCGCTGACCTGCAGGGAAATGGACACAGGAAAGGTCTGACCGTCTTGCCTGTTACACTCATGGCCCACCATGCCCCTTTCCATCCCAATTAGCACAGACATGGCCCACCATACATGGAGCACGCTGCCCAGGGCCCATCCCCCAACCCCCTCCCCACATGAGGCCTTCCCACACAGCAGTCCATGCATTCATGCCCCATGCATCGTACTCATGGTGTACACACCGGTTGATCTGGAGGCCCATACAGCATTCGGTACTGGGGTTGGACCCCATCCAAAAGTCGCCCAACTCTGCTGAGGTGAAGGCAGGGGCCCTTTCCCCAGTGACACGAGCCATGGTCAGTTCCAGACACATGTCACAGCAGCACTTGCGGTGTAGGTCCTCTCCTGTTGAAGTCCAGGCAGCAAGTGAAGGAACAGATAGAAAATGGCGGTGAAGTCCGCAGCGGTGCATACCGTCACCGCCGGCGTACATCACCATTGGCTACTGTCCCCCTTAGGGCCCAATGTTAACCAATGAGGAGTTGCACAGCAGTTTTCGACCGCCCCCCACAATGGCGCACGTCAGCAGAATTACCTCATTTCCACCTGTCCCTCCACACAGGACAGGCGGACGCCATTTCAGGAGGGTGCCGGCCATGGCTTCTAACTGCGTCACAGTACACATATGCATCATTTGGACCTCTACAAAACAATACTGTTACAATCATGACATGCATTGAAGTGTAGTGGTTGGAAAAAAGACATACTGACCAGCTTCTCACCATTTTGCCCCATAGATTGCAACCGCTGTGGATGAATAGGCGATGGAGACATCCCCCCGTGTACAGACCCCTGCTGGACTTGGCAACAATGGAGGACAGGCACATTATCCTCACCGATAGACTGGACAGGGCCACAATCACAGAGCTGTGTGCCCAATTAGAGCCGGACCTCATCTCTGCTATCTGTCACCCCACTGGTATCCCCCCTCTTGTGCAAGTGATATCAGTGCTCCATTTCCTGGCAACTGGCTCCTTCCAAGTGACAGTGGGCTTGGCAGCAGGAATGTCTCAGCCAATGTTCTCACCAGAGTGTTGTCTGCCCTGATTAAACACATGTGCAGCTACATCGTGTTCCCCCAGCTGGAGGATTTGGCCACAGTGAAAGCTGATTTCTTTGCAATGGGACATAGCCCCAACATTACTGGGGCAATTGATGGTACACATATAGCATTTGTCCCCCACCCCCGGCGAAATGAACAGGTGTTCAGAAATCGAAAGAGCTTTCACTCGATGAATGTGCAGATGGTGTGCCTGGTGGACCAGTACATCTCCCACGTCAATGCAAAATATCTGGGTCTGTGCATGATGCCTTTATCCTGAGGAATAGCAGCATCCCATATGTGATGGCTCAACTCCAGAGGCACAGGCTATGGCTAATAGGTGAGCCCTGGTTCCAGTCGCCTCCTGAAGGCCAGGTTTCATTGCCTCCATCTAACAGATGGATCCCTGTACAACTCACCCAAGAAGGTCTGCCAGATCATCATGGCATGATGTATGTTTCACAACCTTGCCTTACGTCGCCAGGTGCCTTTTCTGCAGGAGGATGAGGCTGGAGATGGCCGTGTGGCAGCAGTGGACCCTGTGGACAGTGAAGATGAGGAGGCAGAGGATGAGGATGAGGACAACAGAAGTGCAATAATTCGTAACACTTCCAATGACACACAGGTAAGACAGTATAACTTCACATTTAATTGACAGTTTTGTGTTTGACATTGTCACTGGCAGGCTGATTTTCCCACTTCTATGGCCACTCACTGTACCCTTTGGCATCTCTATTTGCAGATATTTGTGCCCCACTATTGCTTCTGGTGTGTTGACAGCAGCCAACTACAGGTCATGCCTATGTAGACATTTCGGTACAGTTGATTTTCAATGTTTCAACCTTGTTAAACAAACACCTACTTAAATCATTTGACATATTCCATACTTGTATTTTTTTCAAAGGGTGTTTAATTCAGTGTTAAGAGGTAGAGGGGGATGTGTAATAGGCTGGGGGGATGATGGAGGAAAGTCCAGGTTGGAGTCCAGTCTATTTGTATCACAGGTGCATTGTCCAAAGGGGCATAGGAAGGTGAGCAATGGCAATTCAAGGTGGACAGGGTGACAGAGTGGGACACAAGGGTGACAATCAGGAGAGTCTTATTTCCTGGCGGGGGTCTTGGCAAAAGTCTCTGGCTTCTGCCTGGATCGCAGGGAACTTTTGCAGGGTGGTTCACCTTCTGCAGGGGGAGGAGTGCTGGTGGCCTGTTGGTCCTGTGTCAGGGCCTCCTGTCCACTAGCGGCAGCGGAGGTGGAGGGATGTTCATCTGTTTGGCTAGTGGCAGAGGCACGGTGGGGTGCCACTGCCTCCCTCATAGTATTGGCCATGGATGCCAGCACCCCTGCAATGGAGAACAGGGTGGTGTTGATGTCCTTCAAGTCCTCCCAGATCCTTAGGTACTGTCCCTCCTGCAGCTGCATGTTCTCCTGCAACTTGACAGGATCTGGCCCATCCTCTCCTGGGAATGGTGGTATGCTCCCAGGATCGCGGTGAGTGCCTCCTGGAGAGTTGGTTCCCTGGGCCTGTCCTCCACCTGTCGCATAGCAGTCCTCCCAGCTTCCCAGTTGTCCTGTGCCTCTGTCCCCTGAACCGTGTGCCCACTGCCACTGACCACAGGTCCCTGATTGTCCTGTGTTTGTGATGTGCCCTGGGGTCCCTCTAGTGGTGGACACACTGCTGACTGATGTGTACTGGGGACAGAGGTATGGGCCCGCTGGGTGGGTTGTGTAGTGGTGTTTCCTGAGGGGGAGGCTCTGTGGTGGTGTGAGAGTGCGTCTGGGTAACCGACTGTCCGGAGGTCCCTGATGGGCCAGGTTGGTCATCAAGATCCAGGTGAGCAGAGCTGCTGTCATCACTGTGGGCCTCTTCTGGGGGGGACTGGATGTTGCTGCCACCTCTTCTCCGGTGACATTGGCTGGGGACCTGTGGGGATGTAAATGCAGTGTTATTGTTTCTGCGTGTGACATCATGTACATGGATGTGTTGCCCTCTGTTGGTTGTTGTTGCCCTAGCTGATTTGCCTTTGAGTGAGTAGCTATGTGGTGGGCTAGGTGATTCTCTCCAGTGGGCATGCAGTGGTGGTAGGTGTCCATGCAGGTCTGTGAGGGGTGTCCATGCATTGGTGTTACATGCAGGGCTTGTATTGGGATGAGTGGGTTGTGATGGTGGGGTATGTGGGAGGGGGTGAAGTGATGGGAGTGAGGGTACGGGTGGGGGTTTGTGATGGCATGCAGGTAGGGGGGTGATAGCAATAGAGATTTGACTTACCAGAGTCCAGTCCTCCTCCTACTCCTGCCAGGCCCTCAGGATGCATTATTGCCAAGACTTGCTCCTCCCATGTTGTTAGTTGTGGGGTAGGAGGTGGGGGTCCACCGCCAGTCCTCTGTACAGCTAGTTGGTGTCTTGCTGCTGTGGAACATACCTTCCCCCGTAGGCCATTCCACCTCTTCCTGATGTCGTCCCTTGTTCTGGGGTGCTGTCCCACGGCGTTGACCCTCTCCACGATTCTCCGCCATAGCTCCATCTTCCTAGCAATGGATGTCTGCTGCACCTGTGATCCAAATAGCTGTGGCTCTACCCGAATTTTCTCCACCATGACCCTCAGCTACTCCTCAGAGAATCTGGGGTGTCATGGTGCCATGGGTGTAGTGTGAGGGGTGTTGTGGTGCTCTTGCTGTCTCGCTCTGGGGGCAATTCTTTCTAGTCATAAAGGGTTGTGGGTAGTGTGGGTGGGTGTTTTATAGTGGTGTGGGTGTGTGGGTGTATGTGTGTCAGGTGTGTGTAGCTTGAATTTACCAATATAGTGTTGTTTTGTTTGTGTGTGTGTATGGTGAGCATGGCAGTATGCACCGCCCATGGTTTCCCGCCATTGAATGTCCGCTGCGGTGATTCGTGGGTCATAATGCTGTGGGTGTAATTCTGTTGCCGTAACGGTGTGGGTTTTGCTACCAACAGTTTATCGCTGACCTTTGGGCTGGAGGACTTGTGTGTGTGCCTGCATAGTGACGGATTGGTATGTGTCAATAGAAAGACAGGTATGGACAAGAAATGACCTAAAATCAACTGCAAAGAAGTATGCTCACCCTCCGAGATAAAGTACTATAATAATTGGCAGGTCATGTTTGGTTGCTTCATGCAGCACCAAACTAGTTAACCCTGCTCAGTTGAGGACTCACCATACAACAAAACCCATTCATCATAATTACCATAACACTGAATGCTTAAAACACTGAGGGGCATATTTATACTCCATCTGCGCCGATTGTCAGCGCAAACGTTGCCCAGTATTTAAACTTTGATGCCCGAGCCCGCGGACGACAAAATTCTGCTGTGTGCGTCATTTTTTGGATGCAGCAACCCGCCTTGCGTTAATTATATGCAAGGTAGGCAATCCCGTTCAAAAAATGGCTTAAACGGCCGGGGGTCGTATTTATGCTTTCTGGCAAAAAATGACGCACGGCCGAGAGGCGGAGCCAGAAAATGACGCACAGCCCGATTTGCGTCAAAAGTTAACGCCTGGGTCAGGGCAGGCGTTAAAATAGGGCAAACACACCTGTATTTAATCAGAACAAACAGAACAAACAGCAGAGCAGCAGAGCAGCAACAGGGAGCCATGGAGGTGATCCTAATCCAGTGTGCACACAGACGCAGAGCCCAGCAGCAACAACAGCAGCTACAACAACACCAGAAGGGACCCCAAAGGCAACACAGAAGGCAGGAGAGGATATTCCGCCCCAGAACCACCCTTCAGGGCCTCAGGGAACACAGCATCATCCAGAGGTACCGGTTGAACTGGCAGGCCATTCAGCAGCTGCTGCGCAACATTGAACTGCAGTTGGCCCCCACTTTGGTGACACCCCGCACCATCCCAACAGAAACCAAGCTGCTTGCCGTACTGCATATGCTGGCAAGTGGCTCATTCCAAACAACTGGTGCCCTGGTTGGTGGAATATCACAACCATCATTCTCCGCCTTTTTGCCCAAAGTACTGGATGCCATCATTCAACTGACCCCGCCACATCTGCTTCCCTAACACACTGCAGAAGCAGCAGGAAACAAAACAGGGGTTCTACCTCATCAGTGGCTTCCCACACATCCTCGGTGCAATCGACTGCACACATGTACGCCTTGTGCCACCTGCTGCAACTGAACACCTCTACCGCAACAGGAAGCACACACATTCCATCAACGTGCAGGCCATAGTCGATCACCAGGGATTGATCACCAACATCGTGGCTAAATATCCTGGGAGTGTCCACGACTCATTCATCTTCCGTCACTGCACCATCAATGAACACTTCCAGGATGGACGGTATGGCAATGGACTACTTGTTGGTAAGTACAAAAACCTACTTATATACACACTGCACAGCAACCCTCTAGGACACACAACACATACACCACAACAGCAACATGTGGACAGGAACATACTGAGGTCGTGACATCACTAGCCATGTTTCTTAGCTCACCATTGAACCTGTCACACATCGTAAATTACTGTACAGCCTAATGTTAAGACGTCAAAGATCACAACGTGTGGAGTGGGTTGCCCAATTGTCACCTTGCAAAATGTAAGTGTCCCAATGACCTTTACATTAATCCATTGCCTAAGTCTAAAGGTATGGGATGTCCAGGATACATTGATATGAACGTGTTAACAACACTGTCAATTTTAACTGTGCATGAAACTACCATCTCACTCCCAGTGAAGACACACGGACACCTGTATCACAAGTCACAATCCTAGGGAGGGCACACTGTACTGCAAATCCCATAACATACTGCTGACAAACGGTTAGCAGACAAACACTTGTTCAGCCAAGGAAACAACATAATGCAGATGGTACATCCTACAAGCATAGGATGCCACATTATTACACAAAAGAGTCACAGACAACACAAGACAACTACTGCCATGAAAAGTCTTTTCAATAGTGCCAGCTACATCAACATGATCCCAATCATTTTCTCTTGCAGCTGATCAGGGGTATGGCATCCAGCCATGGATTATGACACCATTTGGCAACCCAAGTACTGCTGCATAGCGTGCCTACAACGACGCCCATAGGAGGACACGCAGCATTGTCGAGAGGACCTTCGGCATCCTCAAGTCAAGGTTCCAGTGCCTCGACATCACTGGTGGTAGCCTCCTATATTCCCCGGAGATGGTCTGTAGGATCATCCTAACATGTGCAATATTGCACAACATTTGCATCAAAAGAAACATTCCCCTCCTGGAACCAGAGCCACACATGCCTGAAGAGGAGGAAGAGGAGGATGCTGGCCTGCAACAGGAGGGGGAACTACAGAACACGGCTGCTGGTATACGCAGGCAGCAACAGATCGTCAATAATTTCTTTTGAATATGATCACCTTCACCACTTTAGTTAACAAATTTAAATAAACACCTATTCTAATCACCATATCATGGTCTGGCTATTCCTTTTTGCACACCTTCATCTCTACTTATCAGAATAAGAGTGTTGCCTCATGGAGCATTGCTGAGATACTGAGTAGGACACAGAACATCCCAGAGCTAATGTGATGCCTAACATACAATGGTCACATACACACACACTCTTAATGACATATATCATGTACATTTCTCCTTTGAAGGCCAATAGCAGAGGACCACAACTATTTCACACATACATGTTGAAATCAAGGTCCAGCGCAGCATATGGCACACAACTAAGGCACCATCACTCAATAAGGGGAAAACAAGCCTCATACATGAGGCAGTCAATGTGCTTTGGCATCAGTAACAGGAATCCCTGACCAGAGCCTTGACAGCAGTAAGTCCAACTGCATCCAATATTTGCAAGGAATATCTGTGACCAGAGTCCCATAGAAGCAGAACAGAGACAGCACAAATGTCACACATATGAGCACCATTACACACATGACATTCCATGTACACGTCAGCCCATTTCCTAACTCCTGATACACCCATGCACCTGGTCACAACCCACCTGTCGGAAGAGGTCCCTGGAATACTAAGATGTGTACCCTGATATTCCCTCCTCTACATACACTCAGACCAACATTAGCAAACCAGTGTGCTACACCCTTTCCTATGGTATGCCATTGTCATAGAACATCTGACTGCAAGGACGTCAGGTCAATTTACACCGTGTCTTCTAGTTTCAAAGCCCTGTTAGCACATGTAGAGTGCTTCCCATGTGAAAATGTCTGTTGGCCCTTAGAATGCAAGTCTCACCTACAGGACTGGTGAGAAACAGATGCAGCCCACACCTGTGATCACCTTCATGCACACCACCCATTTCAACAAGCACTGCCCCTGCTGATGCCTGGAACAGCATAGGAGTTGCCATTATCTCAAATACACCGTTAAGCATTGATACTAATTAAGCCGTGTAACACAGCCACTGGGTTCATTTGTCACCTTCAAAAACACAGGACATACACAGTTTTACATGTCAACTGTCTAGTTTGTCCTCCAAACAGTCTTAGTCAGACCACTGATTATGTAACTTGTCAAGTAGCTGGATCCTGAATCACCTTGCATTCTGTCAGCCTGATTGGCAACTGTCTGTGCGTCACACTAAAGTATCCCTGTGTCTACATATGTACCACACTTGCATTAGGAAACCTCTCATTCATCAGGGGGTATTGGGCATGGGCTTCTTCAATGTATACACAAATACATTGTATAGCATCATCTGCCTTTTAACTGTACAATTTGAGTTACATCCTCTTGGAAAAGCAAAATTCATGGCCCATCCCTTGTCTGGGTTGCATTTATGCATGAATGACAAAGTGTGACAGTGTCCCAGGGCCGTAGGCAGGGAATGGGTACGGGGCTTTCAGCACAACCAGCAACCTCTGATAATGTCCTTGAATAATACACAAATGTCAGGACCATGACAGTTCACACACAGAATCACAGTGCGCACAACATAGTGATGGGCCGTGTGTGGTGAATAGCTGCGAGAATAATCATCACAGAGGCTGTGATGTTCGCAGATGCAGTGGGAAGTGCAGAGGCCAACCTGTGTACAAATGTTGTAATGACACCTGCCGGAACATGACACCTGAGACATTATCTCACTCAGCACACCAAGGTTGCCCTGTTGACTGTCTCATTACACGTATTTATTGACAGGGTGGGACTATCCACATGTTGGTTCACATGTCCACATCCACTTACCTCACATTGATCAACCAAGGATACTCAGTAGATATAGGAATAGCTGCCACTGACTCATGATGAGTCCTGGACTGAACTGTGACAAATTACACCCCCAAAAATATACAGGATCATCATTGGACCACACACATGAACAAGACACCTATGTGCAATTGATCACTAGAAATAAGTGAACGTGTGCTCTCTTGTATACTGGTCCACCACAGCCACTTGATAGTTGGGGCTCACGTCTATGGCCTCAACTGTGGTGTCATCATACATTTGAGATTCACCCTTGTCCGACTGTGCAAACAACATGGTACCCACTTCCTCAATGCATGTGTATGACTCACTGTGGGACTCACCAAGTAGTGCCTAGGAAGCTCTTACCAATACTGTAGGACATAGGATGTAGAAAAAGTGGACCATTGACATGAACAAGCGTCTGCCATCCATCTGGTGCATGCTATGTCACATGTGGTGTCTACGTGACCCTAAAACTTGGAAGTCCACTTCACGGGTGTTGTTACATGTAAGACTAACACATGCCCTCTCTCATTTCCAATATGACTTGCATTTAAGGATTGGACACATGGACGTCACATTCATACAAGCATATGTACAAATATGCTTCATGTGATACACAGACACTAGGTCAACAAATACATTAGTTGCCAAAGCACACAATTTGAGCCAAAGGCATTTAGGTATTGTACATATGTGCGTCACATTGCCATCCTCTCCTTATGCCAAACATGCACAATTTGTGCAACACATATATGTAGGCCACACTTATGACCAACTACTGCGTCAGCCAACCGTAAAAATACTGTGAAGGGAGTAGCCGATCATGGTCCACTGCAGTATGATGTCACAAATATGAACATACATCAACAACACCATACTGTCTTCAATCAGCCTATCTCTGATGTGTCCCAATTGTAGCATAACCAAAAAACAAGTAAAAATGCCCAAAACCAGTTAATGCACTGTAATTTTGACGTCCCTAGCGTTATGCGTCATTTTTTGTTTACCAAAACTGTATTTGCGTCATTTTTTTGAACGCACAGGAGTGAAATTTAGCCTGCATCCAGATATTTGTACAGTCCATGTACTATTATGTGGATGCGGGTTAATTTTCACTTCTGTGCGTCAAAAAAAATGACGCAAATACAGTTTTGATAAACAAAAAATGACGCATAACGCGAAAAAGGCAGGACTTTTCATACAGGAAGTGATGTAATAGGATATCCTGTTTACAGATCATGTACAGTGGGTGTACTTTCACTTTGCAATCTATGATCCTTCTAGACTGTGTGGCTGTGTAGAGAGTGTTGTCCTGAGAGTTTGTGCTGTTTTTGTCCTGTGTGCTATCTGTATTGTCAATTTGTGAAATAAAAATTGTAGCTCTATACTGTACTACTGTGTTTTTTCTACATTTGTCCATTTATCTTGTGTTTTTGTTGTTTGTGGGAGTCTGTTGTGGGTAGTGTTAGTTTGGGGATAGGTGGGCTCTCTTAGTGTTTAGGTTTACTTTTTATCTGTCTTTGTACCCCTACTTTCCCCCTTTTCCACTTTCTATTTCTTTTACCCCTATTCCCTTTCACTTCCAACTATGTCTGGTAGGCCACGACTTGGCAGGATGGGGGAAGAGGAGTTGGGGGGGTTCATCTGGCTTGTGATGCATTTCTTGCCGCTTATGATCCAGGCAGGGGGCAGGGTGATACAGGGGTATCCAACAGAGGTGCGCAGAATCCAGTGGGGAAAGGTGCTGCATCGTGTGTATGCCAGCCAGAGGAGTGACCACCAGCTGAGGCACCGGTGGGCTAACCTCATCACCAGGGAGCAGGATCTCTTGGACCACCTGGGAATCATGATTGGTGGCACTGTTAGTGAGTAAGAATCATGTTAATGTGCACGATTAAATGCTCTGTAGTGACATGAAGGGATTAGTACAATGTCTGCCAGCTAACTTGCTGACTGTGTGTAATGCTGGGGAAATATAAAGGGATTATTGATGCACTATGGCAAGGATCACAATTGCTAGCTGTCAGGTAACACGTGCTCAGCAAACTTACAGGTTACTTTTCCATGAAGGAATTTGGTGTGGCCTTTTTGTCAGAAAAGCTAACAAAATAGGAGCCAATCATGTCTATATAGGGTACTATTGACAGAGAAGTACAGTTGTACCAACATTTAGGCCAACTTTGTTGATGCAATTGCTAGACTGACTTTAGAATCACTACATGATGCAGAAAATGAGTGCTGGCTTCACGTCAATTGATAATAGCAAAATGGCTCAGACATATGTCTCATGTGAGTCTGGTGAGTGTAGAAGGAAAGCGTTCACCGAAGTACTATGAATGTGTGGGATTATTGTGTTCCTTGATCTTTTTGGATACATGTCAGTTCTGGATTTGAAAACATCGTGAAAAGGTGTAAGGTGCCCTCAGCTAACATCTTAGAATGTGTGTTGGAGTTAGTTGTGCCACAATCCAAATATGGATGGCAGTCCAAGTGTATGCACATGGCTTCACATCTCCATGGTTGGTGCAAATCACCATAGCTGGGCCACATCAATTGAATAAACTGTAACAACAGGATG
Source organism: Pleurodeles waltl (assembly GCF_031143425.1). Classification (NCBI taxonomy): domain Eukaryota; kingdom Metazoa; phylum Chordata; class Amphibia; order Caudata; family Salamandridae; genus Pleurodeles; species Pleurodeles waltl. Next base: position 438,392,915 of record NC_090442.1, read on the forward strand.
GCTTACAAAATTCCCTGCCCCTCCCTCTGTACATTGGACCTATGTGTAATAAATGTGTCATGGCCACAAGGCATGTTTGACTGGTAATGCAGTCCTCAAGTAAGCAGGCTTTGGATGTCTCTTTTAGATGCACATGATGAGACGATTAAACTCCATATTTTTTACTGCTCACCAATTTCGTGGCATATTTGCAACCACATCATAGTTATGGCCAATGTATGTGTGCAGATATGTGTGTAACTGTCACAGGAGACCCATGCTATGTACAAGTTGGCCGTGATATATCAGATGCAGTACCATAATGTCTGAATGGCTGCCATTTCCTTATTTAGCCTACACATTGTATATGTTTATGAAATTGTTGCGCTGTGCACAGATTTTGAGCACATCTTTTCCTTCCATACCTTACAGGTGGACCGGCACCCTACACTGTGGGAGAGGTGGCGACATTTGAGGACCCCGACCACTCCAGTAAGTGTTGATATGTCTGTTATGTGTTGTGTTTGCTGGTTATGGACTTGTGTGAGTAGGACGCATAGCAAGGTGTGATGCGTTGGGCAAGCTTTTCTCTTGTTCCATGAGTGGGAATTCAGTTTCTCACATGTTTTGAGTTGGCCAATGCGTATCCAATGGTATCATGTAGGGATTGTAGGCCATTCCTGTAGGCCCCACTGTGAGAACAGGGGTTAGTCATGTGGATGATACTTGTATCACCAAGAGTCGCACTGGAAGTCAGCCCCGATTTAGTCAGCCTGTCAGACCCACATTTTTTAAGATTGGTACAGCAAATTGCTTTCCAATAGACATCTGCTTCCCTATTTACCTACGTAATTTTGAGACAGTAGGTAGAACCTCCTAGCAGCATGTACTTCCACATGTAGTGCTACAAGTATGTGGAACTTGAGTGCAATGGCCTAGGTGTGCATGCAATTCATGATAATGGGTGTTCTAGCAACTCTGTGTCTGATGTAAGTCAGGCCTCACTGGAAGTATATGTTGTGTACCAAGTTCTGCATTTTCTGACATGTCTGACCCTATGAGTGCTCTAGGGTTTGCTGACTCCTAATTGTAGATAGACCTTACCTGTGGTGTGTCTGTAGACAAACATGTGTGGAGTTTTCTATACACTCTTCGGTGTACATGTTGTTGGCAAATTATAGTTGTTTATCCACCCCCCCTCAAACACGGGCATGGGTTTGTGAATGGGGTACCTAGTACTGATGCTACCAGTATGTTACACATACATGTGAGTAAGTGACGGTTTGGTTGCAACCTAGTATACACACTCAGGTTTGGCACTTGGTACTATACTGGCAAGTCTAGTTACAACTTGCAGACCATGTGGCTTTAGTTTTGCTTTCCGTACACTGACATTTGTAGCCCAGGTCTTGGCGGAGGATATGCAGCATGATTCTTAGCTGATAACTGGCAGAACTCAGATTGCAAGTCAAAGCCAGTTGTTACCCATCTTGTAGGTTATGGATGTGCTATGTGTGATGTGACCTTTGTAGTTTGGCCTGCCATGTACTTCCTCAGGGACATCCAATGATCTGTATTGTGATATGAGCTGTTACAAGTACAGTAGATGTAATGTCTGATAAACTTGCTGTGCCATTTCACACAATGCAGTTACTAATGTTGAATATCTGCATTTGTCTTCACAGCTGCTAACATGACTCCAGACCAGGTACGTGAATTTCAGTGCCGGGCCATGCGATATCAGCACATCCTGCTGGTGGAGTCGGGGTTCCGGAGGATGGCCCGGCGATATCGGCATGAACGGGCCTCCGGGGCATGGAGAGCCTTCCCACAGGGTGGGCCTACTTTGCCCACCACAGCCACCACCAGCACAACCACCAATCCGAGCCAGGTGGCCCCACCCACAGCTGCCACTGTTGGTCCGACATCTGCTGTACTTCCAGGCCCCAGCATTGCCACCGGTGCAGGACAGCCCACTAGGCCTGGCACCACACCCACACAGACCTCCTCCACCGGTACCCAGACTGCCACTGCTCCATCTGTTGACCCTGCAGCCTTCAACCAAATGGATCATAAGATCGACAAAGTGCTGCGCAAGTTGAGCCACCTGAGCCGGGATGTGCGGCACATTAACCGGCATGTTAAGTCCATTAAGAGGACCCTCTGGAGGGCCAACCTCTAGACTTTTTGCTATGGACATGATTCCCTCCCCTCCCTCCTCTTTCCTTGTTCTTATAGTTAGTGGGCTTAGGGGGCTTAGTGTTAGGTTAGTATAGGCTGTTAGTTTAGTTAGTGTTAGTGGGTGGGGGCCCTGCTTGTTTCTATTTTTACTTATTACATGTGTGTGGGCTATGTTGGGGTTCTTGTGTGTTTAAAAAAAATAAATAAAAAATAAAAAAAATAAAAAAAATATATATATTTGTTTAGGATAGTATAGTATGTGTTTAGGTTAGTATGTGTTGTCCTCCATGTGTCCCATCTCATAAGGGGGGTGGGAGGTAGATGTTTACAACATTTAGTTACATGTGATAAGTAAGTGTAGCTTAGGTTAGTTAGGGACCGTTGTGGGTAATGAGTAGTCAGGGTAGATTAGGGTAGGTAAGATTTTTCCCTCAGTTTCCTCATCTGTGATTAGCATTTAATAAATATTTGGTTAACCCTTAATTGTATGTGTTGAATGGTACTTGATCGTGGGTTTGGATTCAGTGTACCTCAATTTTGTACTATGATATCTGTGTCCTATGCTACAAACAAATACCAAATGAGCTGTACGATTGGCAGCTAGCCCAGAGCTACCTTGCAAAGTGTCGACCCTTCGTTGCAACCACCAATCACAGTTAATATGGATGACAATGTGTTTCTGTTGATAAGTGTGTTTTCAAAGTCACAAACAGTGCTTCCAGACTTGGTATTGGGGAAACAGTTTTAGGTCTGACTGCAGTGTGATGATCATGCACACCGTTATAAGATGAGTTCTCATTGGCAATCTTGTATTCTTGTCTTCATGACCCTCATACATCATTTGTGACACAGTCCGGCATGATTACCTATTTGCATGTTAACTCAGACACCTTCATTTATGCAGTTTTTTTAGTGTTTACTTAGACTAGTGTGGCATGTTTATTGTGTTATTTTTGCATGTTGACAACATTTTGAGGCCACTATTTGATGACTTAGTTATCCCCTGAGGAAGCATTCTTGTGTCCAACACAGCATGGTGGTGTATGGTTTCTCACTTCATCAGATTTGTCCCTCAGGATGGGCAGAGTATAATGCAATCATGGGCACTGTGCAGAATTCTCTGACTACATATTATCAGGACGGTTGTATTGACAAGCTACGTAATTTGACAGTAGGCACATTTCGGTTATCTACTTCACAGTTGATATGTCACATTACCCAGAGACAGATTTGTTGTGTAAGTGCTATTTATTGAAACGTGCTGTAGTGCTATCTGTACATTGTCCATGATTGTGAGTCCATTATAGTGACATCTTACATTGTGATCCAACACAAGGGGTTACGGAAATGCTTTTGACATGCTGGGGTTGATGTTTCAGACAGTGCAGAGGGACAGGATTTGGCAATGAGTAGGAGAGAGACAATCACTGGGCTAGGTGACAAGATATACAGTGGTTTGCAGAACAGTGCTCGAGTAAAGTTGTTCAAGACTGGCAAGTTACAATGCGCAGGACCTTGGTAAATGTGGGCCATGTGGGAGGGACTAGTGCTTCCGGGTCATTTTCCTTGTGAATGTGATCTGTTCCATGTCTTCTTCTTCTGATGTGTGTGTTGCCTGCTCTGTCCTTGTTGTTGGTTGTGAAGGGGCAACACACACCTCAGTGTTAGAAGACGTGGAGTCAGACATCCCGGTCGCTGCTCCCTGTGAAGGTGTTAAGGGCAGTACTGCAGCAAGGAGGGTCTGCTGGTTCTTGAGAATAGCAGCCACATCACGATGGTAGGCAGCCAGGTCGGCCCTGAGGGAGTCATGATTGCATTTGTGCATGCAGTGGAAGGTTTGGGGTGCGAGGTGTTGTGGCAACTCCCTTACTGCAGTGGTGAATTCCTTGACAGTTTCTTGTAGTCCTTGCAGTATGGATGTTAGGGCTTGCATAGCTGCTGCCTGATCTGCAGATGACATCATGCACAAACGCATCCCCTCAAGGCTGGCTGCCATAGTTTGCATCCCCACCCGCACCTCCTTGGCCAGCTCCCGCTGTACTCCAACTACAGTTCTCTCAAAGCTGGTGCCAGTGTTGTCTGAGTCCTCAGCTGTATTGGAGCTGGCAGGTCTTACAATTGGGGTGGTGGGTGGATCCTCTGTGATGGCTGCTTGTTGTGTGCTCCTCCTTGTGACTGAAGGTGGGGTCTGGAGGGTGTCAAGTACCTTTTTGATAGTCTCCTGGGGAATGTTTATCGGCTCGTCATCCATGTCATCAGGGAAATCTGGGACAGGCATATCGGCAGGAGAGCCATCTTCCTCTGCAATGAAACAGGGTACAATTGGTGTGTCTGTGTTGTGGCAATGTTGATGTCACGTGCCTGCCTTTTGATGAATTTACTTTGTGATCTTGTTTTGTGTTAATTTCTCCAGTCCTTCAGATGGGCATTCTTCCAGGCCTATGGCACACCTGTGTGTCACATGTATGTTATTGAGTTATCAGACTTGTCAGCCTCATTGCCTCTAGGTGTTGTTTTATGCCAAATAGAGAATTGCCACCTTATTTTCCTACTCAAGTCTCCGTCTACATCCTTCTCATGGTGAGATCTTTCACTGGCTGTGGGTGTGCTGATGGCCCTGGCAGCACACTTAACAATCTGGACCTGCCCCAATCTCTGATCTTTCACATCCACTTAAATGTAATTGACATGTGGCATATCCTATGCATGGCAATGTTATGATCCGATATGGATGTTGACATTGGTAATGTGCCCTGCTGATGTTGGGGAATGTGTGTTACATTGGATTGCACTGATAATCGTATCAGTGTCCTATTTCCTCGTCTGACTGTGCAGGTGTATTTCAGTGACCAGTTACATGTGTCCCCCCCTCAATGCTGTTGTCTGAGCAGTATGACATTTGGGATGTTGCATTGTTGCCCAGGCACAGGATGGACCCTGACATATGCAGCATGGGTGTGTCCTTAGTGCTGTGTAGCTCCTATTGTTGTTTACATTGGCTGATGTTTGCGACAACTATGGGCATTGACATTTGAGAGTACTGGGGCCTTTGTCTTGTTTCTGGGTTTTGTTGCAGTTGTCATCCTCACCCCCTAATTTAGCTGTGTATGATCCATGGGGAGGTTACTGCCATTGGCTACTTGGCTGCACACAGAGCAGAGGTGGTAGTGCAACTGTTGTCGCAGTTACATTCCAGTTGTCGGTATGGCTAGAGGTTGTTAAGAGGGCCCTAGTTAATGTAGGGGGTATGGTGGCTGACATGTGCCGGGATGTCAGTTTGACGTTGTTGCCTTCCCTCCTGGCGTGGCTTTCCCTTTGCTCCATAGTTGATGTTAGACCTGACAGCCTTAGGGTGGTCACCCCTAACTTTTTGCCTGCCGCCCTCCACTTTTTGGACACTGTTTTTGCTGGCTTTTAGACTCTGCGCACTTTACCACTGCTAACCAGTGCTAAAGTGCATATGCTGTCTCCCTCTAAACATGGTTATCTTGGGTCATACCTGATTGGACTATTTAATTTACTTATAAGTCCCTAGTAATGTGCACTATATGTGCCTAGGACCAGTAGATTAAATTCTACTAGTGGGCCTGCAGCACTGGTTGTGCCACCCACTTAAGTAGCCCCTTTTCCTTGTCTCAGGCCTGCCATTGCATGGCCTGTGTGTGCAGTTTCACTGACACCTCGACTTGGCATTTAAAAGTACTTGCCAAGCCTAAACCTCCCCTTTCTCCACATATAAGTCACCTCTAATGTGTGCCCTAGGTAACCCCTAGAGCAGGTTGCTGTGTGGGGGAAAGGTAGGACATGTACCTGTGTAGTTTACATGTCCTGGTAGTGTAAAACTCCTAAATTCGTTTTGCACTACTGTGAGGCCTGATCCCTTCATAGGCTAACATTGAGGCTACCCTCATACAGTATTGAAGTGGTAGCTGCTGATCTGAAAGGAGTAGGAAGGTCATATTTAGTATTGCCAGAATAGTAATACCAAACCCTGCTGAAGTTGGATTTAATATTACTATTCTGGAAATGCCACTTTTAGAAAGTGAGCATTTCTTTACACTTAAATCTTTCTGTACCTTACAATCCACGTCTGGCTGGGCTTGGTTGACAGCTCCCTGTGCATTCACTCGGACACACCCCAAACACAGGGTACTCAGCCTCACTTGCAAACATTTGCATTTTGAATGGGTCTTCTTGGGCTGGGAGGGTGGAGGGCCTGCTCTCACACAAAGGACTGCCACAGCCCCTACTGGGACCCTGGCAGACAGGATTGGATTGAAAGAGGACCTGGTGCACTTCTTAGCCACTCTTTGAAATCTCCCCCACTTCAAAGGCACATTTGGGTATAAAACAGGGCCTCTGCCCTACCTCATCAGACACTTGCTGGAGAAGAAACCTGAACCAGAAACTACATCCTGCCAAGAAGAACTGCCTGGCTGCTCAAAGGACTCACCTGTCTGCTTTCTACAAAGGACTGCTGCCTTGCTGTTGGCCTGCTGCCTTGCTGAACTCTTGTTTGGCTGTGAAAGTGCTCTCCAAGGGCTTGGATAGAGCTTGCCTCCTGTTCCCTGAAGTCTCAGGAGCAAAAAGACTTCTCTTTTTCACTTGGACGCTTCGTGCGCCGAAATGTTCGACGCACAGCTTGTTCTGCGGCGAGAAATACACCGCACACCGATGCTGATCGACGCGACGCCTTCGGGATGACCGGAACTTAGACGCACGGCCTCGCAAGGACAACGCCGCCCGACCTCCAGAGGAGAAATCGACGCGACGCCTGCCGTGAGAGCGAAACTTTGACGCGCAGCCCCGCAGAACGATGCACAGCCGGAAAACAAGCCGGAGAATCCACTCACAGACCCGGGACATCTGGTAATCCCCGCGATCCACAGAAAGAGACTGTCCGCGCGCCCGAAAACGACGCACTACTTCCCCGCGTGAAAAATAACGATGCAGGTCCGTGTGTGCTGGGGAGAAATCGACGCACACACCATTTTTCCACATATCTCTTCTTCTGTGGCCCTCTGAGGAGATTTTCCACCCCAAACCAGGTACTTAGTGCTTGAAAGAGACTTTGTTTGCTTTTTAAAGACTTAAGACACTTTATATCACTTTTCAGTGATATCTCTACAAATTTACATTGCAACTTTGTTTGTTTTGACCTACAATTATCCTGATAAATATTATATATTTTTCCAAACACTGTGTGGTGTATTTTTGTGGTGCTATATGGTGGTATTGTATGATTTATTGCACAAATACTTTACACATTGCCTTCTAAGTTAAGCCTGACTGCTCGTGCCAAGCTACCAGAGGGTGGGCACAGGATAATCTTGGATTGAGTGTGACTTACCCTGACTAGAGTGAGGGTTTTTGCTTTGACAGATGGTAACCTGACTGCCAACCAAAAACCCCATTTCTAACAGTTGGCATGACAGCATGCCCCCATGGGACTGTTGTTGGTGTTGTGTAATGGTTTGCCCCAGGTCTTCTCAGAACGGGCCATGCCCCCATGCCGTGCCCCTTTACCCATGCCACTCCATGTATTAGATGAGTTCCATGCATTTAGTGGTTGGTATCCCCCCCCTGCTCACAGTTGACATTAGTGCATTTTAATTCCCCATGCGACTTACCCTGCATGTGCGTTGTCTCCTGGTAGTCTGCACTGTCCTGTCCTGGAATCCCTGTGACGATCTCCTCAGGGATGATGGCTGCGACCATTTCCTCCATGTGGTCCAGGGCTTCCTGGTGTGCTGGACTCCCCCCTCCAGTCTGCAGTGCTGCCTTCCTGTTCCTTGCCATCTTTTCCTTGGTCCTGTGCTTGCAGTCATGCCAGCGTTTCTTGCACTCGATGACTGTTCTGCGTACTTCAGCCACACTGTTAACCTTGTCGACAATTTGTTGCCATATAGCCTCTCTCCTACTGACTGGCAACTTTGAGGTGACAAACAGTTGGTGCTAGTGTTCCGTCACCTCTTTAACCAGAATTTCCTGCTCCTCTGCACTAAAGCAACACTTTCTTTTCTTCTTAAAAGTGTCCTGGTTCTTGTGTGGGTCATCCTGGCTGGTAACTGGTCTGCTGTCATCTTCCTGGGGTCTGGAGTGGCATCTGGGATCTATTTTGGCTCTCCTCTGGTGAAATGGCAGTGTTTGCAGGTTTTTTTGACACTACTGTGCCCAAAAAAATGGCGCATATCCGGTTTGCGGGGTCGTAAATCGACCCACAGTAATTTCCGCTGCGTTAACGTTGTTTTGCTTTACGACTTGACGCTGCGGTGTGCGTCAAAAATAATGACTCCCACCTGTGGTTTGCGCCGGCGTGCGTCAAAGTATAAATATGACACCCGCACGGCGCACCAAAATGGCGTTAGCCGGCGGTAATATTTTTGGCGCAAAACTGCGCCAGCGCAGTTTTGCGTCAAAAAGTATAAATATGGGCCTGAATGGTTTACACATCATCACTGCCAGCGAATTACAGAGTGCACAAGACATTTCTCATTTCTATAACGTTCCACAACCAAGGCAGATTATATATGGCTTTGTTTAGTGTATCTCAGCTGCCTAGGATGCTTTTCCATGCCTCTGGTTTATTCTGTGTACACAGAGCAGAACCTAGGTAGAGTTTATGGAGCACCAATTTTACCAGATGATACAAATGATTTCCCAAATCCCTCTTAATGCCACACTAGAGTGGAGTTCTGCACAATAAAAACTTTTAGGATTGTTAATTGTTTGCTGCTGTAGACCAGTCCTGGTGACCACGACCTCTCGGTCAACTATTTTATTGTTGTAATTGCCTTTAATGCTCTCCCCGCAAGTCTAGTCTGGTGGCCCTTTTCTTTTCTTTTTTGACTTAATTCTCTTACTTGAGTACGAAAAATCAGAATTAAAATGCGAACGTGGTTGCTAAATTCTGCACATTGGTCCAGCAGGGCTCAGTGGGCGTGACCCGCCCTTCCCAGCAGGAACACTTAAGTATTCCTTATCCTTCCTCGAGCGTGCTGTAAAGTGTACATCAACAAAATAAATACTTGTTTCCTCCGACTTTTAAGTGGACTTAAACAAAGCTATGGAATGAGTTTAGCTCCTCGGTTCCATTCACTATGCTATCCGCGTGTTCATTCGTTATTTCCGTAAACTGAACGAACAAAAGCCATAGTACCATTTACAGAAACAACGCGGAATGTCTGACAACATTTCTCGCTGAGAGGTCATCTCCCCCTGCACCAGCGCACTATGCGCAGATATGCGTGCACTGTGTACGGACGTCACGATCAGTTACTATTCTTGATCTAACTCCTAGTATTTCCAAACAACCATTTGCCTCCATTTCTGGGGCACCTTGTCAGGGAGGGGGGATGAATTTACACATGTAAATGTAGCTGGTGAAGGCTACCAGTGCACGGCAATGAGTCAGACGGAAAGCAGGGTGTCACCTCCATAAATACTTGCAGATGCCCAGTTCTGCTTGGAGGACTTTTCCAACGGTTGCGTAAAGCGAGGAAAAGGCCACGTAATTACTGCTGGGAATTATTTGGAAATGCCGCTGAGTCATTCCTCTTAACATCAATTCGCCATTTTCCACACGAAGTCAAGGCCAATTCATGAATGTCATACATTTGTCATTTCTGTAACACATTAATTTGACGAAGTGTGACTATTTTTTGCAGTTGATGCTTTTTTGCAAATCGCAGCTAAAACGGAAATATTTCCTCACATTACAAAGTGATTGCCATGGTCACTGCATTAAATTATATCAATTAAATGATTATGAGGGGTTGTGAAATTTAGTAAATAACCCGAACTCCGCGTATTGGCGCACGAAGACAAAAAAGCAAAATCTGCCTATTCGGGGTCGTGAACATACTATTGACGTCCATGACTGCGAGCCCAGCTCACAAAGTTCTTCTGCCCACAAGTGTGGATTTTATGATGCAGGAAAGGCACTTTCTACTGCAGAAACTGTGAAAGATGTGCAGATTGTGCCTCAGGCGTAAGTGACACCCATTGGGTGTTTGCAATGAAATTGTGTGATTAAAAAATTGCACTGCCTCTCCTAGTGTTATCTACATTTGTAAGGGAGCACCAACATTCACCAGAAGCGTTGAGTTAATTATGGAAAATGTCATGCAGCACCTAAATTTGTGCAAGGAGTGTAGCGGAATAGAACATGGATGTCACCAAAGTTATATTCAATAGACTAGACACTGGCTAAAAATAATAACTGCTCAGCACCATGCAGGCTGCAATCCCAAATTCTCCACAGGCTGAACCTATTGTGGGTGATGCAAGCCTGGCTTCCCTCACCCCTCTTTGTTGCATACGTGGATGAGAAGTATTCATATCTATGTATGTATACATGTGGCATTTGTATAGCTAACATAGCCAAGAGCCAATGGAGTGCTGTGCAGGGTCAAAGGCAGGAATGCATTCAACAAGATACATAAGGAGGTAGCTGGATTCTGGAAGCAGGAGCGGACTATTACTGCTTAATTAAGTACTGTTCTTTAAAGAGGTGCATCTTCAACTATTTTCTAAATTGAAGTAGTGTAGTCTTTATGGGTATGTTGTACCAAATCCTAAGTGCATAGATAGAAAACGCCAGCTAAATTATTTTCTTTTTTATTCTTCTTAGACTGAAAGTCTGTTGGTGTCCTGGCTGCAGGTATGCTGAGGTCAATCAGAAAAGTTTACCTTGTTGCACGATAACCAGGGTCCTGATGACTTTGATGCAGCTGGATTTGAAGATAATGAGGACCCGTAAGGAGAGCCAATGGAGTTCCATCAAGATGGGAGAGATGTGATCATATTTCTTTAAGCCCTGTATGAGACATGCTTTAGGATGAAGGGTATTAACACTATTAGAGGTTGAACAGTAGTTCTAAAGTCACTTTCTGGAAGAAAACATTGCAGTATCTTAACAAGTTGACCTTGTAAGAGGCTGTCTTAAAGTTTGGGCAATGTGTTCCTTAAGGGTAAAGTTTGTTCCGATGATGAATTCAAGTACCTTGGCTTTTGGTGAAAGTTGGGGTAAAAAAAAATCTAAGTGATTGTGTAAGGTTTGTTTTAATTTTTGCTTGTTCTTGGAATACAGCAGGAACTCTGTCTTGGTTGTGTTAACCTTCTGGTAAGTACTGGGGCACCGAAAAAGTGCTGGCAGTGATAGAGGTACTGATGTTTGGAGCAGCTCTACTTTCAAGTGGAGTTGTGAATCATCAACATAGTGGTGAATTTTCAAACTTTAAACATGAGAAGAATCCTAAGCATCTCCATGTAGAGGATGGTATAGAACCCTGGGGAAGTACAAAGGAGATAGAGATTTTTTGAGATATGTATATGCATATGCAAACAACTGGTTTTGTGTGGATAAACAGGAAGAGAACCAGTGTAGGACTTTTTCAGTAAATCTCATTTGAGACTCCAGGGTTTGAATGAGCCGGGATGATCGACTATATTAAAGACAGTTCAGAGGTCCAAAAATATCTGGAGACAAGGGGAATCTTCATCTGTGGTCAGACCGGTATCAACTCCAATGTGTAAGGTAGCAGTTTCCATGTTACAGCAAGACCTGAAACCAAAGTGGAAGATGTGCGAGAGATGGTTAGGCTTGTGTAATCTTGGAGATGAGTGTAAACTGCTTTTACGATCTTCTCTGTGATGATGGGTAGGTGAGTGACGGGCTGGTAATTGCTAAAGCATCTGGTCTACTAAATATTTCTTTAGGAGTTGGAGGATCTGGCCTGCCTTGTGAGCTTCTGGGAAGATGCCTTGAGTGAGGGAGTCATTGATAATGGTGAAAAGGGGTGAGGGAGCTTCCCCAGAGAAAACTTTAATGAAGAACAAGGAAATGCCATGATCTTCATAGAAGACTGCTAGAGTGAGTTGAGTATGGTGGCAAGATCTGAAAAAGATATAGAGCTTTGAAGGAATAGTCATTGTGGGACTCAATGAGAAGGGTGGGTGTAAGAGGTGAAGCAGGCTTGTTGTTGATGATGTGCTTTTGGAGCTTCTGTATTTCTTTCACTGAAGAAGAGGGTAAGGGCATTGCATTTATCAATAGGAAAAAAAAAAAAGTGAAATGTCAAAAAACCTGAACCCTAGCGTTGTTCAGAATCACTGAGTGTGATAATCCACATAACTAGGGTAATATCAAATAGCTGTACTCTTGGCAAAATATGCAAATTGTTATTTTCTCTGGGGCATATTGTGAGTCCTGGGTTTATGTATTGGGCGAATGTTGCAAACCATTGCAAGTCAAAGACAGTAGAGTAGAGCCACTGGGACTTACCACTTGTAAGTTAGTTAGGCCCTTGTGCCACAAACTAACTATTCATTTTGATGTGTTGTTTTATGGGGCAGCACAGCAAACAATATTCTTTCAGTGCTTAAATAGCATCATGAATAGTTAATTGCAACACTTGCGTTCAAAACTGTCTTTGGGCTTGGCATGTGTTTTGCCGATGTTTATGAAGAAGACCTGTAATTTATGTTCATATGTGTATATTGTTCTTGATGGAAATTACCATCTTCAGAGTCCTATGGCCAACAAAAGTGTTTATGCTCTCCCTCCAAAACATGGTAAAATTGGTGTATACCTAATTGGCAATGTTTTTTTACCTGTAAGTTTCTAGTGCATGGTACTATCAGTAAATTAAATGCAGCACCTATTGTGACACCCAATAAAGCAGCACTGCAAAACATGTCTCCAGGCCCACCCCTGCAGCCTAGGTTTGCAGTTTTAAAACAGCATTTTCGACCTGGCAAACCAAACCTTTGTTGATACCTCAGCCTCCCTCTTTAATGCTTATAAGTACAGCTGTGATAGGCTCTAAATGCCCAGAGGGCAGGGAGTATGGCATTTAAGAAATGGGGAATGTATATTTAATGTTTTCTATGCCCTTACACTGAAAATCCTGCAAAGTCCTCTTTCACTATGGCAACGCTGTCTCTCCCATAGCAAAACACTTGATTGACTGTAAAAGCTTAGCTTAATGTCAGTTTAGGAGCAGCTAGAAAAAATGGTTCAAGGGCTCATTGAAATTGTAATTTAAATTGCAACTGAATTTTCAAGTCAGATTTTATAAAACTATTTTGGATAGGAAACTTTAAGAAAGTTGTCATTTTCCTGCCTAAGCCAAAATGAGACTTTCTGCCACTGTCCAGTGTCACTTAACTGCTCATACGTCCACTGAGGTGAGATGTGGATGTGGATTGCTACCTGCCAGTGGACAAAGGTCTTGAGGGTGTGAAGAGGTGCTTTTCTTCCTTGAGCAGGATGCCATGGGAGCTGCTTTCATCTCCTTTCTGAGCTTCAAAGGATTCCTACTCTGTCACTGGCAGATGTAGTTCACACCCAGGCCTTCCCCCATTTTTACTTGCTAGTTAGCTTGGGTTTAACCACAATGGGATGGGGGAACTTTCCCAGAACTAGTTTGGGGTGACTTCAAGAGAAAGTCTGTCCATTATCATAGCCACACCTGTGGATGAGGACATGGAGCTCTGACCAGGGGAAGGAAGGTTCTGGCATGTTAGCTTTAGGTAAAGAGGGGAACTGCAGGATAGTTTACAATAAAACACTCAGGAGGTGCTACTAAAGTAGGATGGTCACCCGGGAGAACTTTTACCTCCTTGGATAGGGATTGGCATGGAGGATCCCCTACTCACAATCTGGCAATCTGACATTGGGCAGACATGTGCTACCTCTTCAAAACACTCCTGGACCTCTGAGGAATCAGAAGAAGGACTGCCCTGCTGTCTGAAGGACTTGAAGGAAGACTGGACCCGTCTTGAACCCAGTACCCCAGAACTGACTCTAAGAGTCAGTTGCCTGACCTCCTGTTTGAGCTACAGGGATCAAAGAAGCTTTCAGTGGCCTTTTCTTGCAACTGCCCGGCTGACTGGTACCAACTGGACTAGTCCTGGACCCTATTGCTGGCTTCTTTTGGGTGAGCTCTAACTCCCCAAGTGGAACCCACCAGGTCCTGGACACTTGGATGGCATTACAATGCACTCCTCCTATCCTCAAACTGCAAAAAGTGGGTCTTATAAACATTTTCAAACTTTCTGCCTGAAGAACTGATGGTATCTCAGTTAAAGCCCCAGCTGTTGGTGGCAAATCCTCATTCAGCCTCAGCTTGTTCTTTTGCCCTGCTGCAGGGGATATGGCTTGCAGAACAGTTTTTAAGCCCAAGTCATTTTCAAATGCAGAGCACTTTTTTTGGAACCCTCACCAAACAGCAACCTATCGATGTCAAGGCCTTCCTGAGTTCAGACTTTGCCGGCCTGGAGCTTTCCTGCCTTCCTCAATGACCTCAAAAGGACCCCATTCTTTAGAAAAGAACATCTCTTCTGATCTAGCTTGCAGTTCGCCCTGCCAGTGATTCATCAACAACTACTTTTTCTCCATAAAAGTTTCTGAGTTTCAAGGTAAACTTGCCACCACAACAAACCTGGTCCGTGTACCTGACCCAGAGCTACAGACCGCCTGACCTTAACTTATGTCTTTGACCGAGTCTACTGTGACCAGGTAACCAGGGTTGGCATGTTGTGCTTTTGTGGCGCCCTTTTTATTTAAAAGTTGGAAAAAATCATATCTCACTTTCTCCTTATTGGATTTCTGTTGTTTTGTGTCATTTTATTGATTACAATATTCTCTATTCTACACAATTGATTTGGAATTCTCTTTGTGTTGTATTTTCTTTTTATTACTGTTTGAGTACTAAATAAATACTTTACATATTGCCTCTAAGTTAAGCTTTACTGCTTTGTGCCAAGCTATCAGAGTTTTAAGCACAGGTTCATTAAGTGACTTTAGTGGTTCTTCCTGACAAGGATTGTGGTTATTATTTAAGGTGGGTTCTCACCCCTTTCAACTAATACCCTAATTCCTTGCAATTCTCGTCTTGTTATACACACTATCTATAGTGACGTAGGAGGGAAGGAAAATTGTATAATTCAGTTACCATATTTTTTCTTCATCTGTAAAAATGTTATTGTATCATTTATATTTACATGTGCCAGAACCTTGGGCAGATGGGTGCTTCTGGACTCCATGTGGAAGTGTCTTACTGCCATTCTCCAGTAAGTTATTTTACAAGGCGTTCCATTCACCACCCCATAGGAGCCAGTGTCTGTCAGCACACTGGTTCCCCTGCTATCCCTCTTCTAAAATTTATCTGTGGTAATTTCTTGAGGGTCATTGCATTAATTCCTCTAATAATGCTAACTTGCTTTGAGTCTGAATTTGAGAACAAAGAGAGCTGCTTCTCCTAACTATACTGGATAAACATCTAAAACAACTTGCCCTTTATAGAGATGACTGGATGGCATCATGTTTCAGTTTATAATTGAGAAGATATTTTTAATAAAATCAGTGCTTTATTGTCGACCAGAGAGTATTTTAAAAGCATTGGCATGGAAAGTAGGCCATGAATGTTTGCCATTCTGTCAAACATCCACACATTCTGATAAACGTTTGAAAACATTATAAATGGTGCTAAGAATACCTTAATTACTTTAGATGCATTTAAATAAAATCAAATACCTAAAACATAAAATAAGTTGCTTCAGGAAGTTGCTTGGCCTCTCTATGGTCCAGACTCTGGCCATCATTACGAGTTTGCCAGGCGGCAGAGGCTGCCCGCCAAACTTGTACTGCTATCTGACTGGCCAGTGCAGCCAGAACACTGCCGGCCCTAATACAAGTTTCGTGCTCGGCTGGCGGGCGGGATACAGTGTTTCTGCCGGCCAGCCCAGCAGGAAACAGGGCATTAACGTTTACGCTGCCTCATAATCGAGCCGGCGGCAATGTGGCGGTGTGGGTGCAGTAGCACCTGCCGTGCTTTCCACTGCCCGTAATTCATGATGGGGCTGTCCATGGGGGCCCCTGCACTTCCCATGTGCATGGGCAGTACAGGGGCCCCCGATATCCCCATTCCAGCAGACTTTCTCTGGCAGCCCAACTGCCATGAAAAGGCTTGTGGATTGGGGAGTCGTAATCCCCAGGGAGGCGCTGCATGCAGCGCACCCTGGCAGATTACAACCGCCGAGATCAACAGGCTGTCAACTGGCGGCAACCTGGTGGTGTTGGCGGGCAGACCGTGGCAGCTCCACGACAGGCGTAATGTGGCGGTCCGACGACGGCGGTCCGATCACCACCGGGAGTCTGGCGGTCTTAAGACCGCTAGATTCATAATGAGGGCCTCTGTCCTCAAGAACTCCTTACACATTGTTTTCTTGAAAATAACTTCTGAATTTATTTTTAGTTTACAAAATTGAATGAACGGTGGCTCATATGAAGTTAGCACAGGAAGGGCTAGTAAGGTATATTTTGAGCAACAGTATGTTACCTCTTTAGACAGTAGTGGTAAATGTTTGTTTGTCGCTCACACTTGAAAGGAATTTGCTGACTTAGGTTGGAAGCAAATACAATTTGTTGACATTGCTCCATTCCCAATGGACAACAAAGCAATATACCTTAAGATAGCCACAAACCAAAACTTAACAGAACACTCAAAACTTAACAGAGCACACAAGGAAAACTGAACACAACATAACTACACACTGCAAAACACAATGCAATTCCAAAAATATAACAGCGTCAAAACATTGACACATTGACGTCAAAGAACAACACCACAACTGCACAGCTATACAACCTATAAAACAAAATTGAACAGCATAAAATAAAACACAAGCACACTAAAACGGAATAACAATACCGAATAAAGCAACACAACATATACACCCACACAATATACTCCTAAAAAACAATAGAATACTGTTACAAACAGGGTCACAGAATAAAAGCCCAAATGCACCACAGTGGCCAATATACCACTTGAACATGAAACACAACACAATCTCAGACTACGAAATTTCAAATTTCTGTTGTATTTTTGTGTATTAGTGTGTTACTATGTAGTGATGGCTTGCTGTTCTGTATTGGTGTGTTGGTGTATTGATGAATTGTGTTTCTGTGTCACCCTTGTGTTGCCATTGTGTTGTTTTGTTACATTTCGAAGGTGTATGTTTATATGTTGTTGTGTTGTATATGATGCTGCTTTGTATTTTATAATGTATGATATGTGTTGGGAAGTATTCATTTTATTTGTAATTTTATTGCGGTATGTTTCCACAATAACGAGTTGCATTGCTGTGGCAGTGCTCTATTTCAACTCTAGTCTGTGTGCTTAAATGTGCACAAATATTATCATCGCTCATTATTCCCTTGACAAATCTGCTTTCATAATACATTGCTGAAAGGTGCTTGCACTGCGCACTACCTTGCTTACCTCTAAAGACAAGTACTAGCGCCAGGCAAAATGGTTTGTGATTCGACCTTGAAACTCTTATGCTATTGACTTTCCTAAAACTCCTTTCCTTGGCTCCTCGGCCCTGCTCAAAGTGCTCTGAAGGTGCCATGAGGCCAACCGCTGAGCTATACCAAAAATAAAACTGAAAATCCAACTGAGCTGCTGGTAGTGTATAAATGTAACAAAGCATGCTATGTTTTCTAATAAGAAGTATGTGTGTGATCCTACGCAAACAAAAACGACGAGTTTGAAGTAACTGTGTTCACCAGGACAGGACTGATGTGCTTGTTTGTTGATTTTTCTCCTTGTTGCTAATACTGAGTGAAATATTTTGCTAACTGATAGAAACAATAATAATATATACAGTGGCTCCCAAGTAAAAACATTCCCCGACATGTGAAAGTGATTAGTGTACAGATGTGTATATGCGAGTCAAGTGATGATACTGGATATGCGTGAGGAGTTTTTTCAATACTACCCTCATGGTGAGAAATGCCAGCACCGTCAATGTATTTTTCATTTTACACAGACGAACTAAAGTCTGAAGTTCTGTAACACTGAATGAGAGTGATTCATTTTACTTCATTGGTGGTTTGAAAGAGCTCCCGCATGCCAAAAGTGTACTGATTGACATTCTTTGCTCCCTGGGATTACACATGTTGTACTTTGAGCTCAGGTTTATTCTGCCTTCACTCAGCAGGGTGGGAACCTTGTGTGGTTCTGGGTATAATTTATTTTGTGAGTCCTCTTTTCTGTCTCATAATGAATAGCTGCAAAAGGTAAAAGTTCACAATATGCAGCTTTGTATAGCATGTTCATGCATATGGATGTGACTAATAGGAAATATGTGCACTTTACCCCTGTTAACTAGTGGAAAAAAAGTCTATTCCCCCACTTTCAACATCATGAAATTGGCATACTCATTGCAATTTTAACTTGTCTTTATTTCCCTAGTACATGGTACAAAAGTGTACTGAGGACCTCTAAGTCAAGTGTTCTAAATCAACACAGCACCTATTGTGCCATCCATTACAATGACAGTCTAAACATGACTGCAGGACTACTGTTGGTAGCCTGTTTGTGCAGTTGTGAGCTGCAAATTCGACCTGTCAAAATAAACCCTTTGACAGGCCTAAACCTTCCTTTTAAATATTATTGTCATCCCTAAGTAGGCCTTACTGCCCATAAGGTAGCGTGAATGGTACTTAAAAGTAGGACATGTAAACGTTTAATATTAAAACCTGTCCTTACAGTGAAAAACCGGCAAAAATTATTTTCACAGTAGCAAGGTTGGCTGTTCCATAGGATAGCATTGGGAAAATATATAAAATTTAATAATGTTACCTCCGACTAGGAAACACCCACAAATTTTAGTTTAGAAGTTTTTGTAATATGTATTATAAGCCCAATTCACTAGTGAAGTCAAATTAGTAGTAACTGTTTTGGAAAATGTACTGTTAGAAAGTTCCCTTTTCTCTAACTAAAGCCTCTAGAGGCCTGTTTTCATGAGCTCCAACTGTTACCGGACAGCTAAAAAGCACCCTTGATAAGATGTGAAAATTGCTCCCAGAGCAGGACAAAGGCTTGGGTGTAGGGAGGTGCTCCTGTTCCTCTGGCACAATGATAATCAGGGCTGTGTCTAGGAACTTGATTAACTTCAAAAAGGCCTACCCATTCACAGGTAAATGTTAGCTGACAGCTGGGTTGGTCCCTTCTTTGCTCCTTCAGTTATGCAGGAACCACTCCCATTGGGAGAGGAGATGCCTCCAACACTGATATGGAGTGACAACAGAGGAGGGGTATGTCATTTCCCTGGGCCCCCCTCTGGGGTGGGCACACAGGTTTGCACAAAGAGAGAAGGGTTTCAGCATCTTTTTAAAATTTAGGTAAAGAGGGGCACTGTGGGATTGTTTGCTGTATGGTATACAGGAATTACAGCAAAAGTGATTAGGGTTGCTCCTGGGAATATTTACGCTATTCACTAGTGCCACGAATAAATGTGGCATCCAAAGTAGCCTTCTCAGGACACTTTCAGTACCTGTGGAAGAACAGAAGTAGGTTGGACCTACGATCTGTGACCTGAGAAAAGCCTAGTAGACTGGCCTGCTCTCTCTCTGGTAATCAGGATAAAGAAGTGGAATCCCAAAGGTCATAAGGCTGATCTCCTGTTCAAGCAATAGAAGTACAACAAGCTACAAGAGGTCTTTCCTTCAACTGGCCAGACAAGCATTTCAAACTGGACTTGAACTGGACCCTACTGCTGGCCTCTGCTGGGGTGAGTCTTGTCCCTCTAAATGCTGTCTTTAAGGGACTGGACCCTCACCTTGTGTCAAAGTGTACTTCCTCGAATATACCCTGAAACTTGGGACTTGAAATGTTTTGGGCTTCAAGAACGTAAGGAGGAGCAGGACCAAACGGCCCAGCTGATTGACAAAGGTGCATTGCATTTGGGATGAAGATTAAGGTGGCTCCCACTCTGAGCTTTTCCACTGCACATCCAAATCCACTTCAGCGGAAACTCACCAGGAATGTATTTGGCTTGGTGGAGACCTGTTCAGCCCCAGCTTGCAGACCTGAATCACTGAAAGAAACCAAGCTCCAAAAAAGTGAAGTTAGAAATCTTAACCGGGTGAAGATATCAACACAATCCACCCAGTGAGGGACCTTTTCTGGTCATGAAATTCAAATTTCTCCTGCTCAGAGACATCCTGTCAAGTCTCAACGGCTTCACTGAGATCCAGTTCAGATGCTATCTCACACACTGGAGCCCTCATAAGCAACATTCTGCCACCTTGTCCATTTGAGGACTTCTGACTTCAATTCCAGAGACTAAGTCCAAAGTTAACATTTTCATCCAGCTTCAACCTACTTCCTGCATCCCACCAATGTTCCATCACAGCACATATATACTGGTCAAGAGCAACCAGATGCCTGCAGTTAGCGCTTAAAGCTTTTTGACACTATTTAGATCCTCACTTTAAAAATTGTATAACTCTAGTTCCCCTTTTTGGATTTGTGTTGTGTTGTGTTTGTGTCATTTTCTTCATTAAAATGTGCTGTAGGTTTCTAAATTGGTATAGGATTTTTCTTGTGTTGTGTTTTCACTTTATTACTGTTGGTGCTGCATGCACATTGCTTCAAAGTTAAACCTGTCTGCTCTACACCATAACTACCATGGGGTTGAGCTTAGGTTAATTTAGTGTCTTTAGTGGTTCACCCTAACAAAGATTGTGATTATTACCTAAGGTGGGTACCAAGCCCCTTCACCCTCTCCGCTAATGCCCCCATTTCTTACCCACACAATTGCAGTTGCCTATGTGTAATTATGGTTCAGCTGTACTCTTCATTCAAAAGCCATTTTTTCATTTGCTGTAATTGTGACTCCCAGAGAATGACATGCACTACATTTGGCACTTACTGAGCACACTCAATTATTTTTCATTTCTGTCCTGGGAAAGACAATTAAGTGGTGCTCAAAAGAGGTTTTCCCATTGTAGCAAGAGATTATGTTCACACCTATAAACAAAACCACTGAATTAATTTACTCTAAACTTGACATGAAAGAAGAACTGTACTCAGAAAGTGTGCCTGAAAATCGCATGTAGAAAATAAGAATGTCTATAAACATCAAAACATGATGGTTTCTTGGATTATCATGTTCACTGTGAGATGCACTCTTTTACTGCCAAATTTCAGGGCTTTTTCTGATTTTGTGTTCACTAAACTGTGTTTTCAGTACATATATACAGGATGGCAGAGGTACTGTCCTTCACAGCCCTGACAGAGGAGTGTATTACCCATCAAATGCTAAATCACACCCTAAGTGTCTGCCACATTTCATGCGTATTCATGAAGCTGTAGCAAAAGTTCAACAAATGTCTTTTCAACAGATAAGATATACTGATAAGTGCTAACTCTTTTAAAGTAGATGTGGTTCATTTTTCAAACACTAATATCACAAAAACAACTGTACTAATTCAGACCGAACCAAAAAATTAAACTTTTTGAGTATATCTGTTAAATTGTTAAGCCTGTAGGTGTAAGAAAAAGTTCCTATGGGAGCAAAAATTAGAAAATAGTTCTTATTGACCTCACTCTTAAATGTTTATCTGCAGGAACTGCTCAAGTTTAGACACATCATGGCTTAGTTGACTGCGCCAAGCGCTCCCTTGACGAGAGCCAAAAATATCGACAAATCAAAAAATGCCTTTTCAGAGGAAAGTGAGGCTCACTAAAAAGTGCTTAGGCGAAAGACAAAAGTCTGGCCTCATCTAAGGGGCCTCTTTCACCTTGAACAACAGAGACTGGAATCTTAGCCTTCTATCACACCAGTGACCAAAAGGCAGTGCTGCAGCAAGATTAATCAGTAACACCTTTCATCAAAAGGCATAATTGAATTTCTAAAGAAGCCTTGTCTCCTCTCATCAAACTTCCGTGTCTAGGACTACTTTCCTGAGCTTCAGGAATGTGAGCAATACAATTCCGCTGTTTAAGAAAACAATCTCACTTCCATCTTTTGCACAAAGCCCAGCTAGGAGCATTCAAAATGGATCCCACATACCTCCATGTACTCAGTCATTCAGTCATACACACAATGCATGTACCATAAACAGGTTCAAACATATACAATACACACTAAGGATGCCAGTGCCAGGAAATAGGGTAGCACATGAGTGGGCCAGAAGACCTCTACTCCAGTGACATAGAACAAAGGGCTGATCCCAGCTATGGATTCACATAACACAGTACACTGCCACCAGTGCTCTACATGCTAAAACCCATGACGGGGACAGTAGTCCACTGTGACTGTAACGGGGCATGCTTGCTGCTAACCTCCAGGTCCTAAGACAGCACCAGGTCCTCTGTCATATCAAAGAACACACCCAAGCCTCGGCAAACACACACTATATTATGTGAGGCTACAGCCTAAATTCACAGTGCAGGAAACTAGATACTCGCAGTTGGGCACTCATACCAGGGGAGCACTACTGCACATGTAAAAAAAATGAAGGATGGGAAACTGATCTTATTAGCTTGTAACCAATGAATGTACAGCACCCACCAGACTTCAGTATCTGGGAGCTTTTACTATGTATAGCTCAAATATGGATGACTGGGTAGAACAATATACACAGTTTGAACTCGATACTGTAGTACATTCAGAGAAGCATGCAGTTGTCTAACTTGTATTGATTGTTTTGAAAACTATCCACTTGTCTCATGTGACTGCTAACTGAGGGTGTCCCAACTTGCTGTTCACCAGAAAATAGAAAAGGCTTTTTTTTTTATTTAGATTTTGTTTTTAACATTCTCATGTACCACTAGCACAGAGCTCGATGGGAAATGCATAATGCTCTTTCTCAACCAGTGAATAGCACAAACGTGACAGTCTGAATACGTGCAAATCATGTTGGCTTGATGGAACTAATTTGCACATGAAAGACTGTTTTACTTCCATGAACGATTTAATATACAGTATAGATGTCTCAGAAACTCAAATGGCACATTTGCTACAGGTCTATTTTCCCGTCTGTTCTTCCATCATTTATTTAATTGTCTACCATAATTAGTCCTGAGAAACTGCGTTTGTTGATTAATTGATTGCTTTTTAAACCATTGATGTTTATGTGTTTTGTTAACCTTAACAAGATTCTTATTTGAATTGCACCTGCAATACGTGAATGTAAATTTAATATGAAGGCAAAATAGAATATATGTGTGTTGAGTTCACAGTCATATCTCAATCAGTCTTCCAATGCACTCGTAGTTGTTCTATACAAGCATATTTGATGCGTTAACCGGAAAATGTAAGGAAGTTTCCTCTGCAGTTGATTTGCTAGCAGCGGGGAATACATAATGGCATTCATGTTCTGACTAGAGGGGAAATGTTTTCATCCAGCTTGGCAAAGAACACAGGGAAAGCTGAGTCATGATAAATGAATATAAATATTACCAGAAAAGCACAGATGATGTTTATTCATAAAAGGGAAAGTAACAGTTGTACTGTCTCTAAAAAAAATGAAGGTAAGAATTATGAATGGAATATCAAAGTTGCATTGCTCACAATTTGCTTTGAAGATTGTTATGAGAGCAGAGTTAGCAGAACACATAATGGTGTCCCAAGCTGTAACTGATTCAAATATAAAGATGACATAGATTACAACAGTCAATGCTTAACCATATGGAATACTATACTAGAAAAGTCTTCAATAGTCGGAGTTTAAAGCATATACTCCATGGCACATTGAGACAAAGATGTATTTGAAAGGTAGAATGAACCAATTATATATTTTTTTTAATCAGGTTGCAAGAATATTGTGTCAATAATATTGTCAAGTCAAAAATATTGAGGAACAGAATATAAAAGGTAATAAAAAATGTTTCTTGTTTATATTTTTATTCTGTGTTTCAATATTTTAAATAATGTACATACTAGATTCTATATATGAATATTTCGATATATTTACGTTTTGATGCTATTCTGTTCCACAATATTTTTGACTCAATGTTTTGGTTAATTACATAAAAAAGTATGTAAGCTCAACATTTTTGTAGGCTATATTTTAGCTACAAAATTCTGATGTTGTTCTTTATATTCTGTCAAAGAGCCATCTGGAAGGTATAAAACTGCATGTATCTTAGGCATGGACATAATGCTTTATGCTAAACGTCCGAAGAAAAAGATTTTCCTGGAGGGTACATTGCATAAAAAAAGTTCTGCTTTGCATTCATGAAAATGGTTCTAGAACAAAAAAAATCCACATCTCTGATGAAACATATGCCAGAATGATGACATGCATATCATTTTGATGATTCACACAGGCAAAAATGTGTAGGTTATCCATATGGAAGTGCTGTGTCGTTGTGCATACCGTGTGTAAATGTGCATAAATTCTGCATTCATAAATTCTTCTAGAAAGTGTGGGATGTAGTCTTTACAACAGTGCCAGAGGAGCCACAAAAATAGATACAAATTACGTTAACACCCATGTATGCTTTACATTGTGGATATTCACTAAAACCTACCAATACAATGACCGCAGTTATTTATTTATCTCAATTTACCCCACTATGATTCAGAACTATGTGCTGTAGAATGCTTGGGGAAGTACATAATAAGCTAGCCTTACAAAGATACTGTGCTGTGTTGCATGAGAGAAAGCGAGCAGGAAAGCGCCACATCTGCTAAAATAAGGCAATCTCTCGCTCTCTTCCTAGCACTGGTGCACGATTAGTCTGCCAAAGGCCACGTGCATACTTTTGCACCATTGTGCAAGGGTGTGCGTGATGTCTAGTATAGATTTTGTACTGCAAGTATAACCTTATAGTATAAAAACTATGTTTAGACTAATTTTAAAGCATTTCCCACTTGGAATGTGTGCTGTACATTGCATCACACATGTAAAAAGTATGAAAAGATAGGACAAATGAAAGCATTTCTCTTTTTTAAGAAGTGTTACATTATGAAGATGGGGCTTTGAATCAAGGGGCTTCTTAGTAGGTAGTGCATTGCATCAAAAACCATGGGTGGTTGCATGGGAATACCCATGTATCACCCATGGAATGCTCCCCCCACCCCGATTCAGAGTAACGCAAAGCAGTGCTGCTTCATGTTACTTTCAGGAAACTTTCCTGCTAAAATGCGGTGCAGGTTTGTGTCACTTTTCACAGGTGGCATGTAGTACTGAATCTCATTTCAGGGTTCACTGATGTCCAATGAATAAGAAAAATTTAAATGATTGAGTTGTGCTGTGAAAAGTTTGTACCCCTACGCACAGACTATGAAGGACTCAGAAAACAGGACTACATCAGTCATTAACATGATTGATTAATTTAGGAGCAATTGTAAAGTGCACACGCATGAACAGCTTTAGGTTTGTGGATGAGAAAACCAGTATTATCTTGCTAAAATATATAGGTGTGTACTCGGCATTCTAGTATGACTTCTTGAATGAATCAGCAACAAAAAGGTATTGCTCTGGGGAAAAATATTCGATGGGAATATTGGCCAAAACATTTTATCAGCAGCAAATGAAAAGGATAAAAAGTGAACATATTTATGAATGCTAATTAGATGAACATCATTTCAATTCCATGTATTACTTTGGCATTTGCTATTACTATTGTTAATATATGTGCAGTTTAATAGCACCAATGCAATGTCACAATCTTTGAAAACTTTTGGAAGAATGATAAGGCTTACATTTACAACTAAGACATTTTTTAAACAATATCACAACTGCTAAGACATTTTTCAAAAAATATCATAACTGATATGCCCGTTATTTTAGTTTAAATGTGCTTAGAGGTTGCACAGACTGGCATGTAATGCACCATGTTTGTGAAAAATTAAAATAGAGAACTAAAGATGAGGAGAGAAAAAAAGAAGAAGCAAGGCTAAATTTTCAAGGTATAGTTAAAAGACAGTGGGCCTCATTACGACTTCGGCGGTACTTTCACAGGACTGCCGAAGCTGCTGCAGGCAAAAGACCGCCACTACTGGAGGTCTTTTGCCCGCCTTATTAGGAGTGTTCTGCTGGGCCAGCGGAACACTCACCACAACATTGACGGTGGCTCGTAATTGAGCTGCCGGCAATGTTGTGGTGCGTTGGGTGCGTCAGCACCCGTCGCGTATTTCACTGCCCGTAATTCGGGCAGTGAAATGCGGGATGAGGCTGTGCATGGGGGCCTCTGCACTGCCCATGCCAAGTGCATGGGAAGTGCAGGGGCCCCCAGTGCCCCCGCACTACCCCCATTTTGCCAGCCTTTCCATGGCGGTGCTAACCGCCATGGAAAGGCTGGCGGATGAGGACTCGTAATCCCATCTGCAGCGCTGCTTGCAGCACTGCCCTGGCGGATGACAAACACCAGAACCTTCCAGGACCTCAGGCTGCAGGCTTGCTGCAGCTTGGCAGTGTCAGCGGTTGGACCGTGGCGGCTCCGCCACAGTCATAA
This sequence comes from Pleurodeles waltl, assembly GCF_031143425.1. NCBI lineage: Eukaryota > Metazoa > Chordata > Amphibia > Caudata > Salamandridae > Pleurodeles > Pleurodeles waltl. The sequence continues at coordinate 438,419,341 of NC_090442.1, forward strand.
TGGGGTGGATGTACTGCCCTGTCTGCAGCAGTCCGACCACCATTATGAGGCTGGCGGTCTTATGACTGCCAGCCTCGTAATGAGGCCCAGTGTGTACAAAGCAACAAGCATAGGCAAAAGCAAATGTGCATGAAATTCCAGTAAACAAACAAGATATGAACAAGTGTATCTTTGGCTGGAGAACAAGAGGAAATTCCTAGCTCAGTAACTGAGGCCGCAAAATGCAGGATCTTGAGGTTTGAAATGCACAACCTCAAGCTGAATGCTTGCCTTCATTATTTTAAGCAAATCCAATCACTGATTATAATTGTTTCATATTACCACTGACACAATAGCGATTAGAGAAAAATACCTCTGAGAAAAAATGCAAAACAATACAACATTTCAGTCATCAATGCCCCTGGTCACTGTCTTCTGGTATCTGTTGCACATGTGTAGGTTATTAAAGTAACCGAAGGCCCACCCTTCAGTCTTTTCCTAACTGAGGGACGTGTACTGCACTAGTCAACATGGACTCCCCACTCTCTGTTCTCTTGTCATTAATGCATCTTGCACTCTCTGTTTTCAAATGCTCACAGTTAATTTGTTTTTGTAGATTTCTGAAATATAAAGAACTCACATAAACCTGTAAATAATTAATATTAATTTAAAAAACAATAAATGCAGATCTTGAAGTTTGATGAGCGCCACTGAAAGGTATTTGAGGAGTGCAGTGACAGATTGTCTGGTACCAGTGATTCTTAAAAGAAGCATAGATGAAGAAAGATTCATTGTGGTTTTCAATAATTAGTGCAATTGAAAAGTACATGGATTCACCAGTTTACAGCAGGGAGTGTGTGCGTGAGGTAGCTCTCTAGTATAAAACAGAGAGATTTGGGTGAAATGGTAAGCAAAAGAACAGTTTAATTTGTGGGAATCTTGAAACTACTGTTAAAGAAGGAGGTTGGCACAAATATATGATCCAAGAGGAAAAGTAACTTCTGGTTAATATGCTGGCTCAATAGATTAATAATGGATGTATTGTAGAGATTCATATGTGACCTTATGGCCACAGGTTCAAATTCCTTTAAGTCTGCCCAACCATTCATCCTCCTTAGGTGACAAAATGAGTACCATTGTGTAAGGAAAAAAAACAGTTATTTAGTGCCGACATACCCTTCTGGGTGAACATATTCTTTACAAGTGCACATTTTATGATGAATTTGTTATAAGAAAGTAAGATGGTGTAGAGAGACTTCCATGTGAAGCAGAGTTCAGCCGCTAACCATATTTTGAGATTAAATTGATTATCAGTGTACTAATGGATATAGTGAAGGAGTTCATTGTAGATTAGTCCATCTGGACAAGCTTAAACTTCCAAGAGAAGAATTGTCAAAAACACTTAAGACCATTCTCTGTAATATTTATGAATGAAACAAACATTGAAAGGAAAGACACCTCACTCATACCAGATAATGATGATGGTAGGTCGTGGAAGAAAGACAAGGAAGCATAGAGACCATCCTGATGCTTGCAGCATTATCAAACACCGCAGGAGGCACTTTTAGGGTGCTTTCCCAGAAACAGAACCCACACTGATAAGTTTGAAGTAAAACATTGTATTGGATAGATATTCACCTACATATTTCCAAAGAAAATACATATTAGTGATTGACAAAGTAGTAGGTGCCTTGATAATGTTTCTGCAGGCAAGTAAGAACCTGAGAGGCCATGGGCGTGCCAAGAAAGATAGAGATTATCATAAGAAGTCAAAATCTTGAGCAGCAAGTGTGAGGGGACCGACTAGATGCATTTCATGAATCTTAAGTGTTGCTCAATTGAAGACCTACATTAGATTTGTGATTTACTCAGATAAACAATGTCGGACTATTACAGAATATCGTAAGCAAATGGGGCAGATATTGCTTACTCTGTAAAAATAAGTACAACTGCAGATGTTATTATATGGAGCCTGTTGGTGGTGCAATCAGGAGCCTGCTGTCAATGCTGATAAATGCTATTTCTGCTTTATATCTAGGCAAATTAATCTTGATTCCATCTCATACATATTTGTTTCTTTGTGCTACACTTCCTTTCTTCGTATCTTACTCTTGCAGGTTCTTTTTTAATTCCTGCTTTTTTTTAAATCCTTTTTCTGCTTTTCTCTGTCATTCGTATGGCATTGTTTGATGATGAAAAATAAGTCCTGGTCTCCAAAAATGAGTCACTATCTACCACACAAATTAGGCAATGGGGTTAGGTAGTTACAATTGGCATATTTTGTGATAGTTGCTGTGAAGTCACTGTACATTTTCGTTTGCAGCATTCTTCTTGGAACTATCAGACAAATATGCTAAACTCTAGTTATGCTGGCAAATGTATTAAACTTTGCATTGTGGTGGAATTCATGTCAGATGCGAACACTGGTCAAAACTGCATGTTACAAAGTGCAGATTCCGAACTATTGGAAACTGCAATTTGCCCACCTTCTCCTTAATGGAAAAGGATAGCTCATTTTACAGAGGCGAGCAGAGACGAATATTATTTTAGTTGAAAGCCTCAATATATTTTTTATGCAATAAGAGAAGAATCCCTATGATTTTCCCTTTTCTTAAATAATGTTTGGCCGGCCCTTTACCTTCAATACCTGTGGTTCCAGTTTGGCATCCCAGGGTTGCCAAAATTATCTATCTGGAACTGATAATTTTATAATAGGATAGTATAGTATAATTACGATATTATGACTTTAAAATGGATAGCCACGTAATGCTAATGATTAGCAAATGAGAAACAATACAAACATTCATTAAATCAATTTTGTTGCTTTAATAGCAAATACGTTTTTTATTCATTAATATTTTTGACACTGGGATAAATGTGTGCAAATGAACATACTGCTGTTTTTCAAAATAACAATCATAAATGCATATCCATGGTTCCAACATTATGCTTAAAAGTACTTTTTTTGCCAATTGCTGCCGTCCGGTACAGATGTGAAGGCAGCTCTTTGTCTTTTCTACCACAATTGCTTCTGCAGTGCCCAGTTGTCTGTTTTCTTGCTCAAGAATGTGTAGATTTTGATTTTGTAACTAAACCTCAGCAGATCCTACCTATGAACTGTGATTTGCTGACTAGGTATCACGTGGGTCCCTAAATTCTATATTAGTGTTATCCTGTATTGCAATATTTGGGTGCAAGGCTTATCTCTGCCATTGACTGCTCACAGACGTGTGCTCAGTTCTACTTGTGGAGCATCAGAAACCAGAGATGTCTTTGCTTTTCTGCCTGGTGTTCTAGAACTGGCGGTTAACCCTCCAACCCTAAAGAAATACTCATTGAGTTTATGTGCCTGAGGTCCCATAACCCTAAAACTAACCCATTGCTTTGCCCACAGTATGTCTCTAACTCTAGCACGAACTAGAAATATAAACCTCTCCTATACCCTTATCTAGAATGTGATCTTTGCCTATCCCTAGCCCCTACTTGTCTACTAACCCAAATGCAAAAAATATGCTTTACCCGAACACGAATTTACAAGTCTTTCCGTGCCTTACCCTCATCCTGTCTGTAACCGTAACCCTAAACCTTTGCAGTTATTTTTTGATTAACACTTTAAAAACATATTAACAGTTTTAGAACTAAAAGTTTGGAAACCATTATGTTTATAACTTTAGTTGAACAGTGTTTGTCTTGCTCACGTTTATTTTTGGACAATAAACCTATAAGGAAGCACACCACTTATTTGTAAGATGCAGGACACACAGTCACCTTAGGCAACTTCTTTAGGTCAGTTCTCTTTTATGGAAGTCAGGCCCCTTTCTGACCAATTAAAACAGCAAGGCACGAGGACAGGTTGCAAGAGAAATCACCACAAATCTCCTGAGCCAACTTCAAATATGTGTTAGTGCACTCTGCTCTCAGTCCTAAGGTGTTTTACATCTGTTTTTCCATATGATTCCTGTAATACTGGACTTCACAACTGTCATGCACACGACTTCTTGGCCCTGTTGGGCACCAAACAGTAAGCAGTGTTGGGTCCAACATGAGAAGTGTAATCAACTGGATATAGAACTAAATCGGGAATCTGCCTCTAAGTGCTCTAGTAGGCTGATATTTAGTCTAACTCAGGAAAATATGCAATTAAAGACAGATCATTTAATTAAAAGGTACACTACGTGATTATATGGTGGGTGCCTGAGCAATCTCCCTTTACCAATTGCACAATACAATTTTCATAATATGGACCCTGGGCAATTAGGTATGCATCCCCAGTTACACGTTGGTTATCTAATATCATTTCATGCAAATATTTACTAAAATAAAACATTGTTAATCTATGTTTTTGTTTGGGTAAATTATGCAAGAGGATCAAAGTCCACGAGTGAATTAGAAAGTGTCCATCTATCTTGAGTCAACCTACCATACTGAAGATCATCCAGTTTTTATTTTTTGTTCAATCTTTTCTAATGAACTCAAACACTGGTTGCTTTCAGAGAACTGCAAAGTTGTCTATTTCATTTCATTAATTTTACCTGCGCTAAAGCAGTAACCTTTTTTTGATTTGCCATATTGTGGTGAGATTTTATAAACCACACAAATCAAATATTCCATGTGTTAGACTCTTTGTAGAACAATAGTTGTCCAAACATCAATATTTAACATATTTTCGTCTTAAATTGCTTAATATGGATCAATTGTCCTTCCTAAACAATAATGGTATGTCTAATGGAATAGAACCTTCCAACTAGAGCTTATTTCCGGGTCATGGCAGAGCGGCAAGGGATTGACAGTGTTCCCAAGTATTCATTTGTACATAGATATTAGTTTTTACTGTGCTTCTAGCTATCATTTATTTGAGGCGCTACTTGCTTTCTAGTTATTTTCAGGGAATTTCTTTGCAGGAGAAACATAAAATGCACAAATTAAAATTAAGGTCAATTCTTTAGAATAGTTTTGTGTGTTCAATAGACATCACTATATATTTATAGTAAGAAGAAAATAGACAATCTCTTTTCACTTTCCTGCATGTCTATGAATTTTGTTATGAAAGTGTCCCAATTGAAAAAGCTTGGGGCATGGTAGAAAAGATACAGACCAGGACATAAAATGGAAGCATCACTGGCGAGATGACTGTGAAAGGAAGCAACCCAATACACAAGGAAGGCATAATATTTCAAATCAATACAACACATTACTTACTGCAATAAAATAGCTGAGGCATTGTAACCTCTGGCAGAATATGACACGTTTCTTTAAGTGAAGATAATTCCTCATAAGTGCAAACATCTGACTCTATGAGTATTTTGCTTAGTTTCAGCTGAGGCAGTCACCAAATGACTGGAAGAAAATACGGGGGCTCAATTACATTTTGCTTAACGTAGCTGTAATGCTGTCCTACACTGTAGTAACGTAGGGGCTTCGCATTCAGGTAGAAACTGATGCGTCGAGAGTGACTGACGTATTCCACTTCCTGTAGTCGAAGAAGCAACACGTCATTGTCCTGTTATTGGAGAGAAAGAGCTGTGTGATTCAGGTTCTGACTGAATTGGAAGATGAGTAATTATCCAGCCACACCCTTTCATAAATAGAATAACTGTCTTCTTGGGTAGATGACGAATGTTTTTTTCAGCGGACAGGAAATCAATTTATTACACATTCTTTACTTCATGGGAAACATCTAAAAATATGGATGACTTAGCTTATTTTTTGCAACTGTTTGCTTATTCAGTGAATGATACATAAATAAATATTGCAGCCAGACCTGCCGTCAGGGCCACATTGAACTATGAACGAAAAGTAAGCCAATGGAAACAATTGCAGAGATACATGTTAAAAATCTTTCATGACTGGATATGGTCGGTAAAGACTGGAGAAATCAACTTTTTAAAGGCAGTAAGTACTTATTTGCCGAAAATTGTAAAAAGGGAAAAAGATTTGTGTAGAAGAGTGTTCCATCTCAGGGTTTGCATGTAAATATGAGCAACAGTATTGGGCGTAGGAAGGCGAGGTCCCTTTTGGATATTGTTGAATTACACCCCTGGTTGAACACATACGTCCACCTTATCTGCATAAAAGTCTTATTTCAACACAGACATCATCAGCATTGCTTCAGGTGGGTGCATCTTTGCTGCCAACTCAGAAGCAAGAGGATAACAAAATGTAAGTATTGCCGAAGTGCTTATTATGGCAAGATCAGTCCTCGAAAATTTTCAGAAGAAAATGCTACTTTGCCTCTCTCAGAGCTGTTACTCCCATCAGAGGAGGTAAAACAGCAGCCGTAGGGCTCCTTTCCCACACTTATTCAAGTGAAACGTCCACTAGTTCAGCAAACATTTTAAGTATTTCAAATATAAGTGCATGGCTTTCGGGAATTCTTGAGTCTGTGAATAGGATATGGATTTTAGGCGCCAAGATCAACGTGTTATTGAAACTCAGAGATGCAGTAAGTATTGGCAATCGCCATCTTGTTTTTATATTAAGCACTTGTCAAAAAGTTGGATATCAATTTGAGTTGGGTGACCCTACCAACTTCATGTAACACAATCGTGTTTGGTAACAGCATGGTTCACTAAGGACACTCTTCATAGCCTTTTTTTAGCTATGGCACAATCAGGCTATTAAAGAGAAAAATGGTGATAGGTTGAAGCAGTTCCAAACCATATAAAAATCAAAAGCACAACATAATAAAATACACAAACTAATTTAGTAAAATAAAACCAAAATAGAATTAACAAAACGATGTGAAACTAGTTAAATACGGATTAAGGAAACAAGAAGCATGACTTTTTGAGTAAAGGTGCCAAATTCCCACAAAATAGAGATGTAAAATGTTACTACCAAAAATACCAAAAGTGGCTACTAGAGGATGTGTGTGCACCAATAATGACAATTAAAACAGTTTACCAGCAAGCTATCCTGTCACTCAGAGGCTGGGAGATAAGAGGAAGGGTTTGTTATTGTCTTTGCTGGTACACTTCAATTTTTCGGTCTTCCTGGCGCTATTCTTGTAGACTCTAACCACAACCCTAGGGGTGAACCAGACAAGTCAGTGCGAGTGCCCTGCTACAACGAAAAATTTGTATGCTTAAAAAACGCTGGATGTCACTCCTGGTCTCATAGAATTCTCAAGCTTCCATGAAAGGCTCCTAGAATCCAGGTCTCACTCCAGTCAGGGTTTCTACTTGACCGCTCTGACTGAGTGACTCTTTGTCCCCTGCAGGAAATAGCTGTTCTTCGAGCCCCAGAGGACATAGATAATGCATTCCAACTGAGCCTCATGGAACACTTCCAGTCTCTCGGTACAAGTGGAGAGCAAGTCATGTTTCATTTCGCTTTAGATGCTTATAGAAGACAACCTAGTCTGTCTCTCTCTCAAGGTAGAGTAGGGTTCTGTTTAGCTAGTAATGGGTGCTATATTTAGTGATTTGAGGCTGCCTAGACCCAACAACTGTAGACGTCTCACCAAAACTCAACCATCTTTGTCAGCTCTTCCTATCCTGCTTGACAGTAACCTTTGAAGAGACTTTGGCAGAGGTGAAGTTCCCCCCTCAGATGCTCCAAGTCCCCTTCCAGATCTAGTCTTCAAAAATGAAAAACACCCTCCCTTCCTGATCTTGGAACAGTCGTTCTCTTGGTGAGGTCAGAAAGTAATGACTGAGAGCACTCTCTGGATGAAATACTTTTGTCATTTGGACTTCCTTCTGGCATTTTGATGACAAAGAACAGACCTCTGTACTAGGCCGTTGTGATGCTGCCCGTTTCTTGTCATCTTCGAAATAATCTATACCAGCTAAGCTTTAAGTGATTTCTCCACAACAGTCAGTCTTCCTGTCTTGAGAAACTGGTGTGGTGTTTTCTGGCATCATATCACTTCACATTCCATTGGGATGCAAATTACTGCCACTAGATGAAGGGAAAGCCAGCAGAGCTAGTTCAAGTACTGTTAGGCTTTCAGGCAGTAGAAATATGATTTCTGTAAATCAGTTTTGCACCAAACAACTACTTGCACTATATTTTAGAGTGCAGTGGAACTTTAAGCATGATTTTAGCATTTCTAAGTCCAAATTAGAAAAATAAACGTATTCACAATAAGCCATCTCCATAAAAACACACATGTATGCAGTGATACACAGCTGTTGGCAGTTGTTGACTATAAGGCTATATTTTTCTTAATATTTAAGATGCCCCACTTTTTTACATTAATCACCCGATTCTGAGTGCACACTTATGGGCGCCTAAACCAATGTATAAAAGAGCATTTTTCTAAGTGACAGGGTACTTTTATTGATATGTATTACTGCAGTGTTTTAGCATCAGGCAAGCACAAACCAATGGTGTCCCTTGAGCCATTGTTAGTCATACATACTGACAGTAAATGAAGTTGTCCAGAATATCACGGGTATTCTAGAAACGCAACAATAAATGAAGAAGTATGCTAAACATTGCTCAGATTGAATGCGTTGAGGCTCATAGCTGCTCGAGTCATGCAACTGATGTACTCATGAAATAATGTTCATATATGTATGTACGTACTCATGCAGAGATACCAGGCATAAACGTTTCCCATTTGAGGGACACTGCATCACTATTTTAGTTTAGCTGGGGTGTGAGCAGAAAGAAGCCATAAATAAATATACAAAACAAAAAACGGTAAAACATAAGCAAAAACGCCAAAACAAATGTTCTAATTCTACTCGTGGGTGTTGGAAACAATAAATACACTACACACCGGAAGGTGTAAAAAATAGATATTAACCAGCAATGTGTCAGAATTCCATGCATTCACATCCATCCATTATGCTCAGTCCTGGCTGAAAATGCTAATGGTTACCCATAATCCACTTAGCAATTTTTATTTTTTGAATAGATTCCATCTTTGTCAATTCCATGCAGCTGGCGTGGTATAAAATGACAAGGACAAACTGAACTACATGTAGGTATGGGAAAAGAAAAATACGGCAAAGTCTATTTGCATTGGGATAATTCTCTTGCAAAAAAATCATTTTTGATCGAAAATACATTTATTTTTTTGCAGGAAACTCCATCCACAAAGTTCACAACATCTTCAGTTTCGAAAATTGCAGATTTGTCCCCCCTTTCTCCTAATTAGGAGATGTAACATTTACCCAAACACGTGGGTCAGATTTTTTTTTAAATTAATCAGTGTGCATCCCTCCTTATTTTTGCTCTGCAGTACTTTAAAGTATTGATCTGCTTTTGAAACCTCATCACTGGAGCCGCTGACAGCGGTAATCACCTACCAAGATGTGTACTAATATCTGAGGCACGAACCCCATCGTGATGGACAGGGAAGTCATTGCAGGATGCCTATAAGCTGAACTCGTTGCTCTTGTGCTTTCAATCTCTTGCTGGTTTAATCATGTTCTCTGTGTAATATGTTACCTCCTCTTCCTTGAACTTCAGCCCAGGCAGCCTTCTTCATTACCCTTGCTGGCACTGTGATATTTGTTTTCCTGCTTTCATATTTTCATTAACAGTGGGATCATCTGCCTTTCATCAACAACAGGGCAACCTGTTGCGATGGTAAATGCTTACCATCTGGAAGGTCAGTCCGCGGCTTCCCCGGTCGGACAAGCTGCCTTTCAACCGAGTCCATGTTGTGTTTGCTCTCTAGAATGCCTTGCCCTTATAGTTCTGCCTAGTGTTTAAACCATCAAGTGGCCTGACACTGGAATGCATAAACTATTAGCACTGCTATTGTTGAAGCCATCGTGCTTTCAGGAGAATTAACAGCATTATTACAGAGAAGGTTAAATGAAATGTATGGAAAGGTATCTGACTAGAGTGCAGTTAGCGTGTTACAGGTTATGTGATAACTGGAGAACGAGACGTTTGACAGAGCACACTTTTCGACAGGAACATTGCCCACTCCACGGATAACCAATTCAACCAGATGTTCACAAGATGCATTGCCCTGCATATCATCAGTGCTAAGAAAAAGCAGATATTCTGTGTGGGGGAAGTGCATACCTGTGTTAACTACAGACAATATATCTTTTGCCTGGTAATATTTCATTATGATATGCTCGTCTAAACACCTCACTCCTTCTATCATGTACTAAAAACAAGCTGCCTGCTAATAGTTACTAGTGAACTCGGAGAGGGCTGTGAGCCACACTAACTGCAACACAGTAACGATGCATAACTCGGTAAAAAAATATATAATAGCACAACACAGAACACTAAACAACATATAAAAAAACACAACACACTACAACAGAACGTAACATAACATTACATTTCTCAAACATGAAACTGGTCACCTTCACCAAAATGAAGGCTCATTCATTTCATTCCTATTTTTATGCAAACAATTCGATTCCACGTTCTCCCTTTTTATAATTCACTCACCTTCCCTCCATATTTTCTCGCTCATGGCATTTTTTTGTTTTATCAACATACAAAAACAGTCAATATCCATCTCATTATGCTTATCATCCACACTCACCTATCCTTGTTCATTGACATTTGCAATCACTTTTGCTGTAGTGCCCCTGAATGCAATGTGCCATCCCTTCACTAGGTGCAGCACCCTCTGCTTCAATCTTTCATCTATGCCTTTTTTGATATCCATATTCTCTATAGGCTAATCCAGTCATATGACCTTACAGAAAATTAGCAGTGGACGGGAATGTAAAGTCATTTTTCTAACAATATTTCACATTTCCCAAAGGTTTGAGGAAATGGAAGAACCGCACACCCTCTAAGGCATAACAACAAAAATAGCACAAATTGTTTAAACACCAAAAGGTTAGTATTCACGCAAAGTAAATTTAATAAAATTAAGAAAAATAAAATAAACTATTAAAAAGAACCCAAGTAAATGTTATGGCAGCAAAAAGAAGAACAAAAGAAAGCCTAACAATCCAATAAGAACACATTTTTAGGGTCCTAAGATAAAGCTTGTTGTTAGAAATTGGGTCTCTAGTTTGCAGAGATATACACCCTTTTCTAAATAGGGACCATAATCCTAGTCAGGGTAAGTCACACACAATCCAAATTATCCTGTGCCCTCCCCTTGGGTAGCTTGGCACTGAGCAGTCAGGCTTAACTTAGAAGGCAATGTGTAAAGTATTTGTGCAATAAATCATAGAGTAACACAGTGAAAATACCACAAGAATACACCACAGAGGTTTAGAAAAATATAGAATATTTATTTGATTAAATTAAGGTCAAAACAATAAAGATTCAATAAGCAGAAGTTGATGTATCTCTTTTGCAGGTTTAAAAAGAGTCTTAAGTCTTAGAAATCAACAGTTGTCTCTTGTTTGCACAAAGTACCTGGTTTGTGTAAAAAAATAACACGCACAGAGACCACAGAGGAGGGGATGCGTGGAAAAATAGGGTGTGCGTCGGATTTTCTGATGTGGCACAGAGGATGCGTCATTTCTTTCAACGCTGCAAGGGGCTTTGCATCGATTTCCGGTGCGCAGTCTCAGTTCCTCACTGCGATGCGGGGATCTTTTTGATGACCAGGGACAATGCGGGAAGAATTCACAGGCGTTGCGTCACGTTGATCCGATAGGCGATGTATCCAATTTTCAGTCACAAAGCAAGCGCTGCATCGATTCTTCACTCGGGAAGTCGGGCTGTGTCAATCCAGTTTGGCTGTGTGTCAATCCGGTAGGCTACGTTTGTTGAATTTCTGGCCACAAGGCAGGAGCTGCGTTGATTCTTCACTCGGGAAGTCATGCTGCATCATTCCAGCTTAGCTGTGCAGCAATTTCTCGGTCGCAAAACAGCTGTGCGTCATTTTCAGCAGGCTGTGCGTCGATTTTTGGCACACAAGCAGTTTCCTGAAAAGATGAAGTCTTTTTGGACCTGAGACTTCAGAAAACAGTACGCAAGCTCACTCCAAGCCCTTGGAGAGCACTTCTCAGTAAAGTCTGAAGGCAGCAAGGCAGCAGGGCAACAGCAGGGCAACGGCAGGGCAGCAGTCCTTTTCAGCAAACAAGTCCATATGAGTCCTTTGGGCAGCCAGGCAGTTCGTCTTGACAGGTTGCAGATTCAAGTCCAGAAGTGTCTGATTTGGTGGGGTCAAGAACCCTGTATATATACCCAAAAATGCCTTTGAAGTGTGGGAGACTTCAAAGAGTTGTTTTGAAGTGCAAAAGGTCCCCTTTCAGTACAGGTCTGTCTGTCAGGGTCCCAGGAGGGGTTTTGGCAGTCCTTTGTGTGAGGGCAACCATTAGCCTTTGAAATGTAAATGTCAGGCCCCCCACCCTTCCAGCCCAGGAAGACCCATTCAGTAGGCAGATGAGTGCAGGTGTGACTGAGTATCCTGTGTTTGTGGTTGTCTGGGTGAAATGCACAAGAAAGCTGTCAACCATCCCAGCCCAGACGTGGATTGGAGACAGGCTGAAAGGCACAGATGGATTTTAAGTGCAGAGAAATGCTCACTTTCTAAAAGTGGCATTTCTAAAAAAGTTTTATGAAATCCAACCTCACCAATGAACAGGATTTTCTAGTACCATTATGGCCACACTAAATATGACCTGGTCACCCCTTCCTGTTCGGAATGTACCACTCATACGGTAAATGAGCGTAGCCCTAATGCTATCCTATGACAGGAGCAGGCCTCACAGTAGTGGAAAACTAATTTAGGAGTTTTCCACTACCAGGACATATAAAACACAAATGCACATGTCTTGCCTTTTACCTATATAGCACCCTGCCCTATGGGTTACCTAGGGCTTACCTTAGGGGTGAATTATATGTAGAAATAGGGGAGTTTAAGGCTAGGCAAGTACTTTTAAATGCCAAGTTGAAGTGGCAGTGAAACTGCACGTGCAGGCCTTGCAATGGCAGGCCTGAGACATGGTTAAGGGGCTACTTGTGCGGGTGGCACAACTAGTGCTGCATGCCCACTTGTAGCATTCAATTTACAGGCCCTGTGCACATGTAGTGCACTTTTACTAGGGACTTACAAGTAAATCAAATATGACAATTGGGGATGAACCAATGTTACCATGTTTAAGGGAGCGAACATATGCACTTTAACAATGGTTAGCAGTGGGAAAGTGCGTAGAGTCCTAAAACCAGCAAAAACAGTGTCAGAAAAGTGGAGGGAGGCAGCCAAAAAGTTGGCAGATGACCACCCTAAGGCTGTCAGGTCTAACACTTGTATTGCATGGGCATATTTGAGTTTGTGACAGTAGAATTTTTTTCGAGGAAATGTCTCATTGCTGCTAAGAGTAATGTTAGTTTGAGTAAGTGGACAAGCCAAACTTCAATATTGGAGCTCCTTAGTGGTACACAGAAGAGGATTGGCCCACTGAAGAAAGTTAACTTTTGATGTCATTTTATTCAACTGAATTGGTGCTTGCAATCAAACATTGTTTGTACTTTCAGAAGGTGGAGGCAATAATTAAAGATGAAATAAAATACAAAGCTCTAGGACTGAATCAATTATATTCTCCCAGTCTATTCTTATGAAGATGATTGTGGGGAAGGAGAATGAATCACAGGTTATGGCTAATGCATTCTTTGTTCAGCCCAAAAGTGAGATAATGAAAACAGTATGACAAAAGCAGTTCCTATTGAAACCTGAGCAAATATATGTCATCCTTAGATAGACAAAGGGAGCTGCTCTTCATTAGATCTTTTGAGAGCACTGAATAGTCTCAAAGTGCACACTGCTGAATTGGTAACCTACACATCAGGTATCTTCAACAAGGATACAAAAGTTTTCCTCATTCTGATCAGAGACAACTTTTTGAACTTAGGGCCAGATGTATCAAATGATTTTGCACTCGCAAACTGCGAAATCGGCCGTTTGCGAGTGCAAAATCATGGTCTGCAATGCATCAAAGGCATTCGCAGACCACAAAATGAAACTCGCAAAAATTGCGATTTTCTGCGTTGCGACCTGGATTTTGCAAATCGCAATTTGCGATTCGCAAAATCCAGGTAGCAAGGCAACTCTGCAAAAAATCGCAAATTGTTATTTTTCGCAGAATGGTATTTTGCACATGCAAAATACCATTGTCTGCAACCAGGTGGTAACCTGGTGCAAAATTAAAAAATGCAGTAAAACTGCATTTTTAAATTTAACATTTAAAGCACACATGCCCTTTTGGCATGTGTGTACTTTACATGGTAAAAAAAAAATATTTGGGGTGCAGGAGAGCAGGAGAAGGGGCCTTAGGCCCCCAGCACCCTGGCCTTTTGCATTTCCCAAATTGCGATTTCTGTTTCAGAAATCGCAATTTAGGAAATGCAAAAAATTTGCAGCTATGGGCCAACAGGCCCATAGCTGCGAATGGGGCCAGTATCACAATTTGCGATTCGGTAATTGCATTTGCGATTTTTAAGAAATCGCAATTACCGAATCGCAAATCTGATACATGGCCCTTTGCGAGTCGGTAATTGCAATTTCCTAAAAATCGCAATTACCGAATCGCAATTGGGCAGATTCATACATCTGGCCCTCAGACACTTATGGTGTTATCAGGAAACAACAGTGCCTAATGAAAATGCTCTGAACAAGTGTTGTACTGCAAACAGTGATTGGTAACAACTTCATTTTCCTGCAAATTGAGAAATTGGCCTTCGTACATCATGAAGTACTTCTACAACGAGGTAATAACAAAAGATTGATAGTTTCAAACTATTCACTGCTTCAAAGCTGGGAAGGCACATCTTAGAAACCAGACAACACATTTTCTACAGTTCATTTCCATACATCATGAGTGTGGATATGTTTACTACTTTCCAATTCTTGAAAACGTTCTTTGAGTGTTTTATCTCCCACATTTTATTTAGAGAGCTGGAAGCAATTAGCCAAATGTTATTTTTTTAATAATTGCAAGATGAAAGTGAGCATCCCTATGATGTTGCATCTCAACATTTCTTTTTCTGCTAACAATGCAAGTACCATTTTTTGAAGAAGATAGTTATAGAGCAATCTGTTGGATTATGATACCTTCTTTCAAGGATTGCAATTCATGTTGTATTATGTAGTTAGAGCCTGATTTAGTTACTCCTTCACAACGGTGACAGATTTCCTGTCTGACAAAATATAAATCCCATATATCCTATGGAATTTATGTTTTGCCCGACAGGATATCCGTCAACGTTGTGACGGAGTAACCCATTCACCAAGAACTAAAAGACAACATATTCCATGCCTCTTTTAATCTATCCATAATCATTTGGATTCAGAGTCTTAGTGAGCAGGCTGTTCTTCAGAGCTATCATTTGGACATTGCATGGCTGCATGGCTATTAGGATCAAAATGTGTGAATACGTAGTTCTCAAAGCTTTGACCGTAAAAGTTCAAGATATTGATCTTTTTAAGATTCTAGATGTCAATCCCCCGAAATTGCTTTTTTTTTTAGATATTCTCACTGTGACATGGTTTATTTTAATTTTAAAGAACTTGAGAAGGGCATTTTTCTTATGAAAGATGAGACCTTGATACATGTCTAACAGCAACTTCATGCAGCCTTTGAATGTCTATATGGTTTTTGTGTTTGTTTATCCTAATGTCAAAAATATTTTTGCATAGTTCAAAATAGTATCATGTAAATCAAATATATAACAAATGCTTTATAGCTATTTCTATGGACCCTTACGAGCCTGGGAAGAAACACAGTTTAGTGCCTGATTCAGAGTCTGGCGGATTGGTAACCCGGAAAGATATCCTGTTTGTCGTATTATGATCCCATCATATCCTATGTGAATTGTAATAGGCAGATGGAATATCTGCAACGTTTGTGATAGAGTAACCCATCCAACAAACTCTAAATCAGGCCCTTAGTCTGTATAGGTCAGAGGGTTAATAACCAAGTTGGATTATGTTTTTCTTTAAAAAACATTTGAAAATCGCTCATATATAGGTAATGTTAGCTATGGATGAGGAAAACACATGACCTTACATATATTTCATCAGAGCTGCACCCATGACTAATCATACATAACGCTCACAGGCCTGAGGAAGACTGGGCATGTTCCCCTTGAAAAAGCTTTCTCAACTTTGGGACTAGTGTACCATCTTAAAGATGGATCAGATGATCAAAGAAGGCAGACGAGTTCTTCCTTCTGAAGAAATATTGTTACAATGTAGGCTGGTATGGAATAGAGCAGAGGGCTTTATTTGGTTAAAGAATGTTTTTAACTTACCTCAAAGTTCTTCAACTTTTGACATCTTGTGTTTTTCAACATTTTATATCTTCATGTACCTTGGACATGAAGCTGTTATGTATTGTCAACATTTTGAGAGGATGCAAATCAATCATAAACTTCGATGAGGCAAATTTGAACTTCATGCAGCCATCTATATGCACAGATATGTCACGTTTGGAACTGTTATTGAAAAACTGGGCAGTATTATTTTATTTCGAATTTTGATGTGTAAGTATACAGAATGCTGTGAGGACAAAAAGTGGATATGCCAGTGACTTTATCATGTGGCAATGTGAGGTTAAAGGTAAAATATTTGTTGTGGATGGATTGCCATGTCAGCTAGACTATGTTATTACCTTGGATGGGCTTTCACAAACTATTGAGGTAAACTAAGCCTAGATTCAGCCACTCCTCTCTTTGTATGTCATAAAAGTATTATGATAGGCATACATTCATTTATTGTTCCATGTGGTTAAGGCCCAAAATATCTCTGGGAATCTGTCTGAGCGGCTCTTGCTGTGGGTTTGCCAAGTAGTGATTTGATACGTTTTCTGAAAGAGGACATACACCCATACGGAGATTGAATTAAATGAATGATAAATATGGCGTTTATGGGAATTACTTGGAACAAAGTACAAATAGATTCAGCTGTTTGGCAAGTATAAACCCGTAACAAAGGAAGGGTCTAGAAGATTAAATATGCCTGGGGACTCCCATCAGTTAGTCCTGAAGAAGACCCATTGTGGAGCAGTGATTTGGCCCAGGATATAAAGGGGTCAAAACGTCGACGTATATACATTTCAGTCTGGATTAAGTTCTGCATAGGATATTAAGGAAGGATACAAAAAAGAGATTTATATTCCTTGATTACTAGAGACTGATTTAATGCAGTAAAAGAATAACCAACCAGCTGCCTTTTATTTCTATTTAGTTTGGATTATTTGGATATTGACTATTCTTTTTCCTTCTTTTTTATTGTCAATCACGAGCACTTTTTCTTTACACTGGTTTGTCCTTCCAGTTTTTGATTTCGGAATGGGTTGTTCCTATTGAATGACTATATAAATAGGTTTTTAATGTTTATATGCAAATGAATGAAATATTTTTTCTTTGTATACTCACCTATGCTGTTTATGATATGTGTAAATAATTCTTGTTCTCCTCTGGAGGCATTGTAGTTTGTGATATTTACTTGCTGTGCTTTAGGCAATTTTCCTTTCTATCACACATCTGCTTCTGACATCTGCTGTCACGAATGACTGATACACCGTTAATTTAACAATATGACCAAGAAGAGGGCAAAATTATCCTAACTACACCAACTAGCATACATAGTCTCAACAAGTTGGTAATTTTGTGACCTTAGATATAATGGCACAAATATTACATAAATACAGTATCCATTGTTGGTAGCCTAAGGTCCTGCACACAAGAAG
This sequence comes from Pleurodeles waltl, assembly GCF_031143425.1. Taxonomy (NCBI): domain Eukaryota; kingdom Metazoa; phylum Chordata; class Amphibia; order Caudata; family Salamandridae; genus Pleurodeles; species Pleurodeles waltl. Next base: position 438,436,902 of record NC_090442.1, read on the forward strand.
GCACCTGTCAGAGACAGGGTACAAGTGAGAAAGTAGACAGTTGGAATGGAAACTGAGATGCTTATCAGTGTAAACTGATTTCAAATTGAGGCAGGTATTATTAACTTTATCAAATCCAAATTTCCTGCATGGTCACCTAGATTTTTTATCTTTTTCTGGACCCTAATATTGCTGGCTTTAGGAAACTGTTAACTTTATCACTGCAAAATAGTGCTAAAGTGCTCACGGTTCTCCTTTAAATCATGTGCTCCACATCAGAACTCGCTGTGTGGCTTATTTAACTTCTTTATAATTCAACTGTAAGTACCTAAAATGCCAGAAACACCTCCAGGCTCCATTTGAAATGTACTTCAGTGATACATGGCAGGGAAAATACGTTTGCTACATAGGAAAAGCGTATTTTTATATAGTCATAGTTCACTCCTAAAGTGTGCCGTGTAAATACATAGGGCTAATTTTAAGAAAAGTGGTGCTACATTACATGTAGCACCACTTTTCTTGCAGGCCCCTGTGCCTCCCTACCGCCACCATGTGTGTGCCGTATTGAATACCATGGCTCAGGGTAGGGGCAATAGCGTCAACGTTTTTGATGCTATTGATCTACTGTGCAGGATTGGCTTTAAAATTTGGGCACAAATCCTGGAGAGTATATAGGGGCCTCATTATAAATAATGGTATGCCCCCTCTTAACGCCTGCTCTATGCAGGCGTTAAAAATAACCTCTAAAAATGACGCAGTGGAATCTTTTAGATTCCACTGTGCCATTTTTGCAGTCCACTTTTTGGGGGAATGTCCTCCTTGCATACGTTATGCCTGGCACAGGCATAATGTGGCTCATGGGGTTACAAAGTGGCGCAAAACATGCATTGCGCCACTTTGTAAATCTGGTGAGGCAATTTTGGCCTTGTTGGGCCACATTATTGTAAAAAATAATCTGCTAAATGGTGCAAGGAGGTGCTCGGCCCACTTAAATCTGGGTCAGAGATTTACTGAAGGCAACATTGGTTCACACAGGTAACATATAAAAGAAATATAATAATAAATTGACAGAGTAGTCTTAAAAATAATTACTCATGTGAAACCCCTTAGTACCGACATTTGCAGAAATCACAACAAACACCACTAATTTGAAAAAGAAAATAATATTTTATATAACAGTTTAAGCACACTCACCCAGCCAGAAGGCCCGATAAAACATTAACTCCACAATTTGACCAAAACAAAGTTCAATGTGTCTCCAGTGTCAAAGCAACAACACACATAATGAGCAATAAATATGATACATAAAACTTTTGTTTGGAACAGACATCTCAGAGGAATAAATTGATAAGTCTCATAGATTATCAAAACACCAGTTTGTTTGTTTGTACAAATAACAGTGGAAGATGTTTCAACCCCGGGAAGGATAATAGGATCTGATAAAGACTTTTAGAAATACAGGGACATCCTAACTGAAAAAAGGAAAGAGAACCAGTAAGGAGGTGACATAGTGGTGCAATACTGTGTTAGCCATTATAAACCAAGGGAGAAGTTCCTTACTGCAAGAGTAATCAAGAGGACATGCAAACAGTGTGCATGCTCACCATGGCAATTAAAGAATGCATACCTTACACTTTAGCAAAGGATACAAGAGAACTGATGTCTTTTAGACCAAACTAGGGAAAATGAGTATGCAGAATATCAAAAAATAAACATTATGCTACTCACCAAGAGTAAGTGTGAAGGGATACTGGGCCAACAAAGAAGTGATATATACAGTCCCCGGCGAGCATGTCCATAATACAAAGCCCCAAGATAAAATAGTAGTGAGGTGCTTGTGGTTCTCCTTTAAATCTGTGCTGTACAATGGAACTATCTGTGTGCCTTATTTAACTTCTGGAAAAGTCAATTGTAAATGGTGCCTTAAGTGCCAGAAATGGCAGGGAAAATGCCTTTGACAAGTAGGAAAAGCCTATATTATTATAGTCATTATTAATTCCTAAAGCGTGCTGTGTAAATACATAGGACAGGGTGCAAAAGTATAAAAATGGGGAACAATGCATTTATAGGTTTGTGTGCCCTCACAAGCGTAATATAGCCCAAAATGTCAGATCGTAGGCCTAACCTGACCTTTCCTTAGTAGACCTAGATGGTATTAACATCTTTATTATCTCCCTTTGCTTGGAAAATGATTAGAAAAATGCATTAAAGTCACTTCCTGCTTAATTAAAAAAAACAATGTAATGCTCTAATCAGATTTTTGATAATTTGAGAATAAAAGTAATCCTGTAAATATTTATGTTAGGTTGCCTGAGCCAGAACTGGCTTAACACCAGCTCTGCTACCTATCACACTTCCACAGGTGGATTACACATCATTGCTTGGAAAAGGTAACAACTTTGGCTCAGAGGACAATAGCCTGCCTCTGGGTCCTGGAAAGACCAATGGGTATTAATTGATGACTACTAAGTGTGGAATATCTATCTGGGAGTGAACATGAACAGTTAGAGCAAATGTCAGCTATAATGCTACTACCTCTTTTGACTTGCAGACTAACTTGTAATCTTAATGGTAATCAATAGGCCACAAGTTAGAATCTCTACTCAGATTCCATACACATTAGGCTTAATAAACTGAGTACCATATGTCAGTTAATCTGCCATTTACAGTGTGGGTCCTAACTGTAACTACCTAGAGGTCACTACCACTAGGATATATATATATATATATATATATATATATATATATATATATGTAATTCACTTAAAAAAACAAGGGTTCAAAGGTCATTATAGTTAGGTTCTGAATTTACTTGCACAAAACCATAGAAATTCAGCAGTTATAATAGAGATATTTCAAATAACTATTACTCACACCCCTGCCATGCACAGTTCTATCTTCAATAATTTGACTACTAATGCTTCATTTATCTTTTGAATAACGTTATAGAAGTTGTCTTGACTGGGTGGGAGCAGTCATATGTTTCCCTTCCCATGTTCTAGCATGCAGGGAATCTCAGATTTGTCCCACCGGGTAAGAGCATGAAAAAACGCCTTCTCCCGGCATGCGGGAGCAATGCTGCCTCCTAACATACCCAGGATGGATCCATGCAAACAGCCTGTGGGGCCTTGGGGCGCAGGACCTACCCCACAGCACAACATAGTGTTTTGTGGTGCCTCGGGTGGGCACTGGGGCACCCACCTAAGGCCTAGGGGTTTGGGGTCCCCAGGAATACTACTGGCTCTAGGGTGTGGACAGTGTGCCCCCTTCAATTAAAAAATAAGGCCCCAGGGATGGGGTCCTCAGAGCATCTATCAGTTTAGAGTGATGTATAGATATTTTAGCCATGTTTTAGACACTTTGGTTTTAAGCTAACTAGGCCTGCTGCTGTGCACTTTAACCTTGTTACATTTTATTCAGCATTGCTTTATTTTTCTAGTATTAGCAACATTTGTGGTGCTGTTTTATTTTCTTTCTGTCATTGTACTTTCGCCTAGGAAAGCATTACGTTTTTAGTAGGACATTTATTTCACTTTGTGCTTTTCTACAAGGCTACAGTCAGATAGTGTTGCCAACAAGCGTGTTACGTCCAACATTCACAGAAAAATACACACTCATGCGTGGGGACTATTTCTTAGAATGCCAGATGTTTTATAATAAAAACACCCCTTTGTCACTGACATGTTAGAGGGAGATTACAGCCAGATGACCACAACTGTATGCTGATTGCTGATTGCTTCGCTGCAGCTACTTGCCTAGACGGCCAGACCCCCAATCCACATGGGAATGGTGTCTCTCGAGATCACTGGATTCTCACTCCAGGTATGAGGGATGGTTTACCTTCAAGGGGGCAAACCCGAAGGGCAGATTAGGCTTATTATGCTGTGCTCAGACATAGTGTAGGTAGGAGATATATAAGCATCAGTCCTAATGAAAGTATGGCAGGATTATTCTTGTGTTTTACCCTGTTAGTAACCTGTTTGTTTTTATTGTGTTTCCTCAACCTAGTTATTACAATACACACCTTTTTATTTAAGATGCAGTTACTTCAATAAATTCCTATTGAACTATATTCTGCCTCTGTCGTCTTTACCTACATGAGATTTTTGGTAACTGAGAGAAAGGGATGGGATCTAATCAACCACGATTCCCCTGAGGAGTCATCTTATCATGCACCCTGTTGCCACAAATATCTCGGCTCGAGATGAGGTGCTGCTAGTTAGCCGGAGAACCCAGATTCGGCCGACGGCATCATGTTGTGTGGAATTCTACTTAGTAGCCACAGTCCATGTGATCCTGTTTCCCAAATCCAGTAGCCTCATTACCATAATGAGAACCTATGTGACAAGAGAGGGGGTCTTGCACCCCCCTCACATTAATAAAGGAGAAGGGCCCCAGAAATGGTGTCCCGGGGGAAAGAAGTGGTTTGGGTAGGGAACCCCTCCACTTAAAAAAAAAAAATGGGGATGAGATCCCAAAGCTCCCAAAGGCTCAGGGGGGTGGTGCATCCACCTCCCCTTAAAAAGAAAAAAAGCCTCAGTGGATGGGGTCCCCAGGATCTGTAAAGGCTTGGGGAGGGGGGCCACACCTCCTTCCAAAATAAAAAAGAAAAAGTAATTGCTGGCTGCCATGGGCACACAGGATGGGTACTGGCAGCGAACCTGGGGGGGCTGCCGCGAGTCTCTGTGGTTCCTCCTATGGCTCCTTGAGGGTTGTTGTTCCCAGGCCCTGTGCCTTGAAAATTGTTCAGTAGTACTGTAGTACTGTGGTGGTGTAAAAAAGGGGTGTGTTTTGGTTTGTCACAAGCCCATCGGAGTTGACCAGTAACAGGGTCTTGCTTGCCTGTTCAGGGTTGAGTGCAGGGTCTAGCTACTGGCAAGGCCTTGTTGCCGAACTCACACTATTCACGGCCAAAGGCTGTGTGTGGTGGGAACTTGGCTACCCACAAGGGGTCTTGTGCCTGGCCTGGCCATCACTACATGCTGCACACAGCCAAAGGCTGTGTCTGGCATGGTGTTGGCTGCCCACGGGCATTAGTTGCAGGTTGCTTAACTCCAGGCATGGCACAGGGTAGGCCTTTTTAAGTATGGTATAAAAATGTTGTGTTAAAAACCCCATAGAAATTCACTGGAAAAAAAAGGTTAAAGTGATGTTATAGTTAGGTATAGTTAAAATATTTTACTTTACATAAAAAAAAAAAACTGAGAAATTCACTGAAATCCAGAGGTTAAAGCAACATATAAAAATATCTCATTGATTACAACACTGTCCATGGCGGGGGTTGCTTGACTTATCTTCTGTCTCTCCAACTTCTTGCTCTGGTTGTGCAGCCCAACTGGTGCTTGAAGATAGCAGGCCCATGAAATTCCTAAGGGCTCACAGCACACCATCACCATTGCTGAGAGAGCAAGTGGGACAGCAATGGGATTGGTAGTGGACAGGTCTAGTACAAGTTACCTTATTTCAATAGCAGGTTTTCATCTAATGCACTTAAGGAGCCAGTTCGCTCCTTTCCATCAGGGCTGGCATTTTCCTGTACTCTGTCTTAGCCCCTCTAACCCTGTTTCTGAATTTACTGGTGTTGCTTCAGCCAGAGAAGGCAGGCCTAACCAGGAAGTGGCTGAAATAGCAGCCTGTGTGGTACAACACATCAACTGGTACAGTGAACAGCTCCTATTTCCGAAATCCAGTTTCAGTTGGCGGATTCTTCCATGATAGTTATACTACTGGATTTATGCAGGTTCAAGCTGCAGAAGGCCCATATTTGTGTACAACTACTGATTACCACAATCAGGTCATGTTCATAATATTTGTTTTTCGTTTTACTTGTGTTGTTTAATTTGGAGGTGGAAGCACATTTATATATTGGTGATATGATTCATTAGGTAGATAGTTTTTTTCTTTATGTTCTTTGTAATAATGTAAAGTATGTACACTGTACTCTGTATCGAGTAATAAACCACAAACCTGATAATGATATTTGAGCACACACCCTCTTATCAAGACATAATATGATAACAGGTAGCTTGAAGATATCAACAGATTGAGCAAGATCATATTCCAGATGACTTACATGCCACCAGACAAACCAAACCTACACATCTTGTATATGCTTTATACGCATCAGATAGAGAGCAATGAATGTATTCCCCTCCCAAAGTACAGAAATTAAAGCTCTGAAACAAGACAATCAACAAATTGTACAGAAGAGAGCACACACAAACCAAACATTAGCAGCCATGAAAATGGAAAGCAGGCATTACATAGTCAACTCTGAAATAAACACACATCATAAAATACATAAACAATTAAAAAACGGAATATATTTTTAATTGTATCAATTTGGTAATAAGTAAGATGACCTGAGTATCTAGCATTATTTTCCCTAACTAATTCCCAAAATAAAAACATATACAGTGAGAGGGCAATATATCTGTGAACATCTCAATAAACTTCATTTTTTTTTTAAAGATGTGTTTATTGACATTTTTCCAGTAAATGAAAACTTCCTGGGATGAATAAGTCATGCTGCAGAGCATTTAGGGCCATATGTACGAACACTTTTTCCCATAGACACAGAATGGGTAAAAACCTTTGCTACATCTGGCCCTTAGTTCACAATACAATCATATCAATATTAGTAATGTTGAACATGTAAAACAGGCATTCGATTATTATGTTAACAGTCATAATTTACACATCGAGATAGTGCCCCTGTCCTTTGATACTGTAGCCTTCATCTCCTTCCCGATCTGTAAAGTGTTGCGCTCTGCAACAAATCATCATCATGTCTTATAAACCGTGATAACTAGTAAATCTAACTTTGCGATGGTGGGACAGTCCCGATACTGGCGTGAGGGTTAGGGTAAACAGGGCCGCTGGCCCACCACTCCCGGGGTAGGTGCCCGCCCATCACTGTCCTTCCCCACAGCACCTTCGCTGGGGTTCAATCACAATGTCTAACAGCTGGTTTCTCAGTACATCTTGTAATGGGTTCAAGGTGCTCCTGTCATCCGTATCGCAGTGCCCTCATTTATGATCAGCGCTAGCAGTGTCCCTCGTTCCTTTCCATACACTCCAGTTCAACCCTATTCATCACCTGTTCCAGGGCCTGTGTGAGTCATGTCAGCTTCCTCCTTCCTAATCTCTGAGCTATTTCCCACCACTCATACCTGCTCCTCCCAAGCTTCCAGTAATTCAGCCCGGAGTGGGGCGATTGGATGCGGACGGACCCCCTCGGGCCTCCTCACGCTGCAATGCATGCAGCTCAGCTTGCACCCAGGTCTATACATCACGTCTCCAGGCCACCACTGAGGTGCCTCTAGGGGACTTCCAGTTTAAATAGCGCCAGCGCCAGGTCCAAGAACCTGCGGCCAACCTTCTGGGAGGCTGATCGGTGGCTTAGACCTAACAAGCAATTAGAGGGTTCCATCTTCACACTCACTCCTAGCACCCCCCTCCATGTCACTCATTACATTCCGCCAGCATTTCTGTATCTCAGGGCAATGCCACAGCATGTGGTCCAAGTCTGCGTCCTCAGCGCCACATCTGGGACACGCCCGGCGGTCGCCCCTGTATATCACCTGTATTCTGTGCGGTGTAAGGTACGTTCTATGTAGATAATTGTACTGGATGTATCAAAGATGGGTGTTCCTTGATATCCTACAAGGGTACGCCAGCGCTCTCTGCCACTCCGCCTCAGATATGTCTCTGCCCAACATCTCCTCCCACTTTGCCCTAAGGCCCTGAAGGGATTCCATTGTGCCCTCATTGTGGGCTCTATAAAGCCTAGTGATGAGATGAGTGTCCCCCCCATGGTCAGTAAGACGTGAAGGATTGTGTGAACCTCTCGTTCCGCATTCACTGAGTGCCAATGCTCCTGTATGGAGTGTGTCAGCGTTTGGAAAAGAAGAAATTGTCCTTTCGGAACTCCACTCTCCTCCATCATATTAGTGAAGGATCGCACCACCCCATCATGGAAGAAATCTTCCAGAGACTTCACTCCTGCCTGGGTCCAGGCCCCAATTTGAGATCTCGGTAGTACCCGACATTGGGCTCCTCGAGGCAACGCCACCAATGGAAGCGCCGGCAAGTAGCCTGCCTTTATTCCCATGCGTCTCAGGCACCTCCTCCAACAGGAGAAGGCCACCGTCAGCAGGGTGTTTCCCGCCATTAATGGTATCCGGTAATTGAGCATTCGCGCCGGTATCAAGTCTCCCCCAATCTCTCTGCCAGTAGTGACCCAGTCCAGCCGCCCCCCCTGCAAACCATCTGGCCGCCCATTGTAGCTGGCTCGAAAAGTAGTAAAGTTCAAAGTCCGTGACTCCCAGTCTGCCCTCATCCACAGGGTGACGTAAGACAGACAGGGCAGTCCGCCGGCGGCCCTCATCCCATGTGAGCTCTCGGAGCAGTATATTCAATTCCGTGAACCAGCTCGCCGGGACCATCACCGGAAGACTGGAGAAATAGTAGAGAAGGCGAGGCAACATAATCATTTTAGAGAGGGATATCCTCGCCATTGTGGATAATTTGAGAGAGCGCCAGAGCGTCACAGAAGACCTCAAAGACCGGAGTGCCCTGCCAAAGTTGCTGTCACGGAGGTCCCCTAACTTGTACTTCCAGATATTTAAAAGTGCGGGGTGCCCATCCGATATCCACAGGGCAGGACGGCAGCCGCGGCTCACCCACCCCCCACGGGAAGACGTATGTCTTACTTCTATTGAGTCTAAGGCCTGAGTGGCCGCCAAACTCCTCCAGCAATATAAGCGCCCATGGGATCCCGGAGTCGCCCTCTTTCAGATAGATTAATATATCATATCATATCATCTCCGCCCGGAACTAAGCCGCCAGAGGCTTGACGGCAAGTGCAAACAGCAGCGGGGACAACGGGCAGCCCTGTCTGGTACCTCTAACTATGAGGTAGGCTGCTGATACCGTCCTCACCCGCGCCATCGGTCCACTGTAAAGGTAAACCCACTGCACCGATTCCTCGCCCAGGCCCACCCGAAGCATCACTGCCCTCAGGTAGTCTTATCGCACCGAATCAAACGCCTTCTCTAAGTCCACAGAGAGAAACCCTGCCCCCGGTGGTCTCTCAGCTCTCAACATATGCAAGAGAGCAAACAAACGCCTGAGATTGAGTGATGTGATACGGGCTGGTATGATACCATTTTGGTCCTCATGAATTAGGGAAAGGATATGGTGTACCAGTCTATTGGCCAAGGTCTTGCTCAGTATCTTAAAGTCGCAATTCAGCATCGAAAGCTGCCTGAAATCGGTCACTGGCACTTCCCGCGACTCTGTCTTGGGCAAGAGGACCACCAGCGCCTCTCTCATTGTCTCGGGGAGTGTACCCTGCTGGGGTGCCTCTGCATAGAGTTCAACCAACATGGGTGACAGAATATCTGAGTGCTTCTTATAGAACTCCATAGGGAGTCCATCCGTGCCTGGCATCTTACCCGCTGCAAGCTGTGAGATGATGGTCTTAACTTCCTCTAGTGTCACCGGGCCCCCCAGTGGCTCCTTGTCCTCCAGCGTCAAGGTGAGTAATGGCAGTGAGTGAAAACGGGTCCCTAACGCTTCTGGTAGATCCGCCTCTAGTTGTCTATAAAGGGTCTTTTAGTAATACATAAATTCATCATTAATTTCAGCTGGTCCATGCACACAAACCCCTCCCATACCACATACGCTCGTTATTGGCGCGCCCTCCCATGGGGCCTCACCAGCCACGCCAGCATCCTCCCGATCTGTCCTCCTCTGTATGTACAGCTGCCAAGGACTTCCGGTAGCTATGGTGGCGCAGCTGTTCCTCGGTCAGATTGTAAGATTCTTTCACTGTAAGGAGTCTATTTTGTGCTATTGTTTCCACCCCCCCATATTCTCGCCTTCATGTATTATCTTTTGTAGGCGGACAAGCTCACACTCATGAGTCCGTGTGATCCCCACTGTTTGTCCCATGCAATGTCCCCAGGTCACTACCTTAAGAGTTTCCCATTCTACATGTCTGAAGGCAATGGATCCCTGGTTTATGTGGATGTGCTCTAACAGGTGAGCTCTAAGCGCTTCCCTGTAGGGTGGGTCCTCTAGTGCCACCGGTCTAAGTCTCCACATCGGGATGGGCGGTCTGGGCTCTGCACAGCGCCAAGTAAGGTGTAATGGGCTGTGATCAGTGAGGGTGCGTCCGAGGTACTCAGAGTGTGTTATTTTGTGTACTAGGTTCCCGGTGCATACCACCCTATCTATTCTAGTGTGCACTTGGTGTAAACCCGAGTAGTAGGAGTAATCCCTCTCTCCTGGATGCTGATTCCGCCACACATCTTCTAGGCCCCAGTGTGTCATCCAGTCCCGTAGCCCTTTATCTAGTTTATGGGATGGTGCCCCTGGCAGCAGAGGTACCTGGTTCTGTTTAGGGGCATATATACAACTTAGCCCCTCCTGTCTTCTGTGCAGCCTACCCTCAACTATCACAAATCTACCATCTTGGTCTATGTTAACAGTTGTAGCTTCAAATGGGACCCCCGCTCATATCCACACCAATGCCCCACATGCAAAGGCTGAGTATGTGGTGGCAAATACCTGTGCCCTCCATCTACGTTGTAGTTTGTCTACCTCACTAGAATTAAGATGGGTCTTCTGTAACAGTGCTACATGCACTCCCCTCCTCTTCAAGTATGTCAGAACTCCATCTGGTCATTGTCCCCATCCCCCTGATGTTCCAAGTTAACAGCTTGAAGTCCGCCATTCTACTTGGATTATACCAGGAAAGGCCGCCCACCCCCCCAAGCAGCTGCTGCCACCCGGCCCTCGCCACCCCCTCCCAATCACCATCTTCCTCATCAGGTCGAAACGGTCCAGTCTCGAGCGCACAACACAAAACATGTAACTGTAAACACCAACTCCCTGTCCCCAGGGCACCTTAACAATGGTAGGCTGCCCAGTAAACTGTGCAGGTGCACAGCCAAAACAATAAGTCATTCCGTGTTCTCGCTGTTCACTCCTCGTTGGCTGAGAATCCAGGGGGGGTTCCACAGCCAACAGGGCTCCAAATTCAATCCAAAGTCCCCATCACAGGTCTGGGGCAGCTTAGTTAATGTCAACCCAGATCGTCAGCAGTTTGAGGGGTCAACTTGGGGGTCCCATCTGGGCTGCGAGAACCCGCCCCCGATGTGTCCGAGGCTCGGTCTGATTCCCTCTCACTGGCCTCCACTGAAGAATCTGTACTCCGCAATGATGCCACCGCCTCCAGTGCCGCTTTCCTGGCAGATTACTTTTGAGCCTAGGTTGGTCCCACTGTCGATCGGGGCTTTCTTCGTTGTCTCCTTGGCCCTCTATGGCCCCAGTGCATTGCGCACCCCGCTCTGCCACTGGGGCTCCCCCCAGTCTTATGTATCTCCAGCCATTGCCACGCCTCATCTGGAGTCTGAAAAAAAGTGGAGGGGCCCTCAGTGATCATCCTCAATCTAGCCAGAAACAGGAGGGAGTATGGAACACCTTTGTCCCAGAGTGCTCTCTTCACTGCTATGTAGGAGGCTCGTTTGTTCTGTACCTCTGCTATGAAATCCGAGAATAATGTTACCATTCTATTTGCAACACGGAAGGGTCCGACCTCTCTCACTCACCGCAGCAGTACATCTCTGTCCCGGTAGTGCAACAACTTGGCCACGATCACCGAAGGGGTTAGTCCCGGGGCTAGTGCCCTCGATGGCACCCGGTGCGCATGCACCAATGCAAAGAAGGAGATAAGTAGCTCCTGTGCCACATCTGACCGTAGCCACCCCTCCAAAAAAGTCACCATGTCCGTGCCCTCAGCTCCCTCCGGGAAGCCTATAATTCTCACATTGTTTCTGCGATTGCGGCCTTCTGCATCTTCTGCCCTGCATTCCAACCGCTGCACACGTTCCGTCAGCTGGAGAACTGTGGCCTTGAGCTCCTGCTGCACCGGCGAGAGCTCCGCCAGTACCGTCTCGCTTCCTGGACCCTGTCTGCCAGTTTCCGGTGATCTGCCCTGAGTAAGCTCACCTCCACCAATACCTGACCGATGTCCCGCTGAAGTGTCGTCTTGGTGCACTCTATGGCCCCCAGGATCTTGTCCAGCGTGGCCTGCAGGGGTGTTGTCACAGGGTCTGCCATAGCTCTCTCGGTCAAGTCGCCCATGCACTTGTGGGCCTGCGCTTTGCTTCTATTCCGGCCCCTGGAGGTCATCTGTTATGTTGGGGTGGTAAGTTAACGACTCCCACGCTGTCACAATGATGATTCAGACCCACAGCTTAACCAGGGACTCTCCCGGCCGTGCCCTCTGCCCCCAGTCCTTTCCTGCCCCCAGACCAATTTTAATTAGGCCTATCTGCCCCCCGGGGGGGCAGAAACCACATAGGCACCAGGGATTGCGCAGCTGGAAGTTTGTGGCTTCCCTCAGATTCCAGAACTTTGCAGCACCAAAATGTGAGGAAACATTTTTTTTGCCACATTTTGAGGTTTGCTAAGGATTCTGGGTAAAAGAACCTGGTGAGAGAAGATACCCCATATTGGATTTCCCTAGGTGTCTAGTTTAAAAAAATGCACAGGTTTGGTAGGTTTCCCTAGGTGCCGGCTGAGCTAAAGGCCAAAATCTGCAGCTAGGCACTTTCTAAAAAACAGGTTTGTTTTCTTTGGGAAAATGTGATGTGTCCATGTTGTGTTTTGGGGCATTTCCTTTCGCGGGCACTAGGCCTATCCACACAAGAGAGGTACCATTTTATCTGGAGTCTTGGGGTAATCCTGGGTGGAAGGAAATTTGTGGCTCCTCTTAGATTCCAGAATTTTCTATCTCTGAAATGTGATGAAAAAGTGTTTTTTGTTTGTCGAATTTTGAGGTTTGCAAAGGATTCTTGGTAACAGAACCTGGTGAGAGTGCAAAAAACACGTCCGATTTCAATGTAGAAATGTGATGTGCCCATGTTGTGTTGCATGTCGCGGGCATTAGCCCTACCCACACAAGTGAGGTACCATTTTTATCAGGATACTTGGGGGAACAGAGAATAGAACAACAATTGTTATTGACCCTTGTCTTTCTTTACATTTTTTTCTTACTAATGTAAGACAGTGTGTAAAAATTATGTCTATTTGACTTTAAATGCCCTGTAATTCATATGCTAGTATGTAGGCCCCGGAATTCAGAGATATGCAAATAACCACTGCTTCTCAACACCTTATCTTGTGCCCCTTTTGGAAATACAAAGGTTTCCTTGATACCTATTTTTCATCCTTTATAGTTCACCAAAGGAATTGCTGTATACCCGGTATACATTGAAAACCAATTGCAAGGTGCAGCTCATTTATTGACTCTGGATACCTGGGGTTCTTGATGAACCTACAAGACCTATATATCCCGCAACCAAAAGAGTCGAGCAGATGAAATGGTATATTGCTTTTGAAAATCTGACTTCGTAGGAAAAAGTTAGAGTAAAATGTGGAGAAAAATGCTTGGTTTTTTTTCACCTCAATTTCAATATTTTTTTTAATTTAGCTGTTATTTTCTGTAAGAAAGCCTTGTACGATCTACACAAATGACCACTTGCTGAATTCAGAATGTTATCTACTTTTCGGAAATGTATTGCTGTTTAGGATCCAGTAGAGGTTTCACACCCATTTCTGTCACTAGCTGTGAGGAGGCTAAAAGCACAAAAAATAGTTAAAATGGGGTATGTCCCAGTAAAATGCCAAAATTGTGTTGACAAATGTGGTTTTCTGTTTCAGGTCTGCCTGTTCCGGAAAGCTAGGAAGATTGTAATTTTAGCACCACAAACCCTTCGTTGATGCCATTTTCAGGGAAAAAACACAAACCTTCTTTTGCAGCTATTTTTTCCACTTTAAAAAAAAACAACGACATTTCTGCTGTATTTTGGCTAATTTCTTGGTCTCCTCCAGGGGAACACACAATCTCTTGGTACCTCTAGAATCCCTAGGATGTTGGAAAAGGCGATCTGCCCCAAATAGCCATAAAAAGGCCTGAGAGGGAAAGGCCTGGCAGCGAAGGGGTTAAAAATTCAAACATCACCAATTCCCCCCAAAAATTTTTTATTGATATATGTCAGCTGAAAACTTCCATAACCTAGGAAAACTGGAATGCTAAGATACATTTAGGATTCTTGGAACACCACAAATTATCTCAATGACTGTAACCCAAAAAACTATCTTGTAATTTGGATTTGACGCTAGCAAGAAGAAATATGGACACATTGTAAAAGGTCTAGAGCACTATTTGATTTGAAAGAATGGGAAAAGGACATTGACTGGTATAATATGGCTAAATTAGGTATACAAGGGCACCAGGCACTTGAAAAAAGTACAAAACAAATGAGAACCATGGGGTGCATATAGTGGTTAGTGATCAATTGTACACTTAAGGTAACTCAAAGAATGTTATACTAGTGAAGACATAATAGATCAATACCACTGCTACGTAAATTATGGAGTATGATTCAGAAGTAATATCCAAAGAGGCTTTATACTTGTGAATAAAGATAAATGAAGGAATTATGCACTAATGTAAGATCATAACCCTATGATTGAAACCACTGTTAACTATTTTTTAAAAAGAAAGCATGATGTAACCCGGTTTTAGATTAGTGGGAATAGCATAACCTACTGTGGCAATCACTAAGCTGTAAATCCTAAATGCCCTAAACTAAGATAATCCTACTACATTGATGCCCATTGGTACCCCAGCAGGGTATTACACTTTTGGTGCTTTTGGCCTTGAGACATACCTTGGTCTTAGTGATGAAAAAACAGACATCAGCAGGGAGTGCACAATATTTTAAAAGCAGTTGGCAAACACATCCAACAGTGCCTACCTGGAAAGCTAAAACATGGGCATTGTTTTAATTCAGATCTTGCTGAAGAAGATCAAAGCTTTATTGAACAACCAGCTATTAAGTGAAACTATAGTTAAGGTTTTGATTACTTTCATGTAATCAGTAGAAGGCTTTCAAACAATTCAAATGCAGGGTAAAAAAATGCAACATCAGGCATTCTGACTGATCTGTATTCTAAGGAGGGATGATCACATGAAGGCAGCACTAAGTCAAGGAAGTAGCCATACAATTTAAATACCCCCACTTGAACAACACCACTAACCACACCAAACACAAGAAGCAAGTAAACATGTTGGTTTCACCCGTTCACCCTCCTTCTGTCCATCTTTCTCCTTTCTACCTAGCCATCCCTTCTTCTTTCCACCCTCACATCCATAATTCATCTTTTCATCCTGTCATTTACACATACATGCTTTCAGTCTTCTATTATTTCACCATTACATCCATTCATTCTCTCATCCTTCCTTGACCTTTCCTTGCAACCTATCACTTTCTGTTCCTTATTCATTTTATGTTGCCTTCCTTTTTCCTCCAGGTCATTTCTGTACCCATCTTTTGACTCTCAATTTTGTTTTTTCCCTTTCTTTTTTACCCACTTTTTGTATGTGTCCTTTTCTCTGTAAATTGCCCTATTGTCATAATTTCCTCACTTCTCTTTCTCTGTTTGCTTTGCTGTACATGATAGTTCACCTCCCACGCCGCTCTGGCATAATATTCCCTCACAAGTATGGTTTACAAATGCTCAATCTGCAGACCTGCACACAGAAGTGGCTCACACACAAGTAATTAGTCTTTTAGTAGGACCCAGTTCCCCAGCCCATGGGGCCAGTGGCAGCGTGTGCTTAAGCTGCTTAAGTGGGGCGAGGTGGGGGAGGTTCACTATGCCACTGAATAAATACCCTCCCATGGCTCCCACTGAAGTCCATACTTGATTTCAGAATCTTCCACACTATGGACTAGGCTTCTGGAAGTAGAGTCCAAAGGTATACGCAGGAAATGGTTCAACATTGCATGATAAGATCATAGGTTGGCTAAACCATGTATGATTACTGTTACATTGTGGCCCAAAGAAAACAAGCTGGCACTATATTACAAATCATAATAAAAGATAAATAAATAAATAATCCAGGCGTTAAGTGGCAGAGAAATATTTTTAGGGTCATAAAGTCCATGCTAGTAGTCTCATGACTTCTCTTGGTCCAATTCTGAAAACAAAAGCTAAACTTGTGTTTTTTTTTCCAAACTCCCTTAAAATGTAGTTCGCAAGCATTCATTTGGCTCAGAATGGATTGTGAAGCAGTCACTTGTCATTTGAAGAGAGAGGATAAACCTATGTAACAAGGAATATTTGCTTATATTTTCCAGAGACCTTCTTGCAACCCCAATCACACCAAGGTTGGATTCTAATTGACCCTGACCAGAACACACTGAAATGAAATCAAGCCTGCTAGAGTACCAAATCTTTATTCTGGAGAGAACTAAGCTACATTTGAATGGTACTAAAAATGCTTCAGCTCAAGGGAACCAGCTTTAGATTCATGGATCTGGAGCTCTTACTGGATACACGACTAGCAGAAAGTATCTGGAAACCCACCAGAATCATAGACATACCACATTGCATATCTGAGCTTCAGAGCTAGGCCAACTTAGAAACAAGATATTGAGTGGTGAATGGTGAAAGAGACAGAATACAGCAACAGTAACGCAGACAAGGAATGAATCCCTAGTTCTGTTAACTAGGAAACAATGAGACATTACCCTAGTCACCAGATGGGGCAGCAGGGTTTTCATTGCATGAGCTCCCCCATGTTACATTATATTAATAGGTAATGGATAAAATGTTACCACCCTTGAAATGGGAGGATTGGTATATGGACAACATGATCAATGAATATAAGTAATGTTCGTTGTTACATAACTGATTAAGAAACAACCAAGTAAAGTAATGCTCAATAAGTAATTACCGCTTTGGCAAACACAACACATATGATGCTGCAACAGTTATAGCATGTTTATGGTTATCTAAGCTTGTGTACTTTATAAGAAGTCAATAGATACTAGAGTCACAATGTCTAGTTCGACTTATGAATAATGTTGATTTTTTTAATGCTGAATTAGCAGAAACACCTAGTGATTGGAATTATAGTACATATTGATTGTTGAATAAAATTGTTATAACGTAGATTATTGGACTGAAATTGCTGAGGGAAATTATGAAACATATTGGTCGCTGACTAAAACAGTTGCATCTCATATACATTAGTAATGCTAGAACTATTCACAATATTACCAACAGCAAAACTTTCCTCCGGAAGAAAATGCTTCTTTGCAGTGCTGAAAAAGCCTTTCAAAACAGCCACAATATTGGCGCTATCTGCATGGCAATCCTGGACCCCCCCCAAGCATCAAAATATGGTTTACTGCCATTTGAGATTCAAGGCAATTCAAGCCAGGGAAGGGTTTTTCTGCATGTTCAATTTGTCTCATTGGGATAAAATATAATTTTTCCCAGTTGATTTTTAACACTAGAAAATTTCTATTTTCAATATTTTTATTATATGGCCTTCCCTCTTTTTGCACCTCCCACATACAATAGTATATTGTCTGCATATATTTATATAGTGTGTGATGTGCCAGCTATTTCTATACTACTGTGATGCTCTCCTGTCTATCATGACTATGACCATAGGGGTTCAATCGCCAGACCATATATCAATGATATGATTTGGCCTATGTGGGGCACATAAAAAGCTGTTAGCTCTGTTAACAAATGAATCCATTGCTTCTTATCTGGTCCGCCCACCTTCTTTCGCTGAACCATAAATAACACCACTTTCTCCGTGTCCATGGAAACAACTGTGGGCATTGCTTCTGATTTCAGAGTTACCTCGAGTACTTAGAAAAAAAGTAGCATTTTGGTGACGTACTTAGCACTGAATTAGTCCGTTGTGATCTGAGTTGATCATTATTGAAAGACTCAAAGGAGATACTCAATAAATACTACACTGAATACCTTGTAGTCTACGATCAGCGTAAAATGGGTTGGAAAGACATTCTAACTAATTGATATCTTCTGGGCTTTGGAAGGGATAATTTCAGTGCTTCTGTGGTGGTGAGTAGCAGAGCATCCTTCAGTTTCACCACCACAACTGTCTTGGTAGGTCTGGATGCTGGGTGCAAAAACATTTGGATAAATTGAGTAGTAATCAGATGTTAACCTAAACTTTCCTCA
The DNA here is from genome assembly GCF_031143425.1 of Pleurodeles waltl. Classification (NCBI taxonomy): domain Eukaryota; kingdom Metazoa; phylum Chordata; class Amphibia; order Caudata; family Salamandridae; genus Pleurodeles; species Pleurodeles waltl. Next base: position 438,454,968 of record NC_090442.1, read on the forward strand.
AGCAAGTTTTATTTTTGGCAATAGAAATTGAGATATAAATTAGCATCTAGATCCTTCATCTACATTTGGGCTTGAGTCCTCGGGATTGGTAGGTCAAGAAAATCCCTTAGTTTTTTAATTTGCCATGTATTTATCCAGATACAATTTTGCCTAATATGCTGAAAAAGCTTGTTTTATTGTTCTCTATGTGTGACAAAAGACACTGCTCATTACAGGTACTTGTTTTCTAGGATCCAGCTTTTGAGTTCTGTCCCCTTTTATGTGTTGAGTCATGGCATAGTGCGCGTAATCTAGGCATCTCAATCTTTCTAATTTCCCCCCTTTTACATATCAGTCTGCAGTGGCGGGTGCTTGAGTGACACCCGTTTCTAGACACTTTAATTTGCTATACAGTGTATTCATTTTCCAGTTAAGCATGTTCAATACACCTTGTGGCATTCTGATATGATGACTCTGTGTAGCCTTGACCCTCAATTTCTTCATGGCCCACATTCTCTGCAAAGTAATTCAAGGTCTGTTTTTTAATTATGTCCCTGAATACTGGGTCATTGAGTGAAGCAGTGTGCAAGCACTTTCAAACTCTGCATATGCCGTACCCCAACAAGTTATTATAACTAATTCAGTATTATCAGAATGTGTCCTGCTAGGGTATTCTGCCTCTGCCTCCAATGCATGTAGGTATTTTTGTGCAGACAACCCTATCAAACCTGACACAGAGTAAAGTACTGGGCAGTAGAAAGTGTATACCCCTTCATTAGGGTCCAACGTGTCGACCAGTTTCCATTTGTCAAACTATTTCCTTAGCACCTATGCAGCGTCCTTTACAGCTGTCATGAGCAGGTGTGGATGTCACATATCTAAGGGAATATCAATAACACTGTTCAAGTCATCCCTCCTCGTGCAGGTGAGATTGGTGGTCTCCTTATATTTACAGTCTCCTGTGGATTTGAAGGATCCCTCCTCAGAGGCAATCGTAGGAGCCACACGTATTATGCAGGCTAGGAACCAACTGTGCCTTAGCTGTATAGATAAAGAAATGCACGGCCCAGGATCTTCTGACTGAATAAAGGTTAATAATTGATGAAGATGCATTATACCACATAGCAATTGGATTACGTTCAAGAAATGCAAAGTCAAAAATATTTTGGTGTAGTTCTGAGTGAATATTAATTTCCATGGATGCTACAGGACCATGTATTGTGTAGAAACGGACATTAAATGACTGTTGTCCTATATTCTTAAACTTTTGTTCAGACAGCTGCAAAGAGAAGAATGATTTGCATCTGAATTTTCCCTTTAGTGAGAATGTAAATTGGTGTAGAAAGCTTAAAAGTCATCCGGTCTGATTTAGGGTTTGGCAGGCTGGTAGTCTGTCACAAACGTGAAAGATATCCTGTCCACCTCATTGTAAGTGCATTATGTACTAATGCACTTTTAATAAGGTAGATGGGATACCCGTCATTATAAATCAGGACCATAGTTTGAAATTTTGCTATGATGATTGGCCGGTGTAATTGCCAAGGGACTGCTTACACATATTTTACCGAGAAACCAGGACTCATAACAATCATAGGAAATGTAAAAAGAATTTGTTTAATATCTGAGTTTGTGTTGTACTCATATTGTTTGGAGATTATTGTTTTGACATTTATATAGTGCCCATGATGAAGCGCTGAAAGGCTTTTAGCATAGGTTGTACACTACTCCATGGGCTTTAAGTATAAGTAATTTAGTTACGTATAACAGTTTTTAGGCATACATGTTGTTTCCCGTCAGTTAAATTACATATTCCATTAACTCAAACATTTGGCCCAAACTCTCTGGACAACGATATTTTTTCAACTTCCTCCAAATGCGATTTACTGAAAATGGGGTAACATGCATTTATGTAATTTATAAGTAAAATGTTTCATCATAATAATGCATAACATTTATCTACTGAATGAAAAAAGGCCTGCAGCATGGATGTGAACTGATCAAAACAAACAAAATAACATGTTCCTTCACTTTGCTTCTTCTTACCTCCGATCGTAGTCCCACCCTTATAAAGGCACAGACTGGATCAAAAGCTCCAGTCCCACACGCTAAGAGATGAGTTCTGTTGTAATGGTGAAGGACACGGACAAAATTTGCACATTCGTTCTGCAGAAGAAAGAAGAGTGTCAAAAGAGGTTGCAATAGCATTAATGTTTAGATGCGTGAACTACAAAACACTAAACCATAAAAGTAAAAGCAAGCAATGGTAAAGTCAATATATCTCAGCAGTAAAAGAGAGAGATATTTGCTTTGCCAATGCTAATTTGCACAGGCATTCTCTAATGCCAAAATAGCCAACAACGCACCACGACACATATGCACACATAAGACACAAGGCATGCACATGCATGCAGATGGATGGGTCACCAATTTGGAACTTAAGCATTTCAAGATAGATCGGTGGAAAAGCAAGTATGCACAAGTGTCATGATGCACTGGTGGCCAGTTTGTAATTTTAATAATTACTGTTACTTCATGGGCAAGGGCCATTTAAAACAGCAAATTCAAAGTGAACAAAGAAATTGTACTCAAGCATCAAAAAGATAGCGAACAACCCAGCGATATAATGAAAAGTAAAAAAAAAAAAAGAAACATAAATATATATGTGTGTATATATATATATATATATATATATATATATGTGTGTGTGTGTGCAGCGAGTTCAAGAGTGTGAATGTGAAGCGTCAGGGAGCAACGGATGAGCACGGTAGGAGAAGGTTAGAAAAATAGAGTGTGTGAGGGGGCTAGGCAAAATTCGGATCTCTCACCAGCGGGTAACATTAATCAGCAGAGTTATCCTTACATTTTTATTGCTGCCTTAAAACTGATGGATGCACAAGCAAGTTCAGTGCCTTTAAACCCATAAGTTATTTTTAAACACAGCGCCCGCACTAAAGTAAGTGCACTGGTTACACCACCCTAAAGCCAGCCCTGCGCCCATGTTCGGACCCAATGAGGAGCTCTCAGGCTCAGGCCCATGCACAGTGCCCGCGGTGTGGTGCGGGGGCACTGGATATCGGGCCCCCGCACTGCAGTGGCTGCAGGGCTATTGTTAAGCCACTGATGTCTCCAACAAAGAGCTTACATTGTCTTTAACTAAAACGCTAAAAAAACAAGAATTTGCAATGCAACGGGTCTCGCATTTGCTCGAGTTAAAGCTAATAGCATTGTAAAGAAAAAAAACGCAGCACGATCGCGCTGGGTGGAAAATAAACAGATAAAGTAGTCCAGACCCCAGGCTGAAAACATCGAGCCTCGCATGTTTTTAGTAGTTTACCGGTGCTGTGTAGATGGGCTAAACACCGGAAAAGGCATGACCTTTGCATGCCTTTCACAAATGAAAGCAAGTGGATTTTAAAAGGCAAGCCCACGAACCAATGTAAGTGACTGACGTGACATGGGCGTGGTTTGAAGCCCAAAGAGAGATTACAGAATGGACGGAGCGCTATGCGCTCGTCCATAAAAAAGAAAACATTACTAGAGCTTTGCCAAATATTAGCTTGGGTTATTGAGGACAGAATTAGATCCTCAAAATGCAACCAATGCCCGAAAAAAGTTGGTGAACACTAGAGGTTAAGAAAGGAGAGAAAAGTTGGGAAGTCTCCCTTGTACACAAAAACATGTTTGTCGAGCGTACTTTAAATAGTAGCTCATGAACAGCTCCTTAGATTTTTAAGTAGCTATTTAGGGTGAACAGTAACCAAGTCGAATTTTTTAACCACTCATTTGACCTTTAACTGAAAAACTCACCCAAATCAACATCAAGCGCTAGGTGAAAAACCTAATTTAAACATTTATGTAATGTATATCAAAGACTTGAAATTAAAAAAAGCATAGTGGAACTAGATGCAATCCACTGATTAAAGTTCTCAAAATATACGTGCATGCAATGCATGAACAAATAGCTAAAATATCTCTGAAGGCAACGCATTTTGTAAAATATTTTCAGGTGAAGGGCCATAAGTGTTTCACTGCTGAGCTGTTTTACCAAAATCAACAATGGGTATCCCTACTTGCAGGGCAGACGCATTAATGATTGTTTAGGAATGAGCAGCCATTCCTTGCGCGTCATGCAAAAAGACAACTAGAACATCTGGGAAAGGCCGACTCAGTTGTACTGCAAACTGTCCAGTGAATAGTCTATGGCCGAGAAAGAAAGGAAGCCTGGTGCAGAGATCATCCGTCTTCTGGCTACGTCACATTCACTGGTGCTGAATTCACAATCTAAATTGGTGTGAAGATTGTTTTCTAAATTGGCAATAACTTTTTCGTCCTCAATCGGTATGGTCAGAACGTTCACAAGAAAAGCCATTGGGGAGCCTGGGTGAGGTGTGGGTGTTAAGTCTTCACTCTCCCTCTGAAAGCCTGGTAGTTCTGTTGAAGTAAAATAGCAGGAAAAGGGACACAAACATTTGGTGCATGAACAAAGAATACACAGCTATCTTGATTTTTTTTGTTTAAAATGTGGAGGCACCCATTTTGGGAGGAAATGACCTAATTATCGGAAACAAAAGGATGCGTCCATAATAAGTCAATTGGTTAGTAAAACCGCCTTCCTAAGAGCAACTGAAATTAAATTCTGCGTTTAAGACAAGATGCAGTTGGACCTAAGGGCTCCAGTGGGAAGTAGGTGCTGCTTTCTGGACAACTCATAAAAGACATTAGCATAGACTATCATGGAACTCAATGATCCACTGATATGAGACAAAGGGCATCATTTACAAGGCCTGTGGTGCAGGGCAGCACAGCAAGTGCCTTGCTGCACTGCCCTGTTCCACCAAGAAAGGGAAATGTGCTGTATCTACAAGATGTGGTGTATTTTTGTCCTCTACCCCTGCTTTGGCGCACAATCTGCTGCCATGCGCCAACGCAGGCAACCTTGCACCATAGTGCAAGGGAGCTTGAGTTGTGGGGATGATTGTGTTTGTGCAGGAAGGGTCACCTTCCTGCACAAAAACAATCACAAGAGTTTGTTTTCTCTTTCTATGTGTGCTGCAGAATGCAGCACACATATAAAGAGGAAACCACAGTGAGAAATTAAGATATTTCTCCCTGTTGCGTCACTTTTACGCCACCACTGAGGTGGTGTAGAGATCTGAAGCATTCCCAGTGTGCCACTAGGGCCTCGTAAATGGGGCCCACAGTTTCCCATTTTAATTACCGAGTGGTAATGAGTACTGCAGCAAGGCATATACAAAGACCACAAAATCAGTTCTTATGCCATGGATAATGCACCTCTCTTTCAAGCTCAACGAATGAACACTCATACAATCTATAATGCTCAGTAAGAAAGTAAGCATTACTTAAATTGTGCCAAACCAAACAGTAGTCTTGGCAGACCACATTCTGATAGTTGTCCATGTAAGATTGGAATGCGATGTTCATGGCTTAAATGACATGCACCGAGGCTAAGCCAAAGGGTAAGCAGTATTCATGGCAGCTCAGATCCTTGACACATACCATGAGTACACAGGCAGGTTGGAGGAGGTAAAGAAAGTAGAGAGCAGCCTATAACAACTCTTTAGTAGGATGCTAGATAGTGCAAAAGGTGGTAATCACTATAATATAGTCTGTCTTGTTCTAAAGTGTCTTATGTTAAAATTGTTCTGAAACCCTATAATGGTATAGAAGGATAATACATAAGAAAAAAGAGGGTATTTGAAGGATTATAAATGCTATTTGTAGGGGCAGTGGTGCATCTGGTGCAGTGGTATCTGGGCTGAGGTGAGAGAGGGTCCAGCAAGCTCTGAATAAAATGTTAAATATTTTATTTAGCATTGATTTAATGTTTACTGTTTCCCGTATTGTGTGTTGGAGAGTGGAAAGCTCTGTGAGTTGTGCATTGCAGTGAAATGAAGGGTGGGTTAAAAAGGAATAAAATTAAAAAGAAGGTAGGAAGGATAAAATATAGAAAGAAAAAGCAGGGATGAGAGAGCAAACGAGAAAAGATTTAGAAAAAAAGAATGCAAAGAACGATAAGAGGGAAGAAGGAAATATGAGACGAAAGGTAAATGCTAAGACAAAATTGAGTATAGAGACTGGAAGGACAGAAATAGAGCGGACAGAGAGAAAAACAAATGAGAAAGGAAGATGTGATTAGGAGGAGGAGAGTATAATGGGAAATAGAGGACAGAGAGCATGGGAAAAAAGGAGAATGTGAAAGAAAGCAGGGAGTGGACAAAGTTACAGAAGAGCAAAGGATGTAATAGAGAGAGAGAGAAGGGAGAAACAAACAAGCAAAAGCAGAAAGGGAGGAAAAAGAAGGTGATGAAAATTATGGTGCTGGAGAGAATAGCATGAAGTAAAGTCTTCATGCTCCCTATGAAAACCTGGTGGTTCAGCTGAAGTAAAATAACTGAAAAAGGAATCAAATACATTTGGTTCAAGGACAAAGAAGTCACAGCCATCTTGAAAGAAGCAAAGTTAAGTGTTAGTCCTACCAGCCTTAGGGTGGTCTTTCCCCCAAGCTTTTTGCCTTACCATTCCATTTTTGCTGATCTCTTTCTTGTTGGCTTTAGAACTCTTTGCACTTTAGCCCTGCTGACCAGTACCTAAGACTGTGTGCTCATTGCTTTAAACTATAAAACATTGGCTTACACCCAATGGAGACATTTAATATACTGATGAGTCCCCATTAAGATGGTACTATATGTACCCAGGGCCTGTAAATTAAATGCAACTAGTGGGCCTGCAGCACTAATTGTTCCACCCACTTAAGTAACCTGTCAAACCTGCCTCAGGTCTGCTATTGCAGTCCATGCGTGCAGTTTAAAACTGTCATTTTGATCTGGCAAGATAAACTTCCTACCAGGTGTTAGAAATTGGGTCCCTAGTTCACAGAGGTTTGCACTCTGTCCAAGTAGGGACCACAATCCTAGTCAGGGCAAGTAAGATACACACTGAAAGATGAACTGTGCTCACCCTCTGGTAGCTTGGCATAGAGCAGTCAGGCTAAGCTAAAGAGGCAATGTGTAAAGTATTTGTGCACACACCCACTAACGCAGTGAAAACACCTCAAAAGGACTCCACACCAGTTTAAAAATAGTCAATATTTATCTGAGTCAAACAAGACCAAAACAACAAAAACCACCATGCACAAATAATGTTATGAATCTTTAAACGTTAGATCAAAATGCAGTGCTTAGAAGACAATAGCTGCAACTGGAACTAACTTCTCGCACTGGACAGGGGCAAATCCAAAAAGGGTACAGGAGTCACGCAGACCCTCGAACATTATTTTTGTTTCATCTATGCTCAGTGACAATGCGTTGATCCAAGGAGGGGATATGCCTGCTTGCGGGCGGTGAGTTGTTTCCTGATCGGGCAATGTCAGTGATGCGTGGATGTCCAGAATCGATGAGTACTGGTTCTGATGTGTTGGTGCTGTGTCAGCCAAACTGGGGCTGCATTGTACGTTGAGGTTGTTGTGTCACGCAGATGGTGAGCTGTGTCTGCAGCTTCAGTGTAGGCATCAGCAAAAGAGGCGTTTCTGCAGTGTATACCAGTGTATACCTCATATATGGTCTCAGAAGCCCAGTACTTATACCCAAATGTGCCTTTGAAGTGGGGGAGACTTCAATGAGTGGTTTTGAAGTGCCCCTATTCTCTTTGAGCCCAATCCTATCTGCCAGGAGGTCTATAGGGGGGTTATCAGTCCTACCAAGGAAGACACATTGCTATGCAAATGGAATGCAGGGGCAGTTGGGTGTCCTGTATTTATGGCTGTCTAAATGGAATGCACAAAGGTAGCTGTCACCTAATCTTACACAGAAAAGACATGGATAGGAGGCAGGTTAAGGCACAAGGGCCCGTATTTATACTTTTTTACGCTAAACCGCGCTAACGCAGTTTAGCGTCAAAAATTTTTGCGCCGGCTAACGCCATTCTGAAGTACCATGCGGGCGCCGTATTTATTGAATGGCGTTAGCCGGCGCAAGCAGACCGGCGCTGCCTGGTGTGCGTGGAAAAAAACCACGTACACCAGGCAGCGCCGGCGTAGGGAAAAATGGCGCTAGGGCGTCTTAAAAATGGTGCAAGTCATGGTTGACGCCAAAAATCGCCTCCACCTGATTTGCGCCATTTTTAACGACGCCCAGACGCCATTTACATGACTCCTGTCTTAGTAAAGACAGGAGTCATGCCCCCTTGCCCAATGGCCATGCCCAGGGGACTTATGTCCCCTGGGCATGGTCATTGGGCATTGAGGCATGTAGGGGGGCACAAATCAGGCCCCCCTATGCCACAAAAAATATATAAAAAAAAAATATATACTTACCTGAACTTACCTGAATGTCCCTGGGGTGGGTCCCTCCATCCTTGGGTGTCCTCCTGGGGTGGGCAAGGGTGGCAGGGGGGTCCCTGGGGGCATGGGAGGGCAGCTGTGGGCTCATTTTGAGCCCACAGGTCCCTTAACGCCTGCCCTGACCCAGGCGTTAAAAAGTGGCGCAAATGCGGGGTTTTCTGCCCCGCCAACTCCCGGGCGTGATTTTTGCCCGGGAGTATAAATACGACGCATTTGCGTCGCAGTCATTTGTTTGGACGGGAACGCCTACCTTGCATCTCATTAACGCAAGGAAGGCGTTCACGCTAAAAAATGACGCTCTTTACTCATACTTTGGCGCTAGACGCGTCTAGCGCCAAAGTATAAATATGGCGTTAGTTTTGCGCCGAATTTGCGTCAAAAAAAACGACGCTAATTCGGCGCAAACGGAGTATAAATATGCCCTAAGATGGTTAAAGTAACAAAATGTCAACTTTCTAAAAGTGCCATTTTCAGACCCGCAATTTAAAAAACACCTTTACCAAAATATGTGTTCTTAAATTGTGAGTCCAGAGACAACAAACTCGATTTTTCTATCTTTTCCCATTTGGAAACTACCCTTAAAATGTATTTTAAGTCAATCCCCACAAAGCCAATGGGAGAGATAGCCCTTACAGTAGTGAAAAACGAGTTTTAGAGTTTTTCACTACCTTGTCATGGCTAAAAGTCAGGGGAAACCTTGCCAAAAGATGCCAGGTCCAACACTAGGCCTAATTCTTCCTTTTTATTACAAATAAGTCATACCTAGGGTAGGCCGTAAACAGCTCATAGGGCAGGGTGCAGTGTATTTTTAGAAGATGGACATGTACTTTTCCCTTTTACATGTCCTAGTAGTGAACAATGCTTAAGTTAATTTTTCACTACTGCAAGGCCTACTTCTCCTATAGGATAATAGTGAGTTACTTTATTACATGTACTAATAAGTGCAAACCTTCAATTAGTAGCAGGTAGGAATATCAAGTTTGGTGTCTGAAGAATTGTAATTTAAAATCCTTTTTAATGGTAAGTCAGATTTAAGTCACAATTAATTTGAGAAAGAAAACATTTTCTTGTCCTAACCATTTGGTGTCTGCATCCTGTATCCTGGGTAACATAACTAGGTGTTGCTGGCAGTTGGTGTGGGTATAATGTTTTCTGAGATTAAGGGGAAATAGATGTTGTCAGGATGGGCCATCTCTGACTCGATGAGGGGGAGGAGTTGTCACCTCCAACACTTGTACATTACAAAGGCTGTACCTCAGCACGCTTACAAAGGGTTTCACACCTGTCTACTGTGGCCCCAGACAAGTTGGGGTCAGGGCAGAGAGGCAGAAAATTTCAAACACCGCTGGGGGTGGATCTTTAACTGTCACACAAGCCACTTCAAGTTTAAGAAGCACACCATGACTATCCATGAGTGTCTTGAAAGACTTACATTGTAAGGTAGTGAAAATGTTCTCACCAAGCTATGTACATTCATTAAGACATAAAGACACAATCCTGTCAACAAACAATGGCATTGAATCCTGGCTGCGGTGAGATCTTATAGCTGGGCAGGGGCGGGGTGCTGGTCCAGCTGCTGAAAACACCATCATGGAGTCCATCAAGTCGGCTGGGAGAGACAAGGCTTCTCTCCCACTCCTTGTTCCCACTGGCCTGCTGCCTAATGTGAAGGCCTCAGGTCCTCGAGGACTACATGAGGATGCATGCTTTATGTCCTGATACCCATGAAGGGGACCTTTTGGCCACTCCCCATTGGACATGCTTGAGGATGATGGGGGCTTCCCATACTGCAAGGGATCCCCCTTCTGCTGCCAGGCAACTGTGGCAGCCTTGCCCTTGGTCTGTTTGCTGAATCCCCTGGGGGCATCAGGCCCAGCTGCCAGAAGATCTGAGGAGAGGAGCTACTGTGAGGTGGGATCACACTATAACCTTCATCCTCTCAGAGTACTTCTAGTGATGACATAGTTGGGGCTGAGGGGCCTGGTTAGTGGACAACCTATGGTGGTAGAGTTGGTGCTACCCAGGCTGATGTGGCAAAGCCTGACCCTGTGACTGGGTGACCTGCTGGAAGTCGAGGGATTGAGTGGAGGATTCTGGTAGCATTGGTGGACCTGACTGGTAGACCACACCCCCTGAGGTTCTCACTTCCCCGGAGAGGGTCTTGGAGGGGAGGAAGACCCCTAGCCTTATGCACCTACTGCTACCACTTGGAGGAAACAGTACCAGTGGATACTCTAATTGCTTGTGCTGCCAGCCACCTCACTGGACCCTACAGAGTAAGGTCGATCGGGCTTGACTAAAATAGACAATGCTTGGTGGGGCATTCCCCTGCCACCGCTAGTGATATAAAGCATTTTTTAGTGACACTTATGGCCAGCCATTTCTTCTTGGGGTTCTCTGGCCCAGAGCAAAGAGCCTCATCCAACATTCACTGGATCATGAAACAGGCCCCCATTTTCACAGATGCAACCTAAAATCTACAGATTCATGGGCCTGCATCAGGGCTTAGGGTGGCTTCGGGCTCAGAACCCCAGCTGCCAAGGTCGGCTGAGGGCAGGGACACTAATGTGAGACTTCAGGCCATCCAAGACTAGAAATTGGCACATTAATCTAAGATTGGAGAGGTGCAGGTTGGGTGGCTCAACTGACAAGACCTTGGCAACGCAGTTGACAGAGTGTCAGAGGTGGACATATGGATCTCAGAGTTGGAGGAAATGGTGTAAGAATTCAAATCCAAAGTCTCCCGACTGGTAGTTACACCCAAGACTCTCACAGAGAGTCTCCAAGCATGGTGGGAAGGTTAGCTGGGCCCCTGGATGATAGTAGCAGGAGGAATGCGGGCATGGCTTTCCGTACCTTACAATCTCAGCATATTTGTTCCTTGTTCAATTTAAATCCAACCACCACAGCTGCCTTATGTGTCTGTGGCTGTGGGGAGCCCCCAACTTGCCTGTACCTACATGCTTCCATCCCCCAGAATATGAGGGACACTTCTATCCGGTGATATGGGGTTTCCCTGTCATAGCAACATTCTGGCAAAATATTTTTACCTCTATGTCGAGAGTCCTGGGAAGCCTGATTGAATTGTTACTAAAGTTTGCCATACTGAGGATCCTGTATGACCTGAAGGGGCCTTGGGGTGACCGGACCGTGGTGGGGATCGGCATGATGATTGCTAAGAGAGACATTGCTAAACAATGGTATTCCATCAGGACTACCTCCCCCCGCCCTCCCCACCCCCCCCACTGGCAAGCAGACATAGACTGGTGTACAAAGCAGACGGAGACCATATGTGCGCATAAATATGCCCTGAGAAACATGCTAACACTATTGGGGAAAGTGGTGGCTATATTATGGAATGGGATCATTGTTTTTGGATGCCACCAATTTGTACTCTCGAAGGTGTTCACTTTTGTGCTGACTCACTATGTACAATGCGTTGTTTTGTTCACGTTTCAAACAATATAAAAAGATATAAAATAAATTGCTACTCCAGATGCTTCCACGGTCTTATGCAATCTGCTTATTTCAAGGTTCACTTGTCTGAGTAAGCTGAAAACACAATGCCACTTTCAAGAGACTCTATTTACTACATTGTAAGTACATAATTTGTTTAAGTTTTTGATGGACAGCCTCCATGCACTTCCTCTGCTCACCACCAGTATTTGTGGCATCTGCGAAAATTAAATAGCAACCGCCAATGTTTCAAAATCTAAACTGTTTTTCTAAGAATCCATACTGAACAGTTACAGCTGCAAACACGCTTGTGTGCCATTGTAATTCAGAAGCCGGGCACAATACAAGGTAGCACTGTCAACTGTAGAAACAAGTGTAGGTTTACTGAAAGAAAGAGGCTGGATAAGATTGGGAGCATTGAGATGTAGGATGGTGATCAGGGTTGGTATCAAAATGTCAGCAAATGTGTTTAGGCACCATAAAGTGAGCACATTGCAAAAATGTGTAGAGTTCCCAATCTAGAAACTCAGGCAGAGTCTGTCAGCTGGAATGGGATTTTCTGAAGTCAGGAGGCTCTTGCTTGAAGTGTGTAAAGCTCTGAACTCTCCATAGCAGGTCTCCATCAACTGCAACTTGTGGAACCCTGTGAAGAGCCAGCAGCTCCCAAAAAACCCATACTCAGGAAGACAAGGCAGAAGTACCTGGCATTACAGCAACTTACAACAGTTATGCTGGGGCTGTTTATGGGTTTGGAAATTTTGATTCGGATCCTTGAGCTTTTGGTGAGTGAGATGGACTGGTCCTGTGCATTTGCCTTGCTCTGGTTACAGTCATGTCACTCCTTTGCTCACATTATTTAGTTTGCGTACACTCCTTACTCCTACTCCCCAGAGGTGATTGGCCATTTCTAAAGCTGCATTGTATGACGTGTATGCTCTAGTTCCTCAGTACTATTTACCAAGTATATAAACACCGGGCCTTCACAGGGATTTCTGGACATGTGCTGAGAGATGAGCTGCTGGGCTGCTTGAGGCCCAATCATTAAGTTTCCATCCCATGGATTTCATCCCTCGTTCCTTCTGAGCTCTGCATTCTCTTCATTCTAGTTACAGCACTCTTTTAAAGTGTGATGTGTCTGGCTGGCACCCCAAAGTTTACGCTCTACACTTAAGCCCTGATTTACTATCACATTGTGCCGTTTGAGTGCCACGCAAGCGATGCAAACCAGATGCATAGTGTTGGAGCAAATAAATAGAGATTAACACATATTTCAGAGATTGTATACATTCTGGTTTTATAGGACAGGGGTCCCAACCTTACGATCTATGTATGATCAATCAAAAGCATGCCGAGCTACTCCCAAATGCATACAGATTAGATAAAGATCCATAAAGGCCAAGAAGTGTAAATGGGGCCTTCAAGAGCACACTGTCCTTGTGCAGTGAGCATAGCACCAATGCCACAAGAAGTGTAGCTGGAAAGATTTATCAGTGTGATCCCCCATAACAGGTATTATTCACTTGATCTTGTCTATGAATCAATGCTGAGATGTGAGCATCTCACTGGGGTTTGTGGTTTCATTCATACAACACTTCACTGAAAGACGTCTATTTGGTGATTGCGTTGAAGTCCACTGGTTGATACCCAGCCTCAAGATTAAAAAAAGCAGTAACTGGTGGTTAGAATGGTACAAGGGTTGTTGGATGAGCCAGGTCTAAAATGTTTGCTTCCCTAGGGTAAGGGATAAATGTCTATGTGCTGCAGGTACACACATAACAAAATCATAACGTTGTTTTTTAACCCATACTTTGCATCTCTAACTAGGGCCAGTGGCCATAATATATTTTGATGGGCATTTGCAGACTTCATAGTGTTCTTCAAGTAAACATATCTCTGTGGCCCAATGGAAATACTTCTGAGTTATGATGAAGCACAAATTAATGAATGAAGAGATTCATGTACGAGGTTAATACTCTTCAAGAAAGGAGACACACAATGAAAGAAAGGAAAAGGAATGAAAGAGGACCCCCCAAAAAAGAAGGAGGAGTAGTTAAAATGAGAAAAAGAGGAAGACTGCTAGCAAGGAGGAGAAAAAGAATGGAAAGAAACAAGCAGAGAAAAAACAAATGAGAGGAAGGAATGTGGGAGGAAGGAAGGAATAGAGGAAAGCTGGAAGGGAAGGAGGAAAGAAGGACAGAAGGAGGGGTAGTAAAAAGAGTAAAGAGGTAAGAAAAGAGGGAAAGGGGAATAGAGGGAGGGAAAGTAAGCAATGAGAGGCAGGAAGGACAGAAAGAAAGGAAAGAAGAAAGTGTTCCAAATGAATGAAAGAAAGAAGTAATAACAGAAGCAAGAACGTAAAGAGATTGGAACGAATGAAGGCACAAAGGTGAGATAGAAAGGAAATTAGGAACAAAAGAGAGAAGACCAAGGAAGTAGAAAAGGTGCAGTACAGGAGAGAAGGGAAAGAAAGGGAATACAGAAGAGAACAGAAGGAAAGGGAAGAACAAACAAACGAGAGAAGGAGGTAAGAAAAGGAAGTGAGGGACAAAGGAAAAAAAGAGAAGTAAACAAAGGCAGATGTGAAGCAGAGAAAGAGAAAAGAAAAAAAATGGTGAATCAAAGAGGAGAAAAGTAAAGAAAAGAAAGACTGAAGAAAGAAAGAAGGAAAGAAAGAAAGAGAGAGAGAAAGAAAAAGAGAAAGTGTGAATACACGACACAAAGCAGGATGGAACAATGGAGAGAAGGAACAAATGAGAACGAAATGAGGGAAAATGAATCAAAGGAATAAATAAACTAGGAAAGGAGAGGACAATGGAAGGGCAGAGAAAAAGGAGAAGCAAGAAAGAACGAAAGAGAGTGATAGAAAGAATGAGAATGAAAGAAAAAAGAAATAAGAAATAAGAAAGAAAGTGCACGAAATAGGAAGAAGGGAGGGAATAGTGAAAGGGGAGGCAGAAACTGGACAGTGTTTATATAACAAGAGAGTGGGCTGCATGCTGTATTTGCACTGTCAGCTTTTGAGGCTTCACATAATCAGACAGAGAGAGCTTTACAGGGTGCTTTAGAAGTAAGACAGCTAGAGTTGAGTAATATTAGGTAATTTGTTTGTGTTTGAAGTGTATACGATTTATACATATAGGACAGACAATTCTGCATGATCTGACCCCCTGAACTCGGCTGACCGGCAGAAAATTACTTGTCCGCCTGTTGGAGACGCCTTTTAGCGTCCCATTAATTAGACAAGCATATTTTTTTACGAAGAATTCATTGTGAAATCATGTTTGATAAGAATAAGATAGAATTTAGGAAACACCCAAATATGCTAATGTGAAATATAAGCCTAAAGGGCAGGGTAGGAAACAAATATGTGTTGTGTTGGTACTTGTAATGTGCAGAGCTCTGGTGGATCACAAACACAGCACAAGAGGCTTTTAAACAATTTCCTAAGTTGTTGCATAAGGAACAGTATTTGCACTTTTGTAAACTTTTCACAGAAATTTAGAATGTGAAATCTGATGAGCATTCAAACATTAAAAATAAGTAGAAAAAAACAAAAAAGGCAACAAAAACATAATTATAATTAAAAGTGTTATTTTCTTTTTAAATATGTTTAGTTGACTAACAGTCTCTCATTAAATCCCTACAATATTTACAACAGATTGCTAATTGGGATAATTTTTATAAAGGAAAATGTATCTTTCTCACTAGTTGCTATTTTCTCCAGTGACTCAGTTTATTAAGAGATTCTCAAGAACAGTTCATAAACAGTTGAACACCGAGACCACTTGTCCTTCTTATTTTGCTGTGTTACTCTGTGCTGTGTTAGTCTCAAATACTCATATTTCTAGGGGAGTCAATGGATTTCCAAAATCAGGCTCCTGGCATAGACTACTTCTGAAATGCCATAATCTTTTTTTATCACTGTTTCCATCACAAAAAACTGTGGGAAGGTGTAGGTCCCCTTCTGTCAAAAATACACATAAGATCCATTGTGTTGTTGAGAATTCAAGGGGAATATTTACAAGACCCTTGCACCTCCTTGCACCACACTAGCGTATTTTTTTACACTACTGTGGCGTTAAATAGGTAATTTCCCTGCCCCATATTTACAAAGTGGCGGTATGCATGCAAAGGGAGGCGTTCCCCTGCAGGGAGGCCCAAAAAAATGGCACAGTGAAATTAATAACATTTCACTGCACTATTTACCATCATTGTCAAAATGACGCAACCATATTAACCTATGCGCCTCCCGGTGCTTTGCTGCACTAGCGTCAAAAATGTTTACACTAGTGCAGCAAAGCACCACAATAGCATGAAAAATTCTGACACTGTTGTGCTAGCGATCACCATGCTGCACCCATGATGTCATTAGGTGGTGGTAGGGGGGTGCAAGAAAAGTCGGGACCGATGCACCACTTTCTTGTAAATCTGCCCCATAGTGTCTCTTTCCAGCAGTACAAGCATGAATTTTAGTTTCCCCATAAACCGTTCATCCACATCCCAGTGGAAATACAAACCTGTTCATTTTAACAAACAATTACTTCTAATTCACAGTAGGTTACGTGACCAGTGGTTGTCACTTTGTCAATTTTAATAATTTCCTATTGCGATGGTTTACATGCCACATGGGCTAATTCGACTTCAATCATTTGGTCTCTTGGACTGTGAGTGATGGCATTTGCCCGGTCACAAATGCATATCTACACAAAAATGTAGCTTTCATTGCCAGGGCTGTTAAGTCAATACTTCAATTTACCAATGTTTTTTTTATTTCCATTATTTATGTATATTTTTTAAATTATTTTGTGTTTGTTTAAGCTATGTTTTCAAATTCCATAAATGCAGAGGCAATAATACCTTTGGTCTGTAACATTAAGAATCTTACTTTCCTGTAATCTGCATTAAAAGTAAAAATATTTTTGTACTGAATCCTGCTAGAAAAACAACTGCACTGTCAATTAAAAGTGTGCAATGGTAAATATTTTTTATTAAATTGACATTTTTTACTGTCTGTACCCCGCTATTTAACCTTATTCAGAGAGCAGAACCACTAATGGCACTCGAAAGTCTGTCTCTGTCTGTCTGACAGAAGAGACCTCATCCCAGCACCTACTTGACTGCAGAGACACACTCAGAACAATAAAGTACACATCAGCTTGCAACCACCTAACTAAAAAAGCCTACCCAAGGGATCCTCGACTACTTAGTCCCCCATTACAGTAGCTATTGCCTCACGAATTAATACTTACTCAGTCCCAAACCTTTCCACTCTAGTGCATGAACTTATTGAAGGGCATGTGCTTGACCTTTCGGCAGTAGCAGAAACATAGATATGAGACAGACAGTACAGCTTGCTTTGAATATTGCATTAGATGTCCCCCTTGGGAAACAGATCCTGGCAGCCTTTATCTTAACAACCCTGCAGGCATCCTTCCAATCTCAACCTCCTGCCTTGGAATAACATTCACTTTGCAAAAGAGTTGACTCATTTTTATCTCCCTACACTAAAACTACATTCAATGTTGTTATTTTTGGGGACTTTTGATTGCATAGATAGACGGTCTGGATATGACAAAAGTCAAAACTCTTCCAAACTCTCTATTATTACCCTTCATCATTGTTGAATGTGAGAATATAATAGACAATCAATATTGTGCTACCTACATCTCATAGCCAGAATTTCAACTACCACAATATCAAAAAGGTAAGTATCCATAAGTAAAGATTACTATTCTTAACTTCAAATCTATGTACCTTGAAGATATATTTTATCAAGATACACGTACATGGAGTTCAGAACAGTACAGTCATGCATATCTATGCATACTTGCTTTCAAGGTATTGGGGTAGTTGATACCCTGACTATGATATTTTCATAGGACGGTGTGTAAAAAACAATACTCTGGCACAATACCTTCACGACCTTCTGTTCTCTGACCCTGCAGATCTTTACATGTTCTCCTCCATCTCTACACTCCTGTTGTGTAGCCATTTTAGCTATAGTTTTACACACGTTATTTTAGCAAACTAGGCCTGCCGCTGTGCACTTTAACCTAGACATATTTCATTCTGCTTCGTTTTTATTATTTTAACAATAGCCACATTTGTGGTCTTGTTTTATTTTCTCTATCTAGCTGTTCTCTGCCTAGGCCAGCACTGCATTCTTACAAGACACTTCTTTCACTCTGTGCTTTTCTCAAGGCTGTAGTAAGATAAGTTGCCGGCAAAAGTGGTATGCTTCGTCTTTAGCGTTAGAAACATACACACTCTTACATGGGGATCCTTTCTCGAAACATCAGCTGTTTTATTATAAAAACACTACTTTGACCCATGTACATTAGAGGGAGAGTCCAGCCAGATGATCACGACTGTATGCTGATTGCTGAGTGCTTCGTTGCAGCTGCTTACGTAGACTACAGGCCTCTTGCTCAGGTATGAGGGATGATGTCTTCCCAGGGGAACCTGAAGGGCAGAATTAGAGCTTAACATGCTGTGCTCCAACATAGCCTAGGTAGGAGCTATTCTTAACGATTTTTAGTGACAATATGGTAGCGTTATTTTTATGCTTTACTCTCCTTGTCACAATTTCAATCTTGTCATGTTTCATCGTCCTAGTTATTGCATTCTATGCTTTATTATCTAAGATGCAGTTACTTCAATAAAACCTTATTGAATTATATCCTACCTCTGTCCTTGCATATGTGAGACTAATGTAACTGAGAGAAACAAAAGAGATCTGAGTGACCACAATTTCCCTGAGGAGGCAATTGTGTCATGTGCTCGGTTGCCCAATCATCCCTGCTTTTGGGTGGAGATGAGGCACTGCTAGTTAGCCGGAATATAATCCGGATTAGGCTGACAGGTGTCACCTGTAGTGGGTTCGGACTCAGTCCCCCACAGTGCGTGTGATTCTGCCACCCAAATCCAGTAGTCTCATTAGGATAATGAGAATCTATGCAACACTCCCATTGACATATCAAGGTATAGCTCCTTAGTCACAAATCAGCTTCTATACCCTCACCACCATCCAGAAATAGAACTTTGGGCACTTTAGAATTGGAATTTACCAAGAACCTCATCACCACTATTCTTCCCTTAGAGAATGCTCCCATCCTAGGCATTCTCACTTCCAATTTGTGGGAACTTAAATCCATTGTAAACAAAGGAATTCAAATGGTTGTGCCCATGAGCTCCCAGCCTCACAGAGGAGCTGCATAATTTTGAATCTGGATGTAAAATAATTAGAACATCAGGAGGGAAAAAGATGAGTATCTTACCAAAGAAGCATATTTATCTAAATTGTCCATTTTCATGGCGTCTCAATAGAACATAGGAATTCATCTGGTATGCCCTATTCCACTCTCTCATTTAAAACGTTTAAAGAAGAACATGCTGGCTACTTCCACAACCTAAATAGAAACTATTTATACCTCAATTTTCAGCAGGTTTCCTCTCTCCGAATTTCTTCCATTTGACCCCTTAACACCAATAATTGTCTCCATTTAGAATATGTACTACATATGAAGGAGAACAGTATAAAAAGTCTCTCCATGATGACCTCACAGTCAATATTTGACCTCTGTTCCAACACTCATCTCAATAAAAAGGCTACTATCTTTAGGCACAACCTTAATCAATCTATTTCTATCGCTTAATCCCATTTGTGCCTGCCTTGCCCATTCAATTTAAAAAATCAGATCATTTGCATTTTGCCTATTCAAACCAATTTTTTAAAGGATATGTACACCCTCTGCTTTCACATTTTCTGACTTTGTGGGATCCAGGAGCCTTGGATCCTGCAAAGTCAGGCTTTCATCTATTAAACAAGTGAGTCCTTCCTTGTATCAGAATGGTATTGTTGACAGCAGTGTAGCAAACCTGACTGTTTTAAATTTTTCTTTCACTTTTCAAACCACTGATCACTGAATGCTACTGAAATGGCTATGTCAAATGGAGATCATATCCAAATCCCCAGGTTGGATTGAATGCTTTTAATCCTTTTCTGCAGGAACAACTCAGACCATGTCCAACCCTCCCTTTGTCTCTGGCTATAATCCTCCATAGAGAACTGTCCCCAGGAATCCCCCCTAAGTCCCACACAAGTTAATGTATATGTTGCACCTCAGCATTCCTTTTTTGCTTTTTTGTCTTTACATTCTGCTTATTAGGTGATGACACCCAGATCGTGGCCTGGCTGAATGGAAAATCTTGGGGCTCAGGTAACATTTTTCTCACATGTCTGATCAGGCTGGAAGGATGGATGGGATGCAACAACCCTCTTACTGGGATTAAAAACTACAATTGGTCCAGAACATGTCCATTAATCTTCTTTTCAGCCTCAACAGATGTGAATTCACCCCTACTCTCTTTTCCTTTGGCTCCCAAAAGAAAACGTATTTCTTTTAAATCTCACTGTTTAGTTCATCAGGTGTCTTATGCCAGTGATCCTTTCTATCCTTAGAAGACGTTTCTTCCTTAAATGCCTTCTTGCACTCTTAGAAGTGCATCCACGTTCCTACTTCAAATACCCTGCACTCCTCTTGTTCACTGCTGCCACTTTATTCAATGCTTTGGCTGTTGAACTTTGTGCTTTTTCCAGCCATTTAGTCTTCCAGAAACAATGCCAGACTCATTTGTGCACATTGTTATTAGTACAGCCAGACTATGTTTTCCGAATCTTGATGCAATGGCACCTCTGGTAAGAGTGCACTTCAAAAGCTTGTTTTTTTAAAATCAATCCTTCAATAAAACAACTTACTTTGTCAGTTATTTTCTTTCCATTATTTATTTATTTTTATTTTTGTGTGCTTCCTAAACTATGTCTTCTAATCACAGAAATTCAAATCCAATTGCACATTTACTCTGCAATGTTAAGAATCTTATTTTCCTGTGATATGCATTAAAGCTAAAGATAGTTTCTGTAGCAGCCTGCTAAGCAATGCAAACACCATTTCTCCATGCATATCTGGACAAATAAATGATAGCCAATAAATTTACCCATATATAACAATTTTCAGCAAACCTTATTAGATTATTGTGAACACAACTCACATTGTAGTGCATAATTACTTTTCACAAAGTGATTACTCTTGACCGCTACCATGCTCAGAAAATGTAACTCCTCAATTAAAGAGGCAGCATCTCCACAACAAGGAAGCAAAACCACCATCTGTATTTGTAAGAAATCTGCCTTTTCTGCGTAGTCACCTTTGACTTTTCTCCTCTTGATGGACCCTCTATTTTTCTGGCTTTGAGCTATGTGCACTTAACCCTGCTAACCAGCGCCAAAGTGCCTTTGCTCCCCGTTTGAACATGGTCGAAGTGGTATATTCCTAATTGGTATTTTTAACTTACCTATAAGCCCCCATTATGTAGTACAAAATGTACCCAGGGCCCATAAATTAAATGTCACCACAAGACTGTAGCACCCATTGCGCCATAAACTATAGTGACATTCTAACACATGGCTTCAGGCCTAACAATGTAGCCTGACTGTGACAGTTTAGACACTCCACTTCTACCTGTCAGAAACTGGGTTTCTGGTTGGCAGAGGTGTGCACCTGGTCCAGACAGGAACCACAATCCTAGTCCTGTAAGTCACAAGCACACTCTAAATTTACCTGTGCTAACCTGGTAGCGTGGCACAGAGCAGTCAGGCTTACCTTAAGCGGCAATGTATTACGTATTTATGCAGCACTTCAAACAGTAAAAGGTTGAAAACACCACACAAAAGATACCACACCCGGTTCGAAAAATAGAGCTTAAGTTAATAAATAAAACAAGACCAAACAATAAAAAGCCTAAAAAATAGAGCTTAATTCAATAAATAAAACAAGACCAAACACTAAAAATCCAATAAGTAAAACTTGATATCTGAATTTGTAAAGGATAAACTATGAAATAGTGATAGGAAACAAGAATCGCCAACCAGGGAGATCTGGTCGCACCAGACTGGGCCAAAGTCAAATGTTTATGCTGATCGTGGGCCAGCTACAGGGATTCCATTGCACCTGGTGAACAAAAGTACCTTAATCCTGGTTGCATCGACATTACAGATGAAGGGAGCAGGCTGAAGCGATGCATCTGTGTTGATCCCCACAATGGAGGCTTTGTGTCGATCCTTTCCACGCAGCAGCGGCAATGCATTTGGTCTGAGTTGTGGTGGTTACAAAGGTAATGCGCCGAGCTCAATTTGCACTGGAGGCGATATTTCAACTCTGATCCATGCAAAGGGGGTTGATGCGCCTGTCCCGATCCACACAACACGGACAATGCACCAGTTCCCAACTGTGCAGTGGCGGCGATGAGTTGATTTTGACTAGAGCAGCTCTTTATACATACTTCCAAGGGCCAAGGTCTGGATTGGCAACACTTGGCAGGTCAAGACGCACAGTTGGCAGTGTCCAGGTGCTGTAGCAGGTGAGTTGGAAGTCTTTGTGTCCCTGAAACTTCCGAAAACAGGATGCAAGTCAGCAGTCACTTTGTTTCTGGGTTGGAGAGATACAGGTCTAGTCCTTGTCACTCCCAGGCAAGGAGGCCAGCAGGCAACAGGTCAGCAGAACAGGAGACCAGCAGAGTGGCAGTCCTTTCAGCTGCTGAGCAGTCCTTCTTTCTGGCAGAGTATCCACAGATCCAGAAGTGTACTCGGTTGGTGGTGTCAGAGGTCCAGTACTTATACCCGGCTGTACTTTTGAAGTGAGGGAGACTTCAGGGTCCTTTGAAGTTCATAGAGTCTCTGCCCTTCCTATTCTGGCTTCGGATTCACTACAGGGGGGTATGCAACCCTTTGTGTGGCGAGAGGACACAGCCTATTCAGGTGTGTCAGCTTCTCCCTCTCATCCTGCTCAGGAGGGCCATCGGGATGTATATGGCCAATCCGTCACACCTAAGCTCCCATTGTGTGTGGATGTCTAAAGGGAATGCACAAAGCCCATCTGTCATCCATCCCAGATGTGTATTCAGAGACATGCGGTTGGCACAAAGTAGCTAAAGTAAGAAAATGGCAACTTTTCAAAAGTGGCATTTTCTGAAATACATTTTTTAAATTTACTTCATCATAAGTTGTGATCTTGAAGTGTGATTCCAAAGACACCAAGGGGGTCATTCTGACCCTGGCGGTAAAAACCGCCAGGGCCGACGACCGCAGGAGCACCGCCAACAGGCTGGCGGTGCTCCCATGGGCATTCTGACCGCGGCGGTACAGCCGCGGTCAGAAACGGAAAACCGGCGGTGCACCGCCGGTTTCCCGCTGCCCTGGGGAATCCTCCATGGCGGCGCAGCTTGCTGCGCCGCCATGGGGATTCCGAGCCCCATACCGCCATCCTGTTCCTGGCGGTTTTGGCCGCCAGGAAGAGAATGGCGGTATGGGGTGTCGTGGGGCCCTGGGGGCCCCTGCAGTGCCCATGCCAATGGCATGGGCACTGCAGGGGCCCTCGTAACAGGGCCCCACAAAGATTTTCAGTGTCTGCCATGCAGACACTGAAAATCGCGACGGGTGCAACTGCACCCGTCGCACCCCTTCCACTCCGCCGGCTCCATTCGGAGCCGGCATCCTCATGGAAGGGTGTTTCCCGCTGGGCTGGCGGGCGGCCTTCTGGCGGTCGCCCGCCAGCCCAGCGGGAAACCCAGAATAACCGCAGCGGTCTTTTGACCGCGCAGCGGTATTCTGGCGGGCCCCGCCAGGCCGGCGGCTGCCGCCGCCGGCCAGGGTCGGAATGAGGCCCCAAATGTGGAGGTCCCATCTCTTCTCAATAGGAAATTACACTTACAAAATGTTATAATGTAATCCCAATGTTATCCTATAGGAGAGATAGGCCTTGCAGTAGTGAAAAATGACCTGGGGCTGTCCAAGGTCTACCTAAGGATGACTTATATGTACTACAAAGGAAGGTTTGGGCCTGGCAAGAGGGTTAACTTGCCAGATCAACATGGCAGTTTAAAACTGCACACGTTGGCTATGCAATGGCAGGCCTGAGACATGTTAAAGGTCTATCTAAGTGGGGTGGGCGACACAATCAGTGCTGCAAGCTCACTTGTAGCATTTATTTACCTGCCGAGGGCACATGTAGTGCACTCTATTAGGGACTAAGAAGTACATTAAATATGCCAATTGTTGATGCACCAATGTTACCATGTTTTAAGCAGAGAGCACATGCATTTTAGCACTTGTTAGCAGTACTAAAGTGCCCAGAGTCCTAAAGCCAAGAAAAATGAATCTCGCAAATGAGTTGAGGGAAAAGGCAAAAAGTCTTGGGATGACCCTGCATAAATGGCCATTTTCAACACTGTCAAAATAATCACGTTTGACATGTCAAAATCTTACTTACCTATTTAGGCCTTATCACTCAGAAGGCAGGGTACATTGTATTAAAAGTAGGATATGCAATAATTTAAAGTTAACATGTCTTTATAGTTACTGGCACCCCAAAGCTAACTTACACTGAAGCAGGCCTGTGTAGAAAACTAGAGTACAGATTAAAAATCCTAATAGTGTATCTTGTGAATGTGATTACCTAGAAAAATATGTATTCAACTATTTCAAAAGTCCCTGTTAGAAATGGGGTTTCTGGTTGGCTAGGGTATGCACCTCAGCCAGGCAGAACTTACCCACTCTAGTCAGGGCAAGGGAGTTACACGTCCAAGATAACCCCTGCTCACCCCCTTGGTAGCTTGGCACGAGCAGTCAGGCTTAACCCGGAGGCAATGCGTAAAGCGTTTGCACAACACACACATACATGTGACGCAATATCCCCACCACAAAGGAAACACAACACCAGACTATATGAAAATATACTGTATTGTACACAACGTAATTATTAGACCAACATCACATAACAGTACTATCCTGCTACCTTAGCAGTTGTCAGAACGTTACACATTAGTTACTCTGCAAACTAGCAGTAGTCACACATAACACACAGGTTACTCAGTATTCTGCAACATAAGCAGTAGTCAGGAAACACGTTATCACGTTAGAACACTTCTCATAAGAATATCATAAAACGCCCATAGTAGGAACATTAGAAAACCTATGGCAAGTTAGGGAAACATATTAGCAAGTCATGCCCATAAAAGGAACATGTGCACACATATGTAAAAGCATCATAGAACAGGTAGGCAATATATCACAATTAGTAAAGTCTGTAGCAAGAACTTAAATTATGATTCTATTGGTCCGTTTAACAAGTACCTGTCTTGATGGGGAGGCACTTCCAGTGCCTAAAACAACCAATGGGGCCCCCGGCGCTCTTCTGCGCAAAACGGGGGCCTCCCTGGTCTCCTGGGGTTAGGGGAGGGCGGCACGCACCTCCTCTGTGACAAAAATGGGCCCCTCCGGGGACCGTGAACACTGGGGGCCCCCCTAAGCCTCCACCGGCCCTCTCGAGGGGGGGCCCAGGTCTGGGAAACCTTTAAAGGGGGAGGGGGGTGCCTCGCACCCCCTCCTAATTGAAACACGGGCCCCTCCGGGGACCCGCTAACTCCTGGGGTCTCCCTGGACCTCCGGGGGCCCTGCCACTATGGGAGACCCCGAAATGACATACTCCTGGCCCACGAGGGGGCCAACAAGAGAGCTGGGGGCCAGGGCGAGCCTCCGGTGAGGCTGCCGCCCGGCCTGGGATAGCAGGAGAGTCCTCCGGGACTCCTGCACGTGAGGGAGAGGCGTCCTCCTCTCCCTCTACTTCCAGATGACGTCACGGCCCAAGGTGGGGCCTGCTGGTGCCCCGGGGGCGCTCTGAAAAGCACGCGTCCCCGGGAGCACGCTAGGAGCGTGCTAGCTCCTTCCTTGACTTCTGAAAGTGCCCCGGGGGCACTAGAGACAGCGCGGACCTCGCGCTGGAATGCAAATGCTCTGCCCGGGCTGCGGCGGTGATTCCAGCAAAGAAAAGGCGCTGTAGAGAGCGCGAGGGCACATTTATGCGCCCGGGTTGCGGCGGTGATCTCCTTTATCCACAAGAGCGCTTTTCCCCCAAGCGCTAAGGCAATATTATAGAAGATCGGTGCAGGGGTCAGGGGCCACAGCACCCTGCCCCTGGGAACAATAAGCAAGGAGAAGGTACAGGGCTGGTGGGCCCAGCTACAGGCCAGCACAAGGGGTGCAGATGGTGGCAGTTCCTCCTAGTGACCAGGCAGGTCACAGGTCAGCACAGCAGCAGCAGTCCAAGGCGGTTTCCTGGTGAGTCCATTCATCAGCGTTCTGTGTCCAGTTTCAAGTTCCAAGAATGTTCAAATTGTGGGGAAAATTCCCCTGTACTTATAGTCAGTTCTTACAGTGTTTTACAGTGGTAGGGAGAGGAGGTTCCAGCCAGTTACAACTGGTTCTGGGAGTGCCCCCTCTCTCCTTTCAGCACAGGCTCCAAACATCAGTGGGGGGTTAACGACCCTATTGTGTGAGGCCAGGGCACAGCCTTTACAAATGTAGGTGTGCCCCGCCTCTCCCTTCTCTCAGCCCAGGAAGACTATTCAGTATGTAGATGCACCTCAGTGACACCTCCACCCTCCCTGTGTACAGGCTGTCTGAAAAGTATGCACAAAGCCCCAACTGTCACTCTGCCCAGACGTGGATTGGAGTCAAGCTGCAAAACACCAGAATCATAAGCACAGATAAATGCGCACTTTCTAGAAGTGGCATTTCTGTGATAGTAATAAAAAATACACCCACACCAGTAAGCAGTATTTATTATCACCATCACAACCATACCAAACACGCCTACGCTAGCCCTCATAAATCAGACAATACCCCTACACATAAGGCAGGGCATTTCTAATGCAATCCTATGAGAAGGCAGCACTCACAGCAGTGAGACACCAAGTTAGGCTGTTTGTCACTACCAGGACAGGCCATGCAATATGGCACATGTCCTGCCTTTCTACATACATGGCACCCTGCCCACAGGGCGTACTTTAGGGGTGACTTACATGTAGTAAAAGGGGAGTTCTGGGCCTGGCAAGTAAATTTAGATGCCAGGTCCCTGTGGCAGAAAACTGCGCACACAGGCCCTGCGCTAGCAGGCCTGAGACAGGTTTGAAAGTCTACTTCAGTGGGTGGCGCAAGCAGCGCTGCAGGCCCACTAGTAGTATTTAATTTACAGGCCCTGGGTATAGAGATACCACTGTACAAGGGACTTATAGGTAAATTAAATATGCCAATCAGGTATAAGCCAATCATACCAACTTTAGATGGGAGAGCACCTGCACTTTAACACTGGTCAGCAGTGATAAAGTGCTCAGAGTCCTAGAGCCAACAGCGAAAGGTCAGAAAAACCAGGAGGAAGGAGGCAAAAAGACTAGGGATGACCATGCGTATGGCCAAAAGTCCAACACAACCCCCTACCAGCCAAAATCCAGGGGAGAACAATCAATACCTTGATGTACTTTCCTGATTGGGGCGATAGAACAAGGACCCAGGCCCACAACAGCAGGGGCATGTTCCAGTTCTACGCCTTCCTGACTCCACTGGGATCTCTCTGTCAATGCGTCCCAGGCAGCCTAGACCAACCCACGGGGATTCTCTAGCTGCCAATGGCCAGAACCAGGCCCCAGGCCATCTAGGAGCCTCTGGTCTCTGAAACCATAATGAGTGGGGGGCGGTAGCCCCAGGTGCAAAGCAACCTGTCTCCACTCCCTTTCCGATCAGTTCAGGGGCTCTACCCTGCCACTGATCCACCAACCTAGGGTCCGCACCCATAGGTTCTACAGGGGCTAGAGGCGAGGCTCTCCTCCCTCTACCCCTCCTTCTAGGATCCCGCCCTCCTCTCCTAGGAGGGGTATCACCAGAATCCACACTTGCCAGGGTGCTGGGTACAGCAGCCCTGCACAACTTTCTTGCCAGCCCAGGATCACTACCTGGCGACTGACCACCCAACCCAGGGACGACACCCTTGGGTTGCACCGGGGTCCGGGGTGGGCTTCCCCCTCCCTGAACCCCACTTCCAGAGTCCTGCGTCTCCCCACCTCGGGAGAAGCCACCAGAAGTTTCACACAGGGGGGTGAGCACACTAACCGCCCCCCCAACCAGGTCAGAGTTTACCCCCTGAACCTGTCTATCTAGTCCAGGGACGACACCCTTAGACTGGACCATTGCCCAGCGAACCAGGACTTCCTTGGGAGCACACCTACCCCCTACCAGATCAGAGCTTACCCCCTGAATCTGGCAATCCAACCCAGAGTCACTACCCTGCGGTTGAACCACTGCCTGGCGCACCAGGACTTCCTTGGGAGCACACGTACTCCCCATCAGGTCAGAGTTTACCCCCTGAACCTGATCATCCAACCCAGAGTCACCACCCTGCGGTTGAATCATTGCCTGGCGCACCAGGACTTCCTGGGGGGCACACCTACCCCCCACAAGGGAAACACTTTCCCCAAGGGCCATACAAGAGTCTGGCTGGCGCAGGTCTCCTGACCTCTGCCCATCTGACAGAGTCTGGATTCCCCCCAGCCCAGAAATGGTCTCACCAAGGTCATTCCTGGGGGGCTCTGCACTCAGAGCTGACCCCTGACCCTCCAGGTTCTCCACTGGGGCCCGCAGCCCCCTCTCAACCCTATGCCTGGATTTCTGCCTCCTCCGCTGTAGAGCGAGACTACCAGACACCAGGACCGGCGGAACGCTATCACCAGCCACCCGCCCAAGTCCTAATGACAAAATGGGATCCTTCTGAACAGCTGGCCCTACGGCACAGGCTAGGCTCACCTCCTGGCGTTCACTCATGGAACCCTCCAGGACCTGGGACTGGAGCTCGGGTACCCTGGGCCTCAGCCCAACCCCATTCCCTCTCCTCTGAGACTGGACATGGGGTGCCTTACCCGCCCCAATACACTGGGACCTACCTGGGACACAAGCCTTTCCCACCACACCTGGTTGGGAAACACCTAGACCACTCTCATTAGGAACACCCCCTAATGTCACACCAGACCCTCTGGTACGCAACCAGAAGTCTGCCTCCTTTGCAAGCTCCCTGGAGTCAGAGAGCTCACACACTGACAAGTGTTGGCGTAACTCTGAAAAACAACAACGAAACAGGTGCTCTCTGAGAATCAGATTAAACAGCCCTTCAAAATTGTTTACTGTGCTACCCTTCACCCATCCATCTAGTGCAATGCAGCAATCCTCCACAAACTCCTCCCAAGACTGGTGGGACAGTTTCTTACCACCCCTAAACCTTTTTCTGTATTCCTCAGGGGAAAAACCATACTTCACAATCAGTGCGTTCTTCACAGCGGAGTACCCCTCCCTGTCACTCTCTTCTAGAGTCAGTAGGGCATCCCTCCCCTCCTCAGGAATAAAACTCCCTAGGCCAGTTCCCCAATCCTTCTCAGGGATCCTGCGCTCTACCAGAGCCTTCTCATATTCCTTTAACCACTGACGTATGTCACCCCCCTCTTGGAACCTAGGTACCAGATCTATGGGTATGTGAGGAACCTCTTTGCTACAGCACTGTACATTGCTGCCACCACTGGACTCCACCTGCAACGCTGGTGAGTCCAGAACCTTCAGACTGCGCTCTAGAGCGAGTCTTTCTCTGGCAAAGGCCCTCTCTGCCTCTGCCATTCTCTCCTGTACTAAGGCCTTCTCTACCTCAGCCCTTCTCTCCTCAACAGCTAGGCGCGCTAACTGCAACTTCAGGTCCCTCTCTTCCCGCCTATCTCTTAGCTCATCAGGCGTCATGGAATGAGAGGTAGCCCTGCTTCTTACACTGGACCCAGCAAGGGACTCCCTATCACTGGGGCCTTCCCTGTCAACTGGCGTCCCCAACCGGTCATTCTCACCCTCCTGATCAGTCTCTCTACCACTCTCTAGGGATGAGGTCTGGGAGCCCTCCCATTGGGAACCCTCGCTACACTCAGGATCCTCTGGGTACCCCCTACGCACACTCCCTCCCTGGGTAAATGTCACAAACCTTTCAAAGAAATTCAGAGATCTCCTGAGGTCCCCTTCTACAGGCAGCCCTCTCTCTCTACAGAACCCCTCTAATTCCCCCTGCGTGTAAAACGGCAGGTCCTCTAAATCAAAGGTAAGCCCCATCTTGAAAAGGTACAAATAACTCAACTGTGACAACCACAATACCCAAGCGTGAGAACTGAAAACAGGAAAAATGACCAAAGAGAGAAAGTTAAGAGAAGCCAAACATGTGATGGTCTAAACGCAATCCCTGTAGTGAAATAATGAGTCACAATGGTATTGTGCAAGCGCAAGTCCTATCCTCACCGCTGACTTCCAATGTTAGAAATGGGGTTTCTGGTTGGCTAGGGTATGCACCTCAGCCAGGCAGAACTTACCCACTCTAGTCAGGGCAAGGGAGTTACACGTCCAAGATAACCCCTGCTCACCCCCTTGGTAGCTTGGCACGAGCAGTCAGGCTTAACCCGGAGGCAATGCGTAAAGCGTTTGCACAACACACACATACATGTGACGCAATATCCCCACCACAAAGGAAACACAACACCAGACTATATGAAAATATACTGTATTGTACACAACGTAATTATTAGACCAACATCACATAACAGTACTATCCTGCTACCTTAGCAGTTGTCAGAACGTTACACATTAGTTACTCTGCAAACTAGCAGTAGTCACACATAACACACAGGTTACTCAGTATTCTGCAACATAAGCAGTAGTCAGGAAACACGTTATCACGTTAGAACACTTCTCATAAGAATATCATAAAACGCCCATAGTAGGAACATTAGAAAACCTATGGCAAGTTAGGGAAACATATTAGCAAGTCATGCCCATAAAAGGAACATGTGCACACATATGTAAAAGCATCATAGAACAGGTAGGCAATATATCACAATTAGTAAAGTCTGTAGCAAGAACTTAAATTATGATTCTATTGGTCCGTTTAACAAGTACCTGTCTTGATGGGGAGGCACTTCCAGTGCCTAAAACAACCAATGGGGCCCCCGGCGCTCTTCTGCGCAAAACGGGGGCCTCCCTGGTCTCCTGGGGTTAGGGGAGGGCGGCACGCACCTCCTCTGTGACAAAAATGGGCCCCTCCGGGGACCGTGAACACTGGGGGCCCCCCTAAGCCTCCACCGGCCCTCTCGAGGGGGGGCCCAGGTCTGGGAAACCTTTAAAGGGGGAGGGGGGTGCCTCGCACCCCCTCCTAATTGAAACACGGGCCCCTCCGGGGACCCGCTAACTCCTGGGGTCTCCCTGGACCTCCGGGGGCCCTGCCACTATGGGAGACCCCGAAATGACATACTCCTGGCCCGCGAGGGGGCCAACAAGAGAGCTGGGGGCCAGGGCGAGCCTCCGGTGAGGCTGCCGCCCGGCCTGGGATAGCAGGAGAGTCCTCCGGGACTCCTGCACGTGAGGGAGAGGCGTCCTCCTCTCCCTCTACTTCCAGATGACGTCACGGCCCAAGGTGGGGCCTGCTGGTGCCCCGGGGGCGCTCTGAAAAGCACGCGTCCCCGGGAGCACGCTAGGAGCGTGCTAGCTCCTTCCTTGACTTCTGAAAGTGCCCCGGGGGCACTAGAGACAGCGCGGACCTCGCGCTGGAATGCAAATGCTCTGCCCGGGCTGCGGCGGTGATTCCAGCAAAGAAAAGGCGCTGTAGAGAGCGCGAGGGCACATTTATGCGCCCGGGTTGCGGCGGTGATCTCCTTTATCCACAAGAGCGCTTTTCCCCCAAGCGCTAAGGCAATATTATAGAAGATCGGTGCAGGGGTCAGGGGCCACAGCACCCTGCCCCTGGGAACAATAAGCAAGGAGAAGGTACAGGGCTGGTGGGCCCAGCTACAGGCCAGCACAAGGGGTGCAGATGGTGGCAGTTCCTCCTAGTGACCAGGCAGGTCACAGGTCAGCACAGCAGCAGCAGTCCAAGGCGGTTTCCTGGTGAGTCCATTCATCAGCGTTCTGAGTCCAGTTTCAAGTTCCAAGAATGTTCAAATTGTGGGGAAAATTCCCCTGTACTTATAGTCAGTTCTTACAGTGTTTTACAGTGGTAGGGAGAGGAGGTTCCAGCCAGTTACAACTGGTTCTGGGAGTGCCCCCTCTCTCCTTTCAGCACAGGCTCCAAACATCAGTGGGGGGTTAACGACCCTATTGTGTGAGGCCAGGGCACAGCCTTTACAAATGTAGGTGTGCCCCGCCTCTCCCTTCTCTCAGCCCAGGAAGACTATTCAGTATGTAGATGCACCTCAGTGACACCTCCACCCTCCCTGTGTACAGGCTGTCTGAAAAGTATGCACAAAGCCCCAACTGTCACTCTGCCCAGACGTGGATTGGAGTCAAGCTGCAAAACACCAGAATCATAAGCACAGATAAATGCGCACTTTCTAGAAGTGGCATTTCTGTGATAGTAATAAAAAATACACCCACACCAGTAAGCAGTATTTATTATCACCATCACAACCATACCAAACACGCCTACGCTAGCCCTCATAAATCAGACAATACCCCTACACATAAGGCAGGGCATTTCTAATGCAATCCTATGAGAAGGCAGCACTCACAGCAGTGAGACACCAAGTTAGGCTGTTTGTCACTACCAGGACAGGCCATGCAATATGGCACATGTCCTGCCTTTCTACATACATGGCACCCTGCCCACAGGGCGTACTTTAGGGGTGACTTACATGTAGTAAAAGGGGAGTTCTGGGCCTGGCAAGTAAATTTAGATGCCAGGTCCCTGTGGCAGAAAACTGCGCACACAGGCCCTGCGCTAGCAGGCCTGAGACAGGTTTGAAAGTCTACTTCAGTGGGTGGCGCAAGCAGCGCTGCAGGCCCACTAGTAGTATTTAATTTACAGGCCCTGGGTATAGAGATACCACTGTACAAGGGACTTATAGGTAAATTAAATATGCCAATCAGGTATAAGCCAATCATACCAACTTTAGATGGGAGAGCACCTGCACTTTAACACTGGTCAGCAGTGATAAAGTGCTCAGAGTCCTAGAGCCAACAGGGAAAGGTCAGAAAAACCAGGAGGAAGGAGGCAAAAAGACTAGGGATGACCATGCGTATGGCCAAAAGTCCAACAGTCCCCAAATCCAATCAAAAGATGAAGATGGATTTATATTATATATTATTCAATAAATATTTCAGAAAAAGGAAACAGGATGCAAAAATGATTCTTGGGTATTCACTGGCTGGTTACTGGAAAAGCCTGCTTTGTTCTACCAGTCTTCTGTCTCTCGGCTTACTGGGGATAGCGTGGCAGTTTCAATTTGTTCAAAGTGGGAGGACACTATTATTGCCACAGTACACTCCCCTCACATACATACCTGACCATTTTTAGTGTTAGTGAAAACTGTTGCCATGTTCAAAATGTCCATAGTGAGTAGGGTTGGCCCCAGGAACTTTTACCCATTAGTTAGAGCAGCATGTCAAAGGGTGATTTCCACCGACTAGCTTGTGCCAGGCATAAATGTTGCATCTCCAGGCACCCACTTCAAAACACTGTTGGACCTGAGGAAGTACTGAAGAGGACTGTACCTAACATCTATGACCTGAGAGGAGTCCTGAATGATTGGACGTGCCCCCAATTGTTCCCAGGATTAATAAGTGGCCTTCAATGATCAGTTAGTGGACCTCCTGTGTGGCAACAGGGAAATAATAGACTAGAAGAGGCCATACCTGCAATTGTCCGGATGAAGAGTGACAACTGGACTTGAACTGGACCCTGTTATTGGCCTCTGTCTAACACCAACTGAGTCTCTAAGTGGCTTGGGGAAGCATTAGAGAGTGGGTGTGGCATAACAGCCTTAGCTGCCTACTTCAGAGCTGGGGGAACCAGGTTCAAGCGTCGGCATTGGGTCAACATCCTGTGATTCTAGGCAAGTTACTTAACCTCCCCGTGCCTAAAATTCAGTGCCTTGAGACCCTCAAAGGTGGTGTATGGGAACTTAAGTCAGAAGGTAAAATCTTTGACCAGGATGAACCTAGTTGGTGTATCCTACCTGTGCTCCATCGCTCCTGGCCTACCATGCCTATTGGCTATCACTTTGTGCTTCTTGGCACTATTCCTATAAAAATGTTTATTGAATTTTACTGTTGGTTTCTAATTTGGGAATTCTAATGTTTTGCATTCTGATTTTATCAGTTAGTACTACTTATGTACTTTACACAATGCCCTAATATAAGCCTGTCTGCTCTGTACTGTAGCTACCAGGGAGCTGAGATCAGGCTAATTTAGTGATTTTGAAGGTTGACAAGGGTTATGATTATTCCTTGATCTGGGTTATTACCACCCCTAAATAATAATCTGATTTCATATAGTAATCATATATTTGCCATCAGTAAAGCAAACAATGCCCCATTTTAATTCTGATAGTGACATGACACTGGCAGAAATAGAAATACTCAAGGCCACGAGAATTATGCGATTGTACAGCCATAGCAATTTTCGCATAATTACAGACTTGCCACATTTGCCATATAATTCAACATTTTCCACATAATCTGGAGATGTTAACAAACAAATTGTTTCTAGCTCAAACGGTTTAAAAGTTACAAAAAATGTACCACATGCATTGCAGCGCAGTGGAAGTCCCTTTGCAAAGTTATATTTTTGTTGCTATATTGCTATGCTTGGGTGTTAAACTGGTACTAATGAGATCAAGCAATGCCCAAACAATGTCAACAAGTTTGAAAATGACAACATAATCAAGCAATACTATCACAAAATGTGCTGCATAATTTGCAGTTTCTTGCAACATAATTTACACAACTCTGCCGCATAATTTGGCACTCCACTGCCTCCTAATTCTAGTGGCCCTGCAAATACTGTAGGGTTTATGGGACAGGCTCATTTCCTGATTGCTAAAAATCAGAGCCCAAATATCTTATCCAAAGTGCACAAAAATACTTTTCTAAAATGAACCTCCTATTAGAAAATGCTCTAATAGGACATCTCAAAAGCATTTCCTCTTGTGATAGCTGCCTGCACATTAAGGAACTTTGACAAAATGTAGATATACTAGAATATTTCCAAGATGTTCCTATATATGGGAAGTGCCATTGTATATGTGAATGTTATTCCGATGTGGAGAGACCCTGGGTTTCAAAAACAAACAGAATGATACTTCAGTCAGGAAACAGCTGAAACCTAGCTATTATTTAACTCCAGTTAATTAATCTGCTTTGATTTGTCTTTTTGTACCACTTCAGAGTGCCAGGACATGTTACGGTTTGCAGAGTGTGCCATATATTTTCCTTCTTTCATACTCCATTAGTTGATCCACGAGGTCCATAACTAGGCCTGATTTGAAATTAGCCAAGACTTTCTGATCCTATGAAAGTCATACACATACTATACTTACTTATATGGGTTATCAGATAGCCCTCTACATCCATTGCTCTGTTATTGTGTCATTCACATTTTTAGTCCGCCAACTGCAGTATAACTCATGGTGCAATGGGTCAACCCACATTAGTCACTGGCTAACTTCACCATGTGTGACGGTATTCTGCTCTTTCTGGAGCACATTTGCACACAGTAGTTCTCTTCAATTCCAGGGACTAGTATATTAATGTGTGATTTTTGAGCCAGAAAACATTTTTTTTTAGTAATTTTTTAACATATTGTCAAGGGTTTGTCAGCTCATTCAATAATTACATCTTGAAAAATCAATGACAAAGCAAAGCAAACACCGACAAAGCTAAATGGATGGCAACCAACACTAAATCTCTTGGCTTTGCCAGTGCTTGTTTTATATATATATATATATATATATATATATATATATATATATATATATATATCCAACGTGAACCTAAATGTAAATCATTAGCATAGTCAGGAGAAATCCTATAAATCCTATAAAACTTGCTTTGGCACCTTGCTTTGTAGATGAATGTTAGACACCTCTGGGAAAGACCATTTTTAAGGCGCGAGCTAGTGAAATGTATGATCATAGGTCTGACTAGCATGATGAAGTAAGGGAAGAAGTCAGAGTTGAGTGAGAGTCTTCTATGTAGCCCTTTTTATTCCTAATTGTGTAACCCCAGGAATGATTGTCCTTATTTAGAGGGTTTTTGCATAGTGCAACACCTCACATCATCTTGCTGCTCTTCCCTATAATAAAGCAAGAGGGCAAGAATGTACAGTATTTATGCAATACAGTGCATTCCTGGTCCTTTCCCCCTGCACTGGCACAATTTTGGCAGCCTAGCACCAACACAATCACCCTTGCACTATGGTGCAAGGGTGCCTACGTTGCATGCAGGATTGTTTTTAAGCAGGAAGGGGCACCTTCCTGCACAAAAGCGATCCCAAGAGGCATTTTCCTCTTTCCATGGGTGCTGCACAATGCAGCACCCATGGAAAGTGGGAAAAACGAGGAGGAAAAATATATTTCTCTTTGTTATGCCTCACCTCGGAAGGCGTAAGATTTTGGTGCTTAACCAGGTTATGTTACGTGTAAATCTGGGTCAAAATCAAAATCCATGGGTGTTACGTAGGAAAACCCACCGCAATGCCCAGAGAATGACTCCCTGGCACAGAGTAAGGCAATGCAGTGACTTGTGCTGTTTTGCCTTACTCCACATCTATGAGGACATTCAAAGCCATCATAGATATGGCTGAGATGGTTGTCCCACAGAGCGTCAAAAAGATTGATGCTGCATTACAAGCCTCTCATAAATAAGGCCCCATATGTTTTTACTTGAAACAGTCGTAATAGTGTATCCACAGGACCTCTGAAAGAATCAGAAACACATAAGAAGGAAATGTAAATATAAATGAATAGATTAAATAGATTATTCCAGGTTGTAGGTTTTTTTTTTACACGTTCAATAGCATAAGCAAAAGCACACAGGGAATAGTGTTTTGAGATAAACCAAACAAGAAACATAGCTTTTAAATAATGTTATATGCAACTCAGAAATATCAGAGCATAGTCCTACAAAAGTTATTGATAATCAAAGCCCATTGAATATGTGATTTGACAATCACTTTAGGTTTGGCCATCCACTAGCACCTGATTATTCGGATAAGAGCAATGATACCTTCTTGTCTGCTAACATTTAACATCAATATATTCCTCTACATGACAGAAACATGTCACAACATTTGACAGTGACACTATTATTAAGCATGTTATTGCTTTCTAATAAATTATATTTATTAAATTAATAATCTTGGAGTTATGGTCACAGTTGAATATATTTGTGGTTTTATCTGTAATGAGAATGGCTTACCGATTCTTTTCCTTTCCTCTGACAGTCTTCTGTCTGTTGACTCGTACTTGGCCATCTTATCTGTAAATATAACAAAATTTACTGGTTGAAAAACATTTTCAAGAAAATCCAAATATAAAGTTTTAGCCTAAAATCATAGTAGATTGAGTAGTATGTTGTGTGTCTTTTGTCACTGTTAAGTGGTTACCTGATTAGGCCAGACAAAGCAGAGGAATGTTCTATTACTTACTGATAATCTTCATTACTCCTGGTCCTCTTGTCCTCTTCCCATTCATCACTATGTGGAGATAACTATCTCCACGACAGAAAAAAAGAACATGAGGAATGCTGGGATATCCCCTCCCAACCCCCTGGTAGTATGGGAGGGAGGGGTGTGATTAATGGGATGAGGGCAACAGGACCAGGAGTAATGAAGATTACCGGTAAGTAACAGAACATTAACACCAGGTCCCTCTAGCCCTCATCCCATTCATCACAATGTGGAGAATACCCAATCAGGTAAAACCGGACTTCTGAAAAACAGACAGAATCAACACAAAACCACAAGAAGGGATATCAGACAATCAACATAGTAACCCGACCAATTAGTGAGGGACAAAAAACAAGAACAGACCATACTCCGGAGCCCCAGACCAAAGCAGTGCCACAGCAAAGGAGCAGAAGAAGCCCAGCCAGCAGCGCAGCAGAGCACAAGAATGGGAACCCAAAAAGACAAACCCCAGGAGACCGCAACCTTCCATGGAAACAGTCCAAGATCCTCACCAGAGAAGAAACATCAGACACAAAAAAGGCCAGAGCAACAGACTGCCTGAGAGATGGTCACAAAGCGAAACTCCCACCACCAAAAATCCCCAGGCCATGGGCCAACTACAACCGCAAAGACTTAGGCAAGGCCCGGAAAGAAAAGGCCGACCCTGAGACAGCCGTGCCATGAAAACCCAAGATAGGGAAATAATGCTGGGTAAGCAACAAAACCGGGAACCACAGGAATAAAGGAGGAGCCAGAACACAAAACCAACCCACAGGCTGAAAAAGACAAGAAGGTCAACCCAGCCCTCAGGACCCTGAGACGCCCAACCTAAGGGAGGACCAACAAAAAGACCACAGAAAGAACAAAGGTGGAAAAACAGCCACCTCCAGAGACACACAGGAACTGAAACTAAAGGCCCGCAGAAGCAACCTCAAGACCCATAAAAGCAACCAAGGCTTCACCACAGTCAACCCCTTGGGAATGTGAAACCTCGACCTTCAGGGCCAATAAGGAATAAGCAAGGACCACCCGGAGCTCGGACTAGAAGGGAGGCAGGAACTGGGCAACAACGCCAATGGAGGAAAGAAGCACAACAGACAACAGGGCCAGGGGACCCACAGGGCCCCCACTCCCCATGAACCCTCCTGTGGACAGCAGTCAGAGAGAGGGAAAGCATGCCCTGGAGACAGGAAGCAAGTGAGTGAGTAAGGGAATACCACAGTATCTGCACACCAGCCGGAGCACGGCACGAGAAAAACCGAGTTCCTAGAAGAAGCAAACAACTAGCAGAGGGCATCCCCCTGTCAACTCCTGGCAACTGCCCCGCCAAGAGAGAGAGAGAGACCACAACCACCCCTCCCTCCAATGAACAGAGGAAAACAACAGGAGAGAAGGACCAGGAAATGAGCACCCTTCGAGCGTCCAAAAAAAAACAAAAAAAACCACTGTCACCTGGTAGGCAGAATGGACCACTGGAGAGTAACCCACCACAGCTGGACAAACCCTGTCCAAGAGCATGAACTGCGCCACCAACGGTATCCAAGAGAAGGCCAAGTGGGCTCAAAAGGAGTCAGTCCTGAAGGTGGCCCCCAAGACAAGGAACAGGCAACCGTACCTAGAAAAATCTCCAGCGCCATAGCCTAAAAGGGAGGCACCAGCCTTGTGTGGGGAACCATGCAACAGCCTGCCCCAATTAAAGGCAGATCGAGGAAGAGGTACCAACAGGCACCAGACGTAAGAGCCACGCACAAACTGAAGGACCAAACGAGACAGGCTATCAAGGAGCCAAACGGTCAAAGAAGGATACAAGAGACACTCCTGAGAAGAAGGAGATCCATCATCAGAGTCACCATCCCCAGGAACACATGTGGCGGAGACCGAAGCAGGGAAACCCAATAGCATGCACCCTGCAAACCAGCCCCATATGGAAGATCCCTGCAGCACCCAGGGAAGAAAAACATTGAAAGATTTCCATCCTGAAAGGGACACTGCAGACAAACAAGCACAGAGCCGTTAAAACTGCACAGCATCTCTGCCTCCAGAAAGAATGTAGTAGAACACCAGAGTCCATACCAAAGCCGGCAACACCTGAACAGCAGGAAACCACAGAAGGGAAGACACCATGAGGAAGGGCCATCAAACGACCCAGGAAGAAAGGGCAGAAAGCAGGAAGCATCCTGGATGCAGAGGAAGGCAACATGATCCCCACGCCTAAAAGAGGAGATGTTAGTCAGGCTGGGGAACAACCCAGTATGACCTCCCCCGTATGTGCCCCAACAAATAGGCAGAAACCCTGTACAGGGGGCAGGCACTCGGGTGACAGCACACTACCCCTGTGAACAGGACACAGACCCAGAGCATACACCAAGCACCGCCGGAGAAGCAGACAGGGAGGATACCCAAAAACAATAGTCCATCACCCTCATATGGAAGACTCAGAAGTACGCCCCACCAGACTGGCCACAAGAGAGCAGGCCAGAAAGGGAAAATCCAATGGGGAGCATACCATTCCCACAGAGCACATCATACCAGGAGAAAAGACGGGCATATGAAAGGGACAGAGCAATGCTCCAAAAAGAGACAAAGGTCTAAAGACACACCTGGGAAGAATTCCCATCTCACAACAGAAGAGGCTGAGACATTGACCATCAGGCTTCAGGCAACCCTCAAAATTGCAGAGGGAAGCCAACAGCCCATGCCATTCACAGGCGATGTCCCATGACCGCACTAACTAGGTCTGACCATTCTAAACTGCTAAGAACAGACAACATCAGGTGCCGCCCGGGAGGAACAGCTGAAGGCTCCAAAAGACCCAATTGACTGGAAGAGCCCCAGACCCCAGCCATAAGCACAAAAGGGGGGGATGAAGAGAAATTGATTAAGAACAGAATTCTCCCATCTCAGAGGAAGAATCTGGGACCGCGGACACTATGCAATGGAGACCACCAATACACAAAAGGAGTGAAATGACTGTGGACCCACCTGAAAAAAAACTTTCACTGTACCTTGCGAGTAACAGAAGTCATGGCTATCACACCATAGACAACTTCCGAAACCCCAGGGAAGAAAAGGAGGGAAAAAGAGCAGACACGGGCAAAACAGAACACCCACCCTGCACCGTGAGGGTCAGAGAACCTTAACAGACCATGGCTGGAGACGCAATGCAGTAAATACTGCAACAAACATAATTGAAAAAAAAACTATGACTTGTGGAAATGGAAGCGCTACACTTGTTTGTGAGTAAAAGACAGCAGCCTCCGAGGGATAAGAGGGGAACGTCAATAGACATACGTGGATCAGAACCCACACCCTTACCTGTGAGGGCCTGAGAATGTGACCATCCATGGGACACTACCAAAAAGCCAAAGAACGCAAAACCCTATCACAACACCAAGCCAGCAACAAGGTATCATGAAGAAGAAGCCAGGAACCACAGCAAAAGCAAGTGTGACTCCAACAGACGTATTGTCCTAATAAAAGGTGGGGTACTTCTACAGAGACACCAGGAACAGAACCCTCGCCTCTCAGTGTGAGGATGTGTGACCGTAATCACTATGCCAAAAAGAGCGGAAGGTCTACAGACATGCCTTGAATAGGAGCTACACTTCTCAGATGTGAGGCAATGAACTCTGGAAGAGAAATCAAAGGTGTGGGACCACCTCAGACACACCAAAAACATAACCTGTCCCTCTCAGCCTGAAACTCTGTGACTGTAACCACCCTACCATGGACAAATTGGCCATAACGACAAATGTGGCAAAAGGCCAAGCCACCGACGTGACCAATTCCGGTCATCGGTCACCTTTACACCAGGCCATGACCGCCACCAGAACGCAAGCACAGCCCACAGAACAAAAAAATATACATACCGCCAAGTGTTACTTACCCCAGGAACACCGAAGGGCAAATATCTGCTGAACGTCAGCAGCAGAGTCAAAAAGCACACTTCTTGTGCATGCTCGGCAACGACCGTGTCCTAAGGAGGAAGTCAGGCAAGCTCCTGGCTTCCTGCTTCCTCCACACGGCTCCCAGCTGCCCAGCTAGCTGGGAGATGTACAAGCAAGACCGATTGTGAAAGGTGAAACATACCTAATGACGTACCTGTAGTACCACTCTAATCGTCCAGAGTGAGAGTCAGTGGCAGTGACCATTAGGCTTCAGGTGACTCCCCACGGAAAAGGAGGAAATGTCATCAGACACACCCGGTAAAGAAGCATCACCTCCCAGTGTGAGGATCTGTACACACCCGGGTAAAGGATCCTGAACTCCCAATGTGAGGAACAGTACACACCCAGGTAAAGAAGCCTCACCACTCAGTGTGAGGATCTGTACATACCTGGGTAAAGACTCCTGACCTCCCAGTGTGAGGAACTGTACACACCCAGGTAAAAAAGCCTCACCCCTGAGTGTGCGGATCTGTTAACTTGACCTGTGAGCCACAAGGGACCGTCACACCGGTAAGCAAGAGCCCACCCAACATTCGCCAGGTGGCAAACAGTGGAGCTACCCCAGTAAGCCCAGCAGACTGGATGGTAGTGAATCTGGAACAGCAGTCATTTAAGCCCAGCAGGGTCGACATCCTCATGTTCCTGTCCTGTTGGAAGACAGAAAAAATAACAGGCGGAATGCTGGATAAGTACAGCTTATGTACTACCAGAGGGAGAGGGTGGGAAGGGGATATCCCAGCATTCCTCATGTTCTTTTTTTCTGTTGTGGAGATAGTTATCTCCACTTAGTGGTGAATGAGAAGAGGATTAGCTATAGCTGGAGGTAAGGTGAGTGAGGACACAACAATCGTATATATAGTACGAATAATACAATATATTTGGAGGAAGGTCTTGGAAGAGAATATGGAATCTACCTGCATACTCAGTACATTACATTACTGGATGCATGCTTTAATAACTCTGCTTTTTGCTATGCTCATACATAATGATATTACAAAAGAGCCTTGCCACTACGTCAGTATTATCCAATATACCCCAATAATCAAAATGAAAGATTTCCATTATTTTCTTGAGGTACTGGGAACACAATAAACTGAACTTCCCAAGACAAATGTCTTCTTATAGGGTATCTACCATGGGAAAAATGAACACCACATAGACAGTTGTCTACATTGCACATGGAAGTGGTTGCTTGAGTGGGGGCAGAGAGGCTCCAATTGATCTTCCAAAGCTGATCCAGGTGGCTGCAGCCACAAACGGCCCTGCCGGGGGCTCAAGTGCAAACTTTGTACCAAATCCCCGGATAGGGGCACCAGCAGTAATGCAAGTTGATGCTGTACCATATGCATGTTGTTAGAAATGGGGTCTTTGGTTGGCAGTCAGGTTACCTCCTGTCCAAGCAAGGGCCCTCACTCTAGTCAGGGTAAGTCACACACAATCCAAATTATCCTGTGCCCACCCTCAGGTAGCTTGGCACTGAGCAGTCAGGCTTAACTTAGAAGGCAATGTGTAAAGTATTTGTGCAATAAATCATGCAATAACACAGTAGAACACCACGAAAATACACCACACAGTGTTTTAGAAAAATATACAATATTTATCTGCTAGGATGCAGGTCAAAACGATCAAGATGAAATAAGTATATGTTGAAATATCACTGTAAAAATTATATAGAGTC
Source organism: Pleurodeles waltl (assembly GCF_031143425.1). Classification (NCBI taxonomy): domain Eukaryota; kingdom Metazoa; phylum Chordata; class Amphibia; order Caudata; family Salamandridae; genus Pleurodeles; species Pleurodeles waltl. Next base: position 438,497,787 of record NC_090442.1, read on the forward strand.
TTTAAAAAGCAACAAAAGCCTCTTTCAAGCACAAAGTACCTGGTTTGCGTTCAAATTTTCCGCAAGGGACCGCAGAGGAGGAGATTCATAGAAAAAGGGGGAGGTGTGCGTCGATTTCTCCGGCTGCACACAGATGATGCCCTGTTTATTTTCCATGCAGAGAAGGATTTGCATGGATTTCCGGCATGTAGACTGGGATGCTCTTTGGGTTGCGGAATTTTAGGACGCCCCAGGGACGATGTGTCGAAATCCGGCGCTTGCAGGACAAAGTCACAGAGGCTGCGTCGATCTGGTGGGTGATGCGTGGAAATTTCTACCGCACGGCAGGCGCTGCGTCAATTCCTCTCAGGAAGTCGGACTGCATCGTTCCAGCTCAGTTTTGCATTAATCCAGTGGGATGTGCATCACATTTTCGGTCGCAACGCTGGCGCTGCGTCGATCTTCTCCTTGCGAATTCAGGCTGCTTCATTCTGGTTCGGCATGCAACGATTTTCTCAGCGCGATGCAGGCTGTACTTCGTTTCTTGCAGGCTGTGCATCGATTTCCACCGCACAAGGAGTTATTTTGTCCTGAGGCTTCAGGGAACAGGAGGCAAGCTATATCCAACCCTTGGAGAGCACTTCTCAGCACAGCCAGAGAGCAGCAAGGCAGCAGGGCAACAGCAGGGCAGCAGTCCTTTGCAGAAAAGCAGTCAGGTGAGTCCTTTGGGCATCCAGGCAGCTCTCCTTGGCAGGTTAGCAGGTTCTGGTTCAGGGTTTCTTCTCCAGTGGTATCTTGTCCAGAAGTGTCTTGATGAAGTAGAGTGTCTTCCTCCGAGGTGTCTAAGTTTGTAGGGTCAGAGACCCGGCTTAAATACCCAAATGTGCCTTTGAAGTGGGGGAGACTTCAAAGAGTGGCTTAGAAGTGCACAAGGTCGCCTTTCAGTTCCATCATGTCTGCCAGGGTCCCAGTAGGGGGTGTGGCAGTCCTTTGTGTGAGGGCAGGCTACTGTCCTTTGACATGTACGTGTCAAGCCCTCCACCCTCCCAGCCCAGGAAGACCCATTCAATATGCAGATAAATGCAAGTGTGACTGGGCATCCTGTGTTTGGGGTTTGTCTAAGTGAATGCACAAGGGAGTTGTCAACTAAACCTAGCCAGATGTGGATTGTAAGGCACAGAAGGATTTAAGTGCAGAGAAATGCTCCCTTTCTAAAAGTGGCATTTCTAAAATAGTAATATCAAATCCAACTTCACTAGTCAGCAGGATTTTGTATTACCATTCTGTCCATACTAAATATGACCTTGTTGCTCCTTTCAGATCAGAAGTTACCACTCAAACAGTATATGAGGGTAGCCGCCTATGAAAGGAGCAGCCCTCACAGCAGTGTAAAATGAATTTAGGAGTTTTACACTACCAGCACATGTAAACTACACAGGTACATGTCCTGCCTTTGGTCTACACAGCACCCTGCCCTATGGGTTACCTAGGGCCTACCTTAGGGGTGACTTATTAATTACTTTTAAATGCCAAGTCGAATTGGCAGTGAAACTGCACACACAGGCCTTGCAATTGCAGGACTGAGATATGGTTAAGGGGTTACTTATGTGGGTGGCACAATCAGTGCTGCAGGCCCACTAGTAGCATTTAATTTACAGGCCCTATGCACATATAGGGGGTCATTCTGACCCTGGCGGTCCAAGACCGCCAGGGCCACGGATGACTGAAGCACCGCCAACAGGCTGGCGGTGCTTCATTGCCCATTCCGACCGCGGCTGTAAAGCCGCAGTCGGAAAACCGGGTCCGGCGGTTTCCCGACGGATTTCCCCCGGCTGGGCGAATCCTCCATGGTGGCGCTGCAAGCAGCGCCGCCATGGGGATTCTGACCCCCTTCCCGCCACCCTGTTTCTGGCGTTTTTTACCGCCAGGAACAGGATGGCGGGAACGGGTGTCCTGGGGCCCCTGGGGGCCCCTGCACTGCCCATGCCACTGGCATGGGCAGTGCAGGGGCCCCCAAACAGGGCCCCAGCCTGCTTTTCACTGTAATACTTAATACAGCATAAAGTAGATTAACATAATAAAACAAAACAACATAACATACATTAACATGAATTTTCATACATACACACTAGATGAAAAAAAGGTTTTTTGGCTCCCTATGAGATTTAGTAGATGAATGGAAAAGTTTATTAGGGTATTACAATGATTCTAATTTTATGTTAACTTATTTGTTAGCCCCTTTGTGCAACTAATCCAATGTTATGTGGCAGTTATACGTTTGTCAATTATCTACTATTAAAGAGCCCCTACAAAAAATATGAATAATTTGTTATTGGTCAGGGCTGGAAAGGCCTTTTATGTTCCCTAGTATTTTCCTGGCGTGGTGGAGGCCTGGGGTGGGTTTGAAAGCTCAGGACCACTCGTAGTGCCTCTGTCAGTTTCTCCAGCTCCTGTGGTCCATTGCAGCAGGCGCTATGAGTCTAAAGGTGAGAGAGAAAGAGAAAGAGGAAAGTAGAGAGAAAGTGAACAGAGAGGGAGAAAATAGAAAGTATAGAGAATCAATAGACGGAAAGAGAGAGCACGAGGACACGAAGGGAGCTAGGCTGCTTAGACAACTTTTGCCGGAGCAGCTTTTGGGTCCCTCGACCGGCTCTTTTTTTGGTCCAGGAGATCTGGTTGACAACTGGAACACACATTTGATTTCATCTGGTACCTCTATCATGAAATCTAGAAGAAGCAGAGAGAATTGACAAAAGACTGGACAGACTTTGCGTCTCACTTCCTCACACTGCCAGTTCTTGCAATTACATCGGACCAAGTAGTATTAGGTATTGTAAATGTTGGTAAATTGGAACCAACCAGTGCAACGGAAATATCCTTCTAGTGTACTAGTGTAGGCAAATTGCAGGCATGTTAAGCCAATCCAACATGGCCACTTCATTCCATGTGAACCCCAAGGAAGTGGACACATTGATGGATGGGATGAAACCGGCCGCTATAGCGACCGTAGCTCGGACTAGCAGTGACTGCCTCAGCAGCCAGGATGAGACTGGGGAAGTGGCCGCACCTCTGATCTCTGGCACACCTTGAGCTCATGGCATCGGCATTAAAAGGCATACAATTCCGAATGCAGAAAAGGTGAGCAGGTAGAGAGCTTACTTAGTTGTGGAGATTGCATGGAAGAGAAAAGCAGAAGAGGAAGAAAGAAGGAGAGAGGGTAATATAGGAAGTCAGTGATAAAGAGAGAAAGCCGGAATGGAAAGCACCAGGAGGGAAGTAGACAGTAAGTGTCGGATCACTAAATAGCAGACTATAAGGAGGATTAAAGAATAGGCAACCATGGTATTTTGGCCAACCAGCTGCAAGCTGCTAAGGAAAACTGTGAGTCCCTAACTTTTTTTCTCAAATCAAGCACTAAGCAAATTCCAACAAGTTAAGGGAAGAGAAAATGAGGCATGAATAGCGGCAGTGTAAAAGGGAGGTATCTCAAACTGAGAAGCAGGCAAAGGGAGAAGGGCAACCTTTAATCTATCAGGAGAATTACTGGACAGGGAATTAATTGGGAAGTGGGGTACGGGATTATTGAGAAGTAAATCACGGACATAGTTGGTTTTGGAAAAATAGGGAGGAAACGGATCTTGGGGCTTTCCTTCATGTTATCACACGCAAGTCTGTCTGTGGACACCCAGTGAGAGGAGTGAGGAAGGCTTAAAACTAGGTTATTTGGCTTTCCCTCATATTCAGAATTAAATACATATCCTGTCTGTACACCAGGAATTTGCTGTATTCAAACTAATAACAGCGGAATAGCTGCAGCATTATGACCTCGGGGTATTTATGCTGTAAGCCTCCTTTGCCTGGCTTTTTAGGTCTGGTCTTGAAGACACCTTTAGCTGTCCCAGCTATTATTTTTCCCAAAATATCACACATAATGTACATATATTAGGGTGATTTTGGTCAACAAGCTTCAATGATTGGTCTCTTAAATTATCATTCAACTTTGGCTACCATCAACCATAACATGCAGCATGAGGCAATGAATCAGCCCCCTGCACCCATTTTGGGAATCTTCCCTTCTGTGCCATACTTCAGGGTAGATACACAAACATTTTATGCTGGATAAGTTAAAAAAAACTGATGGTAACCATCAAAAAAATTATTTATTTTATTTACTTTCCTATGCAAAACTTGCTTTTCACAGGAAAGTACCCCAAAATTAATGCAAAGCAGTGTGAAGCACTGCTTTGCGTTACTTAGTGCCAAGGGGTTGTTACAAGAGTGGTACATGGGTGTTTCCATGCAACCACCCAGGCCTTTTGATGCAAAACCCTAACTGCAAACAACAGTAGAAAGGGTGTTTCGCCAAAAGTTAAAGCCATTTGTAAGAAGGCATTCAAAGGAGAAATGTTTTAATTTCTCCTTGTTTTTTCCGACGTTGCATGTGTGCTTCACTGTGCAGCACACGCACAATGTAGGAAAGGTTTCAAATTAAGTCTAAGCATAGTATTTTGTACTGGAGAGGCTATCCTTCAAGTAGGAAACCTATGTTAGGCTCAGGCAGACACCCTTGCACTATGGTGCCAAGGTGTGTGTGTGGCAGCACATATCTGCGTGGGAGCTAGAGAGAGTGCAGGAGAGAGCTGTCTGTAAATATGGCGCTCTCTGCTTCTCATGCAGCCAGCATTTTTGGATGCTACACTGCGCTGCGGACAATTTAGTAAAGATAAGCCTTAGTTGTTTTTTCTCGCAGTGTATTTGGGCGGTGAGGTTAACGGTTGCCTTTGCAATACAACAGAAGATAAGAAGTGTTAAATGTAGGATTTATAGGTTCTTTAATCTTCTACCAATAGTTTTTGGGAAGCTGGAGGGCACGAAAGAAAAAAAAAATGACCTAGGGCCAGATGTAAGAAAAAATCAAATTGCGAGTTGCAATTTGCGAGTCTGTGCGACTCGCAAATTGCAAGTCGCAATTTGACATGCAGAAAGGTGTCTCAGACACCTTCTGCAACTCGCAATGGGGTCGCAAAGACCCACCTCATAAATATTTATGAGGTGGGTCGCAGTTTGCGACCCCATTGCGAGTATAGGCACTTGCTAACATGGAGGCCTGCTGACGTCAGCAGGCCTCCATGTTAGCGACCTGCCTTTTAAATAAAGGTTTTTGTTTTTTTTGAAGTGCAGCCCGTTTTCCTCACAGGAAAACGAGCTGCATTTCAAAAACATCCGAAACCTTTTGTTTCGGTTTTTTCAGGGCAGGGAGTGGTCCCTTGGACCACTCCCTGCCCTGAAAAAATAATTTGGGGTCCATTCACAAAGGGGAAGGGGTCCCATGGGGACCCCTTCCCGTTTGCGAGTGGGTTACCATCCACTTCAAGTGGATGGTAACTGCGACTCCATTTGCGACCGCGTACGCGGTCGCAAATGGAGTTGCATACCACTCCGACTCGCAAATAGGAAGGGAACACCCCTTCCTATTTGCGAGTCGCAAATGCATATTGCGAGTCGGTAACGACTCGCAATATGCATTTGTGCATTGCAAACCCACGTTTGCGAGTCGCAAACGGCGATTTTCGCCGTTTGCGACTCGCAAAAGGGTTGCTACATCTGGCCCCTACTCCTTTATTTCTTAAAATAACACACACATTGAGCCTAACTTTGTTAGTCAGTGTAATGTGCAACAAAGAATTAATATTGCTCGGATTTATGTTAGTGGAGTTATGATGCTTGACATGTAGCCATTTTTTGCTCTGTTTCCTGGATTAAATATTTGAGCTGAGCTGCAATTAAATTGGTATGAACTGCAAGACGGATTACAGCAGGGAGTGGTACATAGAAGACTCCTCCGGGAACTTGAGGTTATGATTTGTTTTTGGCTTTTTAATGGAATTACTGTGGCACGCGCCAGAGCGCTTTTATTTTGTAAACTCTGTAAATTGGCAACTCAAGTGAATACTGCTGCTGGACTCAGATCTTTCTGCTGCTTCATGCTATGAGAGGTGATGAAGTGAATTCCTCAAAAACTCGAAGCTTATATTTGGACGTCCACCGCACAATTATGACATTTCATAAAACTTTGTCCTAAAACAATAATATTGCAGAATAATTGTGTGGGACAAACTGGAGGGGCGGATCCTATTTCGCTTGTCCTTTTTGGCACAAAACATACCTCCTTGTAATTGTCGCTGACTTGATCCAGGCCTAAGGAGTACACGAGGTCTTTGCCTCCCACAAACAGACGCTCTTGATATTCATCCAGCAACATGACTCGGAGGTCCAGGGCTCCAGCTGGACTGTGGAAGACTGATGTGCGGTTCAGATCCCACAGTTCTGAAATACAACCCAATTCTAAGTTAACCACACAGTAATACAGGACAATTGGACTGCCACATGCCAAAACATTAATTATCTATGGTAAACCGCAGTTCTTAACTTTATTGAAATAAAGTATTATTTCACTACGTTTGTGTGCAAGTTATATTCAAAGATGCATTGACCAGTATAGACCAACATAAACAAACTATTTATCTTCAGTAAATCATTAGGAAGGCATGTATAAAGAACACTCCTATTACAAAAGTGTTATTGAACTGAGCTCCAGCTGCATAAATACAGACTGCAGGGGATGACGCATGGGCGACGAGGCACCATGAGTGCAGCATGTCGGACAAAGAGGAGCCAGCAAATGTACAGTAAATAGTTGGTTTATCATAATCATAAAATAATAACAAAAACAATTTGGAATAATCAATACATTTCAATATTCCTTCAGTGAGTGCCAAGTTAGTAAGTGTATGTTCTTGTGGATGGGAGAGATGATGAAGTAGATAATGAGTCAATCAATGGCTGGATCCTTTGGACCATGGTGTGATGCAGAGAAATTGTCAGGAAGTGTTGGTGTCTGGCACTCGGCAGAAGAGCGGATCGATGGATTGTTGAATATATGAGTGCGTAGATGGTTGGCTGAATGAATGCCTGAATGCATGGGAAATGAATGAATACAGAGTCCATGAAAAAATGGATACATAGATGAATGAATGGATGTGTGGCTATAGAGATGAATTAATTAGTGGATGGATGGATGAAAAGGTCGATGAATGATTCATTAATCCATGAACTCAGTGATGCTTTGGAACTATTAATGCACTCATCTATTCTTCCACCGTTCACCCATTGAGTGAGGAAACATTTCCACTTATTAAAAAAGCCAGATAGATTGGTTTTTTATAAATGTCGTTTTCTGTTGTTGTCCCTTCAGTGGTATTTCTCTGTTGTTTTATTGACCTGGATTCTTCTGGTCTTACTTTGCATTAAATGGCCGGGCCCTCCCTGACCGAAAGTATGAACTAGGTGTTTGTAAAGCGTTCTCCACTGATGGGGAACTTCTTTTCCTCTCCTAGCAAAGTACTATCTTTGCTATCCATCCTGGTCAATTCCCACTATTCTGGTCTAAAAGCTGTCTTATACTCTATGTGCCATATGTACAAATGCTATTCCGATGTACAAGACACAAATTGCAATTCAATAACAGGTTTCTGAATCGCAATTTGTGTTTGTGATTTGGTATTTGGATTGGGCATGTTTAGAGGGTCCCTTCCAAAAACAGAATCGTAGTAGTATGTATGACTGTTTTGTGTCCAAATTACATCACAAAACATTCCATTTGCTAACACCTCAAATGAGTTGATAACAATTGGCACATGGGAAGAGATTCTCTAAGGACAACTTCCCCTTTGTGAATGTTGAAAGACCTTTTTTAAGAGCAGGAAGTGGTCCCATAGACTACTGCCTACTCTTAATTTTTTTTCTTTTTTTCTTTTTAAATGCATCCCATTTTCCCTTAAGTGAAAAGGCTGCATAAAAAAAATTGCTTTATTAAAAGGCATTCACAGACATGGTGGTTTCGGACTCCAGCAGGCTACCATCCCTGTGATGGCTGTGATTTCTAATGTGTAGTAAATTGCAACCTACCTCATTAATACTCATGCGGTAGGTCAATTTGCGAACCCTTTAGGAATTGCGATTTAGGAAATCATTCTTTTGTACCTTGGCATTGCAATTTCATATTTGCACTTTGGTAAGCAGCACAACTAGGGACACACAATTCCTAATTTCTGTACATGGCCCTGCAGCTTGTATGTCTTGTATAGATCACCATGTAGATAATGGCATCGTAAAAATCTAATGTAATGCCTAATACCATTGTTTTCTTACCATATACTGCAAACAGTACATACAATAGAATACAATGTAGTATTGCATTTAAACAAATTATATGAGATCAATACAAGTGACTCAAGTGCTGAAAACTCGGGTTAAAAAGGCCGAGATTCTACTGGATCATCAGAAATTGATTACATTCCTGTTAAGAATCAATATCCAGGCTTAATTGATTGGCCTCTTTAACAGATCAAGATCTTGGGATGCCTGTACTTACATATTTATAGCAGAATGAGCAGATAGTATATGGAATCTAATAGAGCTCAGGCCCATGATTCAAGGCACTCTCCAGTTAAGCACTAATTCATGAGCTAAACTAGATGTGTTTATAAAGGTGTAATCAGAAAGGTTGTACTACTTATGCAAATCTTTGCCAAACCCTATTCAAAGCAGAGCCTGCCTCTTTCTGCCTCTCAATAATCCACCGTCTACTGAAATATCAACGATGACAGGCACATGCTTGATAGACAAAATAAAGGAAATCAAACACAACTCCGAACTGAGTTACTTTTTCAACCACTTCTCAAGTGACTGCACACTCGGAAAGTGATTGCACCCACAGCCCAAAACAAAACACTTTCTTTCCCTTCTCAGAGTGCTTCCTCTTTTCTCTAAAAGCACATTCTGCTAGCATAACATCCTTCTATCATGAATAATTATGGACCTTATGAACAAAGTTCTTTGGTGATGGCTAAGGCTCTGATTTGCTAAATCTGTACATTTGCAACTGAAAAATACCTTTGGGAAATGTACAAACCCAAACTGAAATTCAGTAACATGTTACTGAATCTCAGTGTACGTATCAAATGGCAAAATGGAAGGGGTGGGTTTGAAGGTTTGCTTCCAATTTGTGATTCCCTAAAGTATGTATCAATGGTTTGTGACTGTAATTGTAGTTTAAACTATTGATAGTTTACCAACAAGTCAAAAGAGGTGGGAACCCATTCACAGAAGGGAAGAAAGTCCAAAGGGACTCTTCTTCCCTTTTTTGAAGGCTGCAAAATATTTTTTAGGAGTAGGAAGTGCTCATGGGATCACTGCTTACAACCAAAGTGTGTGAAAAAATACTTTTTTTTAATGCATCCCCTTTTTTGTTGGGGAAAACAGGCTGTATTTAAAAATATATAACTCATTTATTTTAATTTAAAGCAATCACAGACATGGTGGTCTGCTGATCCAGCACACCACCATCACTGTAATGGTAGCAACTCTCAGTGGGACCTGAATTTGGAACCTGCCTCAGTAATATTTATGAGATGTATTGAACTGCAACACATATGTTTCTGTATTTTGCGAACTTACCTTATAGTGCATAGGCCAGGTCACAAAATGCCAGTGCATTTGGTAAACGTTGGAGAGCAAACTGCAACCACCTTTACTAAATGTATTTTGTGTATATAAGGCCTAAAACCATTTGCAAATAAATTCCTATCTGCCTTCCAAGTATCATCTATGTATCTAAACCAAGGATCTCCTTTCTTTTCCTTACAATTAATTAAATTATAATGCCTAAAAATTCCTCAACTCTATGCGGTCAAATTAAAACAAAAAAACTGTCTACTAACTGCTACTCTTCCTTGGTGACATAATCATGACAATAATTGTTTCCCAGTGCAAGACCCACCTTGACGTACATAACCTACTCTCGCGTTAAGAGCCTATCTTCAGACTGAGCACCTCTACAGGCGTGCATGCTAGCCATGCCGCATTGCATATTATTTTTGGCCCAGTGTCAAAGAACAACCTACCTGGCTAGTGATGAACTGTCTCAGGCCCACTGTCCTTGCCCATAGCTGGATACTTACATTTAGCATCTGGAAAACGTCACTGGAGTTTTCCGTGCAGCGCTTAGCTAGACGAGGTAGAGACCTAAGTGCATGGAGCGCTATGGATGAGGCTTTCACTGACATGACACTGGGGTGAGGGAGTTTGTCTTAAATCATTACCCACGAGGGGACTGCAGATTAACTGAGAAGCAGACATACTTTGCTTACGTAAAGCTCATTTATTTTGTAAACCATAAAGCAACCTCTGGATCCATATCCCCATAAAAAAGGTTGTCAGAAATAAAGCACTGCAGTAATTGAAAAGGGAGCAGGAAGAATTGAAAAGATTATAGCATAGTGAATTAAGATTATGACGTACAGCTGGAAGCGATCATAAACACCCTATACGTTATCAAGCTTCTGTCCGTGGATATCTGTTTAATGAGGTGGAATAAATACACAATCTCCGAATGTAGCAGGGGTTCTTTGGCTTACGTTTTATTGGAAGTGTGTGTATGAATTACACAGACTGCATGCAAAACAATTACATACACCTCATCAAGCAACAACATTCTCACCAATGGATGCTTTATGCAAGGAACCCCTTCTTAGACTTATACTCTATTCCAACACACTTCAGACAGACAACCATTCCCCGATAACACTCTACACACCACAGGGTGCATGTTGTCATTTATCAAAAAGGGTCACCACACAGTAACAAGAGACTGAATCCACGTATAGCTCCCTTGAGACGTGTATTCCTACAACAAACTATGGGGTCAGCCATATTCTACAGTCAGTCTACTTTCTTAAAGTTGTTTGACAATCACTGACGCATATTCCGCCCAGCAGTGTAATGTTGGTGGTTTGTTTTAAAAGTTGTGAAGTTAGTAGAGTGCGTATAGCAGTGCGGAACTGGGTATGTCCTCATGCCGTGTGATTGCAAGAGGGTCTGGGGAAAACATTTCCCTCCACATCTGCAGTGTTGAAGTGCTAGGAATGAATGTATACCAAGGCAAGTCAAGTCGTTTATACTTCTGCAATTTCTTTCCCGCAGAACTTAGACATAAAACGAGGCGTGGGTCAGAAGGAAACCCCAGATACAGAGTACTACATATGTAAGGTACAGTGCTTTGAAGAATCACAGCTCCTTGTGCAGATATCTTGTTTCTAAAACCAACACAATAGAACTAAAGTGAGAACGTCTCAGGTTCCCTCTCCTAGACTGAATATTACATTTCATAGTTGAATGTTAATAGTTATGATTTTGCTCTTGGGGAGATTTTTGCGAGATGAGTGAACGTATGCAAAGGGGTGATGAACAGAAAATAAAATAAAATGTTAAAAAAGAAGGCAAAACTAAATGAAATCGGAGCAGAAAGGAAAGGTAGTGGGACTCCATTTTATTGAAGAACCCTAATGCGTTTTACGTGACTGAATCATGCACTCATTTGTTTAAATAAGCAAATATTTTACATAAAAAACAAAACTTCTGCCTTTTGACTAATCGGGTTTTATTGAAGGTTACTAACTCTTACTGAAGTAAAAAAAAATCGGAAAACTCCACTGGTGGCTGTCATGGATTTTTGACTGCTCAGTACAATACAATGCTTTCTACATTATTCGCAAGTGGCTTTTAAGGGCAGTTCAAAAGCGCTATTGTCGATTCATGCGATGTATCAAGATTAAGTACACAACTATCACGAATTACTTTGGCTTCGAAATAAAAGTCTCAGCAGACTGCTGCGAAGTGTTGTGAGGCTTTTTACTCATTTAAGGCAAATACTTTTCAGGTACAAAGGAGAAAGAACTTGAATGATTCAAGTGAAATTATTGAGTGTGTTAAATGTGCAACAGTAGCAGAACACAGTCGGTAGCCTGGGCACCGCTGTACCTAGTTATCCAACTAGAACCCACAGTTAATAATCCATGGGGCCGTCTGAGGGCCTGGCTTTGATGTCAGCATCCTCATGTCATTAGTACAGGGCTCCGTGCAGCCCAGTGACATAAGAGAGGGGCTGTTCATTTTATACTATCAGCAAATAAATATGTTCCTGTCTCAGTACATTCAGCAATAAACAACAGATTATGGGGCAGAATTAAGACCCTTGCACTTCCTTGCACCACATTAGCGTCATTGTTTTATGCTAATGTGGCGCAACGAGACAAAAATCGCCATGCCAAATTTACAGTGGTGCATTGCATGAATTGCACCACTTTGTAACCCTTTGCGCTACATTATGCCTGCGCCAGGCATAATTTATGCAAAGGGGGCATTCCCTCATTTGGGGGGCCAACAAAAGGGTGCATCATTTGTTTCAGCACTTTTAACGCCTGCTCAGAGCAGGCATTAAAAGGAGACACATTAGCACACAAAGGACAAGAAATCAAAGTGGAGAACCAAAAAGGTGGGCCCCACCAGCTAGAGACACAGCATATTAGTTAGAAAAAAATGCCCTCACCCACTAATAGTGGCATGCTTCATCATAGGGCTATGCTGACACATTTCCATGCAGCCAACGTAAGGAATGGAGCGAAAGGGAGGGGGAACAAAAAACATGAAACAACAAACGGTGATCAGAAATACAGAACACCACACTCAATGGTTAAAACTATCTCAAGTGAATCTATAATCAATCTTTATTCTGGGATTCACCAGATAGGGTTAAAAAGATTAGAAAAATGGTGGTGATATAGGGAGATAATCACCCCTTCACCCCAAATACCTGTACTAGGACCAACATGTTTCAACCATTTCCATCACCCATATGGGTCGTTCGGCCTTCACCAGGACCATCGATCCCCTTAACATTAACTACCCTACTTGTTGTACACCAATTTTTGATCAACAGGTGAGATTGGGTTCAATTGTCCCCTTTTTTTTAAAAGTACACACACTCAGGAATACCTACAAGGGAATACAAATACAAACACTTTTTAAAAAAGCAGGAAGACTACTTAATCCAAATATTGCCTCTCGCTCCCTCGTATTTCTGTGCTTACACCCATGTACCCTTCGCTCCATAGTATTACCATGAACTCCATGTACAGTCTCATCCCAAATCGGGAATTAATGCGAGCTTAATGCAAAAGCATCCACGTGAAACACTCATCACCCCACGCAGTCACCCAGGCAGCAGGTTTCTTGATATACGTGAAAATTTTCACTTACTGGGTTTTCATTGTTTACCTCCTAAACTGGAGTTCAGTGGGAGCACCTCCCTGTATTCATACAATAAATGTGAACAGAGGACAATGTGAAAAGGTACTGAAAATCTGCACCCCCATCCTTGGTTCTCCAAGGATCTCTCTATTTCCCCGTGTCTCAGCTCACCTCGTCAAGGGACAGGTTCCGCCCCTCTGCCACATAAAAGGAGGCACACCGTTGTCTACAATGCGCCTCAATGGGCTTTGCAGGATTAGCATCAACATTTTTTATGCTAATCTTGCAAAGCTCTGATATAGCATCACAAATTCTGATGTTAGTTCCCTGCCCACCGCCATGGTGCGCTGTATACTAGATACAGCGCAAACATGGTGATGTTCGGGGGGGCTAAGGGGCGCAAGAAAAGTGGAGTTGCACTGGGTTCATTACCACTTTTCGTAAATCTGACCCTATTTCTTTACACAGAAACAAGGTCATTTTCACAGATCAAAGCTGTAATTTCAATGTGACTTCATTGCATTCTTCAAATAATGTTTTTTTGCATTTTTGCGAGGCACGACCCTGTGAATACTTAAAATAGAATTACCCTTTCTTTGCTGTTTCTATCTTTTTCAC